>NC_041388.1:220483128-220497385 GCF_002162155.2 Triticum dicoccoides | reverse complement strand
GCGAAGCTCGCCCGCGCCGCCCGAGGTCCCCGCCGGCCGCCACCGCCATCTCCGCCGCCAGATCCGGCCGGGAATGGCCGGCCTCGCCTCTCCCTCACCTCCCCCCCTCGACTCCCCTCGCCGGAGCCGCCGCCGCCTCACCGGATTTCGCCTCGGTTCGCGTGCCGGGTCAAACCCTAGTTCCGGAGGTCGAAATTTCTTCTAAGTCCCAAATTCTCAGATCCAAGTGCTCATGTTCATGGCCTCGTAACTTTGCATCTGTAGCTCCGTTTTTGGTATATAGCATATCAAAATGTTCACCTCAGAGAGTACATAGTTTCATTCCATTGCATCATTTTCATTTGAGTTCATGTTGATGCCCGAAATGCTGTTAGAAGAGGGCTACTCGAGATAATTGTCAGATCTGCTGCTCCATTTAGGTTTTTGTCATTTTTGCCATAATTAATGTGTGCATGCTATGCCCATGTACTCTACATATGTTTTGTTAAGGGTTTTGTCATCTTTCTAGAGGTGCAACCCATGTATTTTTGTGATGTGTGTGGTGACTTGCACAAGCTTGCAAAGTGGTGCACTTGCTAATTCTGATTTCAGGGACTTAGCAATTCCACTAAGTCCTTGATCTGTTTATCTCATGATGCCATATGTTCATGTTGTTTCCTAGTGATCCGTGCCTCTTTTGAGGATGATCAGTAAGGATGTTTTGATAATATTGTAGTGCTCTATCCATCCATGTCTTTGTTTGCAATTATGGAGCATCCTAGCTTGAGTCAATCGAGCTCTACTTTTGCTACTTTGTGAATCTGGGCAGATTGTCAATTTGTTTGCAATTTTTGCCGATGATGTTGTAGTTGATCCGTGCATGCTATGCTATTGTTCTTGCCATGTCTAGCTTGCATTTTGTGTAGTCTTGATGGGTGTATGCTTAGATTATCATGAATTGCTTCGTAGTGAGTGCATCGAGCTCGTAAACATGCCTACTTGATATCTGTTTTCAGCATGCTCCAGTTTTCACTGTCTGTGATCTGATTGTGTTTTTGCTATGTTCACATGCTTGCAATTGTATTTTCCGATCCCTTTTGGCTCAAGGTCACTAAGGGACTTTTGTTAATCTCTTTGAGTAGCTCGATGCCATGCTTTACTTTGCCATGTTCAGGTCATGTAGCATATAGTTTTGTTGCTCCGAAGAGTGCTACCTGATCTGAAATTCCAGACAAGTGTTAATTTCACTAAGTCTGAGATCTGTTTGCCATATGCATTTTTGCCATGCTTGTTTGAACCTGTTAATGAATGAATTGGCCGTAGCTGAGTGCTAGACTTTTGTTAAGCATCTTGAATGCATCCCTGCCATATATTTTCTTGTCATGTTTGGGTGCTGTAGCATGTTCATCTCATTGCATTTAGATGCCTACTTGCTGTAAATCGCAGACCGGTGTCATATTTGAATCGCTTGCCATTTCCAAACCGTAACTCCGATTCCGGCGTTCTTTATATCGTTTTCAAGCGATTTAATCTCATCTTTCCAGTGGCACACTTGGATTTCTAAGTTGAGTCCAGGTTCTTGCATTTCCTGTCAAATCTTACATATGCATCCCGCATCGCATCCCGCATAGCATATCATCTTTGCATCATATTGTTTGAGTCTTGCACGTGGTTGATCGTGTGCTTGTTGCTTGTTTGTCTTGTTTGGGTAGAGCTGGGAGACGAGTTCGCTAACGAGGAGCCCGTTGAGTTTGCTTTCGAGGATCCAGTCAACTCTGACAACTGTGCAGGCAAGATGATCATACCCTCGAAATCACTACTATCTTTTCTATGCTAGTTTGCTCGCTCTTTTGCTATGCCAATTCTATGATGCCTACCTTTTGCTTTCAAGCCTCCCAAATTGCCATGTCAAACCTCTAACCCACCATGTCCTAGCAAACCGTTGATTGGCTATGTTACCGCTTTGCTCAGCCCCTCTTATAGTGTTGCTAGTTGCAGGTGAAGATTGGAGGTCGTTCCTTGTTGGATCATTTATTTACTTGTTGGGATATCATTATATTATCTTGTTATCTTAATGCATCTATATACTTGGTAAAGGGTGGAAGGCTCGGCCTCTCGCCTAGTGTTTTGTTCCACTCTTGCCGCCCTAGTTTCCGTCATATCGGTGTTATGTTCCCGGATTTTTGCGTTCCTTACGCGGTTGGGTTATAATGGGAACCCCTTGATAGTTCGCCTTGATTAAAGCTTTTCCAGCAATTCCCAACCTTGGTTTTACCATTTGCCACCTAGACTCTTTTTCCCTTGGGTTTCCGGAGCCCGAGGGTCATCTTATTTTAAACCCCCCGGGCCAGTGCTCCTCTGAGTGTTGGTCCAACTCGTCAGCCGCCGGTGGCTACCAGAGGCAACTCTGGGCTGGCCTACCAGAAGTTTGGACAATCTGAGTGTGCCCTGAGAAAGAGATATGTGCAGCTCCTATCGGGATTTGTCGGCACATTCGGGCGGTGTTGCTGGTCTTGTTTTAACCTATCGAAGTGTCTTGAAGAACCGAGATACCGAGTCTGATCGGAACGTCTTGGGAGGAGGTCTATTCCTTCGTTGACCGTGAGAGCTTGTCATGGGCTAAGTTGGGACTCCCCTGCAGGGTTTTGAACTTTCGAAAGCCGTGCCCGCGGTTATGGGCAGATGGGAATTTGTTAATATTCGGTTGTAGATAACTTGAACCTTAATTAATTAAAATGAATCAACTGAGTGTGTTACCGTGATGGCCTCTTCTCGGCGGAGTCCGGGAAGTGGACACGGTGTTGGAGTAATGTTTGCGCAGGTTGTTCTCTAGTTTCTCGCTCGCGCTTTGCCTCCTCTTCTCGCTCTCTTTTGCGAATAAGTTAGCCACCATATTTTGCTAGTCGCTTGCTGCAGCTCCACATATTTTACCTTGCCATACCTATAAGCTTAAATAGTCTTGATCGCGAGGGTGCGAGATTGCTGAGTCCCTGTGGCTCACAGATTACTATTACACCAGATGCAGGGCCTGATGATTACGCTCCAGGAGACGCGCTTGAGCTCAAGTGGGAGTTCAACGAAGACTCTCAACGTTACTATGTTTCTTTTCCTGATCATCAGTAGTGGTGCCCAGTTGGGGGTGATCTGGACTGTGTCGCATGTTGGTTCTCTTTTATTTTGGCGCCGTAGTCAGGCCATGAGTGTTTGGATCATGTCATGTTATTTATGTACTTGATTGACGTGGCGAGTCTAAGCCAACTATGTTATCTCCCCTTTATTATTTATATTACATGGGATGTTGTGAAGATTGCCTAACTTGCGACATATGCCTTCAATGCGATTATGTCACTAAGTCGTGCCTCGACACATGGGAGCTATAGTCGCATCGAGGGTGTTACAGGTAGGGCCCTGTCGGGCCCTATATATATATATGTTGGTTTTGGATCCCAAGTGGAACTTTTTTCTCGAAGGGCACCAGAATTCACGGTTACCACGGTAACCACGAAATACCGAAAAAAACGGACGAAATTTAAAATCAAAGTTTGAATTCAAATATCGAAGTTGATATAGAAAACTTTTTAACACTTTTAGAATGCTAGCTTTCCCCTAGCATAGTGGCAGTTCACACGCACCCTCCGCTGCAGCTCGCACACAGATCTTGAGTTCGACTCCTGGCTCTACCAGAATTTCACAACATTTTTAGTTTTTTACTTTGGCATTCTGAAAAAGAAAAGAAAAAGGAAGGAGGGAGACTCGAACCCATGACTCGCAGCTCCAGAGAGCCTGCCTTTGCAACTACGTCATAAGTAGAGCATCTGAAACATCAAAGATGCCCTCTATTTATCTACACGTTGAGCATTTGAATTCAAATTTTTCAAAAAACTCGATTTTTTTGCTCGGTATGAGAGTTTTTCGTGGGGTAGCGGTAAACACGGTAATCGCTCGAGATCACGAAATTCCGAGCGGTACCCAAAACAGTGGCCACACTGCGGTAACACCATGCATGGAAAGGACCAAACTGCATTTCCCTCTTCAGTAATAAGACACTGTTGACTCTGACTCGGAGGAACCCTTGCATCGAAATGAATAAGACAGTTGACCGGTGTATCAGGCTCGTAGAGCAAGGAACGCAAAGACACCGTTGTTGATTAGAAGTATTTTTTGTTTTCGAGATGATAAATACCAAAGTATTTATTCACTCCTGGGCTACTATCAAATTGGAACGTTATGTACATTTAGTGAACGCTACCTATTACCTGCATGATGATTTTTGACATGAGTATTTACCACCATGATGCTTTTGGACACAAGTCTAGGACGTTCAAACGTGTTTGTGAACATCCGGCCGGGTGGAGTCCATTCTTCTTTTTTTGCGAATGGGGTGGAGTCCGTTCAACCGTGATCATCAAATGTTTGGCCATTTCAAATGAATGGAACATGAAATATGATGAAATTTAACAAAGTACATTATATTACATGCAAACCAATGAAAATTAAATGAGTTCGACATAAATTCAAGTCCGTCGTAGGCATGACCTTGGAGGCAACCAACACCTTCATCGTTGTTCGCGCCATAGTCATCGTCGAGCCAAATGAGGAAGGCCTATGTGGCATAGCGACATCCATACCCATGCATGTTTGCAGACACTCGGTTGCCTCCTCCGTTTGGCATCGTTGTTTCGTTGTGTCCTCCACCCCGCACCGCACCGCCTCTGGCCGGCTTGAAGGTAGTCATGCGCTTGGACTTGGCCCGCCAGACGTTTAAGAGTTGCTGGTTGAGAGGTTGGAGGAAAAATTTGTTTGTTTGTGTATGTAGGAGGGTGTCTATGGATACACGGATTAGGATTTAATCTAGGTTGTCAACACTAGATGTGGTTAACCTCAGTCGAAATATAAGTTTATAGAGTTGACATAAGAGAAAAGAACAATTATGAATGAATAACCGAACGGTGGTCATGGACGCCTTCCAGAGGTGGTTGAGAACGGGAGGAGCGGCGTACCTAGAGTGGAGGAGCAGGCGGAGTTGCCGTCGATGCTGCGCGCCGGATGGAAGGGCCTGACAGCATCGCCCGCACTATGACGCTGGTGCAGTGTGATGCGGAGAGCGACCGCATCCACGTTGGAGTCGTCACTGCCGGAGCCAGAGCTGTTGCAGTCAGAATCTATAGATCAGATTGGGAAAAGGAGGGGACAGAGAAAGTGGAGTGGACTAAGTGGACCGAGGTCTAGGCTTTGTCAAGCGGGGATATTTGTGGGGTCGCTGCGGTCCACAGTGGGCCATGCTCACGTGCACACACAAAAGTTGCCCTCCGGTTGGTATGCATGGTTTTGAAAATATCAAACGGAGGTTCTTGTTTAAGCATTGTAGTGATGCTATATCTAGCTAATCGGTTCTCCGTCCCACTTTAGTCATTTAACATCTGGGGCGTTCGTGCACACATCGTAAGAAATTTATAGCGAAGGTTCCTCGTGCACTGATGGTTTCGAAAATACAAAACAGAGGTTCTTGTGCAACGGCCACCTTATAGAGAAGGTTCTCATGCACACACAGAAGTTGCCCTCCGGTTGGTATGCATGGTTCTGACAATGTAAAATGGAGGTTCTTGTGTAAGCATTGTGGTGATGCTATCTGTAGCTAATTGTTGGCCCCTCCTATTTAGTCCTTTAACATCTGATGTAATGCACACACATGGTAAAAAACCTAGACCGAGGGTCAAAAATGGACAACATCTGATTTAAAGCGCACACATCGTAAAAAGGTAACAAAGAGGGTTCCTCATACAATAACTACCTTATAGAGAAGGTTCTCGTGCACCCTCTTATAAGAAGGTGCCCTCATGTGGGGTATGCATTTTTCACAATGTAAGACGGGGGTTCTTGTGTAGTCGTTATAGTGAAGGTCCCCCCGTGCACAAAACGGTGCCGACGATACAAAATGACCCGCTGTACCACAAATCTTGCCACACGCACGCCCGACCAACTCCGGTCCATGCCTTGCCACCTTGCATCGTGACTGGTGGCTTCATTCCAGCACGGGGCCACCGCCCAGGAGCCCGATACCCTCTTCGGGCGAGGCGGAGCAGCAGAGGGGCCACCACCACCTTCCTTGGTAACGCCCCGGGCTTCCCCGGTGGATGTCTCAGGCAGCGGCGAGGAAGGAGCCAGGAAGCAAAGGAGGTGGCGACACTAGGGATGTCGCCCGCGCGGGGTGACGCAAGGGCACCGATTCGCTCGGTTGTCTCGGACTTCGTTGAACGTATTCTCTTGTATAACTCGACACTGCTTGTAGTACATCTGAGGGATAGAGAAAGATAATAATATTTTCCATCTCCATATCTTTCTCACTCTATTGCTCTTTTTATTTGCACGTGACAGAGAGATTGAGAAAAATTCCTTTTCTTGGGCATCCAACTTTAACTGAAATATTCCAAGTCTCATTTATTAGTGCTATTTAGCAACGACGTGTAGTACTAGGTTGAGAGAAAAATAGGGAAAGGAGCACACGTGACCCTGAGCTCGAGCTCATGTCGTGGTTAACTGAATCAGCTACAAAACAAAAACGTTTATAGAGCAACTTTAACTGAATCAGCTACTATAATTTTAGAGTTTTTAGGATTCATTAGTGTTGGTGCTGCTACTGGATATTAAAAGAAGGATTGTTTCTCCATTTTTTTAGTCCTTCTATTTTCTTTCGTGCGTCGTTTATTTACCAAAATCGTCCGTCAGATTTTCTCTATTCTTTCGTACGGCGTCCGACGCTAAGAAATTGTCGCTAAATATTTTTTGTTCCCACGGGGGATCGAACTCAAGACCATCCTGCAGATAGGACACGCGCTAGCCAGCCCTTCAGGGATCTCTTATGTTCGTAAACAGAGATAAAACTAATATGTATTGGACGATTAGATGGGGACTATGGGCCGGCCCATCAATGCTGCACAAACTCTGTTGTTAGACTAAATCCCACCTCGCCCGCTGACATAGAATTCTTCCCATTTTTTTTCAGTTTCCTGGTATTAAGTAGCCGTCTTAGAAATTAAAAATAATCAAAGAGGAAAGAAAGGATTGAGACAAAGAAAATAAGGAAGACGTGCAACAATTAAGGCAAGAAAGGAATGGAGACAAAAAAATGAACGAAATGAATGGAGACAAAAGAAAGTGAAGGAAAGAAATTGAGACAAATAAAGAAAGAAAGGAAATAAATAAGGCAAAAAAGAGATAAATAATAAGAAAGGAAGTAGTATGCATTTTGGACGTGAACATACTTAGGGCATGTACAATGGTGCTATCTTAGGAGTATCACGTAGGATAAATGATGAGGTGGAGGAGAGATCTCTACTCCTAATGGAGCAGTTGGTAGTCTCGCTTCCAGGTTTTTTTTCCGTCCCACCTCACCCGGTTTTTTTTGGTACTTCTTTGGTACTTCCTTCCACCTCCCACCCGTTTCATTTCGCTGGTTATTTTCGTCCCTCCCCTACCCCACCGGTTTAGTTTCGCGTCACCCTCTCACACAACGAAAAAAATCTTAACGGATCATAACTTTCCATGCGTCACCCTCCCATCAATGCAATTTGATTTAGGAAACATATAATAAATTTTAAGGAAACAAATAACAGACTTTAAAGAAAAATCCAATTTTAAGGAAACAAATCAATCGATCCATCCAAATCAAACGATCCATCTCATCAATGCAATTTGCTTTAGGAAACATATAATGGATGTGAAGGAAACAAATAATAGACTATCTAAATCAATCGATCCATCCCATCAATGCAATTTGATTTAGGAAACATATAATAAATTTTAAGGAAACAAATAACAGACTTTAAAAAAAATCCAATTTTAAGGAAACAAATCAATCGATCCATCCAAATCAACGATCCATCTCATCAATGCAATTTGCTTTAGGAAACATATAATGGATGTGAAGGAAACAAATAATAGACTATCCAAATCAATCGATCCATCCCATCAATGCAATTTGATTTAGGAAACATATAATAAATTTTAAGAAAACAAATAACAGACTTTAAAGAAAAATCCAATTAACTAATCTCTACTCTTAAAGGCCCCTCGATTGATTTTTGTCCCTCGCTTCCTTTCCCAGCACTTATACAATGGAAGGAATTATAATCCACCTATTTGTTCTCCTATATATCCGTGCAGGCAACACAACATAAACCGGTGAAAAAAACACTCACCTCGCACGTCCCCCTGCCTGCAATCCCGAAACGCCGCCATCGCTCCAGGCTCCAGCCTCCGCCGTCCTACATCTTGCCCCTCTCCAACCTCAGAGACCTCCGCCACCGCCGCCATCTCGGAACCCCAATTCAGGGCAGGACTCAGAGAGGGTGTGGCTGTGGACGACGCTGCCGCCGTCGCAGAACCCTAGGGCAGGGCGTGGTCGCGTTGCGGGCAGCGCGAGCGGCCGTGCGTCTCCCCCGTCAGGCTGTCCTCGGCAGGAACTCGGGACCTCCTCCTGACAGAGCTAAGGCCCTCCGAGGTCCAAGTCGCTGTGCGGCGTGCACAGTAATCTCCCCGGCCTACTCTGTCTTCACGTCAATGCTCATGTGCTCCGACCCTCCCCGACCCCTCCCAACAAGCAGCAGAGTCTCTCGGGTTCGAGCTCCACCGGGCCGCCGGCGGCGGCGTCCATGTTCGTTGGGCGGAGCACAACGCTAGGTTTGAAATTCACCATGATGCTACTGATGAGGCTCTCCTTCTCCTTTGTTTCGTCTGGGTTTTTTCGTCCCCCCTCCCACCACCCCATCTCGTCTGGGTTTGAAATCAATAAGAGCAGCACAAAGTCTAGGTCCCTGTCTCGGTGGCAGACGGAAGGAGAAGAAGGATTGATATGTATGAGAATATTAATATTGAACTCTTAAAGTTAATGTGGCCCCGTTGCAACGCACGGGCGTTCTTCTAGTAACTTATAAGAGAAGACTTGTAACTTATAAGAGAAGACTTGTCTTCTCTTATTTAAGATAAGACAAGAGATGATCTCTTAGCACAATATGTCTCACCACATTTTTAGGAATTGCTAGTTATTGAAGATAAGGCTAAGAGATGACCCATTATAGACATTTTTTTGTCATCTCTAAATTACATGCAAAACTTAAAATAAGACTACCTTATCAAACAATGTACATGCCCTTATTACCTGGGCACATCTAATTTTTTTACATACTTAGAGCCTTTGTGTACAATTTTGGTCATCAAATATTCTTCTTTTGCAAGTAGACCATCTAATGATGATGATTTGCTATAATAAAGGTCTGCCAAATGAAGTTCCTAATGTTTTGCTTTTAGGTGTTATTATTTTCTATCATATATTTCTTTTATCTGGTCAAATCACATTGTAAATTTTCATAAATGGTCCACCAAATAAATGGCTTGGTTTTTGGAAGATGTTTTTGTCTATTTTTCTCTTTTTAACCAACAATGACTTCTTATATATAATAGGTTAATGTATTAATGCGAATACTATGGCAAGTTAAATCTTTTAATAGTCGACATGGGGATTCGGAAAGATACACCCCATGCATGTCGAGTGGAAAAGAGGAAGTCATACACCAATTTGAGTCAGAGAAACAAGGAAGGAACACTCTCTAATTAAAACGGAATTATATGGAGCGCAAAAGAAAAATGTCGATGACCTATTGAGATATTTAAAATGGGATCACTTGGCCATATGGAGTGCTGTGTATTTCTATCCTGTTGCAATACATTTCTTTTTTACAAATACCATAGGAGTGTGGGTAGTTTTTATCCTATTGCAACGCACGGATGTGTGGCGGACTGGAAAGAGGAGATAAGACGGACGGATATTAGTGAGGCATGAGACGTATAACAATGTCTCTCGTTACAACGCACGGGCATTTGTGCTAGTGGCATAAAAAGGGAGAAAGTTTTAGGCTTATAAGCCATCAAACATATTTTTCACTTACGAGATATCAAGTGAAAGGACTCCAATATGCTGGACAAAAGCTGCAAAGTTTGTCTCCGCACCGGCTAATCTTGTAATCTGAAAAGAGGAACTTATCACTTCAGTGCATGCAAATGTTTCAAATCAAGTTAGCATTTTTTTTATAAAAGAAGGATTACCTCCGCCTCTATATCTGGGCGATGCATACTGTCACTTTATTAATTATTCTCACAAGACCTTACAAAGCTATACAACAGCAAGACTAAAGCCACCGTCTAAGCAACAACTGTCGCTACACCTATCCAATTGATGAAAGGGTGCAGATAGTCTGGGTCTAATACCAAACAAACATCGCAGTCAAACCTAATCATCTAAGACCTGAGGTCCCAACCAGGATGCTTGCCGGGTATGGGGCACCTACCAGTCCGGCGCACTTCTCAACCAGGACGCATGCTGGGTATGAGGCCGCCGCAGCCACCTGCCACAAATCCATCTCCAGAGCTGTACTATTGCATGTACCGTGCCAAGGCTCTCTGTCATCGACGCCACCACAACGCCCGACAGCGTCGTCCTCCTGCGCGAGTCCATCCTCCCACAGCGAACTCTAAATTTGCACCGCGCCACGCCGTCAAGATCCGTCGCCATCAGTGTGTAGGATGAAGCATCGCTCCACCAAAGAATTTGTCCTCTGGTCCCTCGATCATGTGTGTACCTCCAAGAATGACGCCCCCAAGGGAGGAAAGACACCAGAGCGCCGCCGTCATCCGATCATCCGATCTAAGGTTTTCCCCGGAGGTAGCAGAGAGTGGCCTTGAATTTCTCCACGGCGATGCCTTCAAGAAGGGAACGACGCAGATAGCGCCGCCACCGCTGGCCTTAACAAAAGCCGAAGGCAAGTTTTCGCCCAGATCAGTTTCAAGGGATCCAACTCTCGTGCACGGGCTGCCGTCACTACCAGCACCACCAAGAAGACCCTAGAATACCTGCAGATCAGCGAGCCACCGGCACCACCGCATCCAGATCGCAAAAATGGGGGAGAATTTCACTTCCCCGGCCTCTGCACCAACTAGGGATGCATACGACCATTTTAGTATGAGTACCAAGATAAACATGGTCCTCAGAATTTTTTAAATGAGTATCAAGATATTTTTTGATGAGTGGTTTCACCCCACACCAAACTTGATCCTCGATAAATGGGGGAATAAATAGGAACCTAAATTTGCCTCCGTGAGGATTCGAATCAAGTTAGCATGATGACTCATTTGTTCAAGAACAGAATTATATGACGGCTGCAGCCTCGTGTACCATGGCCGTTTGCAGCCACCGGACTAGGAAAGAGAGGTGGACGTCAAGCAGCTGGACTGCAACGGCCGCCGTGCACACGGGAGTCCTAGTGAGGTGCTAATGCTGAGCTGCTCAGAGGACGGCGAGGTTGATGTGCTGGGCTGCTCTGAGGGATTCAGCCCGAGACCTGTGGAGGGAACTCGCCATGGTCGCGGGATCCAGAGACCCTTGCGCGGCTAGAACAAGCGATGGTCTCCTCCTCGCGCAGCTGGAGCAGGGCCATCGGGGGAGCTTGATCATGTGGTCGTCGGACCCAGATCTAGCATGAGAGGGAGGGAGCAGTCGTGAAGTGCCTCGGGGGAGCAGTCAAGAGAAGAGGGATTCGAGGAGTGGGACAGGGTGACGAGGGCGCTGGTAAGTGAGGGAGGAGCCATGGCAAGAGACCGAAGAGATCATAGGACCTCGCTGCGTTGGCCATTGCGGGGGAGAGAGGGGGAGATGGCTGGGGGCGGTGGGAAGTTCGATCCCGTGGTCGTCTGCTCCAGGTCCGGGGAAGAAGGAGAACACCATATGAGGAAAGGGAGGATGATGGTTATGTCTGGATCTGAAAAGAGAGCGGAAAGCAGAGAATTCTAGTGCGTGGGAGAGAGAGGAATGGAGGAGTGTGTTCATCCGTGCACATGCGCTAGAAAAAAATACAGTCACGCACCTTTCGTGGGCTAGGCACTGAGCACGCGTGGGCCGAGGACTGTCACCCCAGCTATTTTGCCAGCCTACACCTGACGCGTCCTGGGCCATAAACAATGATGCATGGTCCAGTTTGTCTATATCAGGAAATTACAAGTGATCACCTAAAATAAGGAAAATGAAAAGAGGGAAAGAGGGGGACCAGATCCCCATGTGCAGTCTGCGTCTCTGATTGCAGCCGCCACAATGAAGTTTCACATATATATATATATAAGCCCGAGCGTAGAATTGCTAATCATGCGCTCCGGCCAGGCTAGGCGGACAAGACATCCGCACGCGCCGCTGCCAAATTAACCAACCAACCGAGGGCCTGTCACGGCTTGATCATAAAAAGATGAAAACCATCGTAACAACCATATAATTATTACGTGACTGCATTGACCACCCCGCCCCTCCTTTCTTTAGTCTATGGTAACTATTTACGAAATATAGTAAAAGAACTACAGAATATAGTAACACATTTACCCAGGCCAGGCTATCCATCCCCGCCCCACAAGACTACACGTTAGTGATATTAAACATATCGACATCTTACTACCGCCTAATTAACCATGGCAATGAATGTTTAGATATATGGTAACGGAACTACAACCATTACGGGGTGTCTTACTTTTAGTCAGTGCTGGGAACTAGTAAACATACGTCACTAGTCCCTATAGTAATTGGTTTGTGGTGGTAATGCAATTACCATAAGCTAGTATAGTGGTTACCTGAGAGCTTCTTCTTAGGTTATTTCATCCAAAGTCTGGTATATGTCCAGTCTTAATTCTAGTAAGGTATTTCTACTGAATTGTCATGTACGTCCGGTCTTGATTGTTGTAAGATTATGCATACTTTACAAACAATTGTTAATCTAGTAGGCATTTAATCAAGTAATGGGAGTATTTGTCATAGAGTGATAGTTATGGCAATCTAGTAATCATTACTATGTTTCCTTCGCTAATTATGAAACTTCATTATGGGGTGAGATGATAATGACTGGGCGCGAGGCGGGTGAGGGCGACGGGGCGAAGATCTTGCCGCCGCCGCCGGAACCACCGCCTGAGTTGCTTCGCTGCCCGCCTCATCGTGGTCATACGGGACATTCTCCAGGGGAAACGGCGCAGATCCGGGCCGAAATCGATGGGGAGGCGGATTGGGATCACCGTTTTCTCCATCTGGCGAAGTGGGTGGTCAGAGTTGAGGACACCAGGGACCCCGGCCACCGCGCGAGGGCAGGGTGTACGCGTACTCGCGATCCCGATGGACAGTGGTGACGGATGCTGATTGAGACATCCTTGCCGGCCGACATCTCGCGGAAGGTGAGCATTTGGTTGAGGGTTCGCAACTCACAATTGACGTCTACGTTGTGTGGTGTCTTCATCGTGTGCAGGACGCAGAGAGTGCAGAGGATGCTTGTGAAATTGTCGATCTTACATCCGAGCCTGCACCTGTGATTCCGCATGAGGTGCGATCGCGCGAGACTCCAAACAAAAGATCCCACCGACATTTCAGCGCTGAGGCGACTGAGGCGTGCGCGGCGAGCCTGCCGCCGATGCCGGGGGACCCTTCTAAGAGGCGAGTAGGGGGCGGTTCTGGGCTCTTGCGGGTTCGGAAGATGAGGAGGACGACGACGGGGACCCCACCGGCAGATCGCCGGCCGACTACTCGCCGACGCCTTCCGACGTGATTTGTGAGGCATTCAACCCTGGATACTCGGAGGAGGAGGTGGCCACACTAGTCGACGAGATTGTGACGGGCGATGATCTGGCGCGGATTGGGCTGCGTTCAGAGGATAGGGTGGAGGTGGTTCGTCGGATCGTTCACCGGAGGACGGCGGCGACGGCGATTCGGCCTTGGAAAGGGCCACTACCTAAGGTATGCATCCAACCACTAACCTTGTCCGATTTTATTCCGCAAGATGCTTGGACTAGAGTGGCACGTAAGAAGAAGAAGAGGATGGGGAGATCGGAGCTAGCAACGCCGGCGCCGGTGAGCCGTACGGTGGCTGGGATCCGGGCGGCTAGGGTTGCTCCTTTGAACTCTCTCCTGGGCCGTGATGGGGCAGTCGATGAGCGGGCCGGCTATGAACCCGTGCTTGGGCATGAGGCCCAACATGGGGGAGCGGACGTGGGGCTGTCTGGAAAGGCGTCGACTGGGCGGGTGGCCCAGGAGAGCCTGGACGAACTTCCCGTGCCGATCGAGCTGTGCAGGGTAGACGATGATCGTGAATGAGCACACCGGGTCGGGGATGATCCGAAGCTTGTTGGGCCGGCGGGGGCTTTTGGGCCAACGTCTAGGGGGTATGAGGCCCATCTGGATGTGGGTCCTAGTGATACTGCGGGG
>NC_041388.1:220392508-220482708 GCF_002162155.2 Triticum dicoccoides | reverse complement strand
ATGCACGCATCGTTCATCCTCACTGTCAGTGTCAAAACCGGCGGATCTCGGGTAGGGGGTCCTGAACTGTGCGTCTAGGCCGGATGGTAACAGGAGGCAAGGGACACAAAGTTTTACCCAGGTTCAGGCCCTCTTGATGGAGGTAAAACCCTACGTCCTGCTTGATTAATATTGATGATATGGGTAGTACAAGAGTAGATCTACCACGAGATTGGAGAGGCTAAACCCTAGAAGCTAGCCTATGGTATGATTGTTCTGTATGTTGTCCTACGGACTAAAACCCTCCGGTTTATATAGACACCAGAGAGGGTTAGCGTTACACAAAGTCGGTTACAATGATAGGAGATCTATATATCCATATCGCCAAGCTTGCCTTCCATGCCAAGGAAAGTCCCTTCCGAACACGGGACGAAGTCTTCAATCTTGTATCTTCATAGTCCAGGAGTCCGACTGAAGGTATAGTCCGGCCATCCGGACACCCCCTAATCCAAGACTCCCTCAGTAGCCCCTGAACTAGGCTTCAATGACGACGAGTCCGGCGCGCAGATTATCTTCGGCATTGCAAGGCGGGTTCCTCCTCCAAGTACTTCATAGAAGATTTTGAACACAAAGACAGTGTCCGGCTCTGCAAAATAAGTTTCCACATATTGCCATAGAGAGAATAATATTTACACAAATCTAATCTGCTGACGTATTCCGTAGTGTGACGCACCACGGCCAAGCCTTTATTCGTTTTATTGTCCCACCTGAGCGTGTCATGCGAGGCGGTTTCCTTGGCACGTCTTGTTAAAGCAGAGATCGTGTCCCCTTATTCCGGGATTCTCATCAATACGGGCGTGGGTAACCCAACCGCTTCTAGGACTCCTAGACTATAGGCAAGTCCAAACGGCCACGGAGAGGACGCTTAATATTCACCCTCTTTATAAAGGGACAAGGCTTTTACTCTTTTCCCTCCCGTGCTCAATCGAATCCTTTCCCCACCTCAAGCTCAAACACCCAAAGTTCAGGTCAGGTGCTCCGAACCTTCAATCATGTCCGGATCTAGCCTTCAAGGCCGATGGGTTCCTTCCTCCGTCACGGAAGAAGACATCAAAAAGTTGAGGGAGGCTAGATATCTGACCGCCGAGGTTTTGCATCGGCTGCCTGCCCGAGGGCAGGCCGTCCCCTCCCCCGAACCCAACGAGAATGTCGTGTTCGTCTCCCACTTCCTTCGAGGTCTAGGCCTTGCTCGAGATCCTTTCGTCAGGGGTTTGATGTTTTATTACGGGCTAGATTTCCATGATCTAGCTCCGGAATCCTTTCTTCATATCACGACATTTATTGTCGTGTGTGAGGCCTTCCTCCGGGTTACCCCTCACTTTGGTCTGTGGCTCAAGACCTTTGAAGTAAAGCCGAAGATGATCGAGGGGCAACATGCAGCGTGTGGAGGTGCCTCAATACGCAAGATGACGGGAGCTCCATGGCCCAAAGGTTCCATTCCAGAGGTGTCTGAATTGTGGCAACAGGAGTAGTTCTACATCACGGCTCCTAGAAGTGCCAAGTGGGCGGCCGCCCCTGTTTTCCGCTCGGGCCCTCCACCACAGCTGATGTCATGGATCAGCAGAGGTCTGAGCTGGAGTCCAGCCAAGGATGTGCCTATGCTGCAAAGCCGCATTCCAGATCTCTTCAATGGAGATTTTAGTTTGGTTGCGGTAATACAAGTTATGCTGGTTCGTCAAGTCCAGCCTTGCAAACGCCGGCCCCTTCGCTTGTGGGAGTTCAATCCCGAGGGACCACGTGTCATTCTAAATTTCCTAGGCCTGACGCACGAGGATGTGTATAAGTCATTCTTCGGACCTCAGGTAGAGTGTCCGGAAATTACCGAGGACGTGGGCCTGAGCAGTAACCGCGCTGCCGAACAGGTAAGGAATCTTCTGGCCGAACATACTATCTCTCACTTGTTACGAAGTTATTTCTGAGAGTTCGCTTTTTGACCAGGACTGGCTAACAAAGGCGAAGTTGATTCGGTGTTCGACCCCCCTCCCTGAGGGTTTGGAGAATCCGGTATTGGAAAAGATGCTCCAGGTCGCACCTGGCCCGGAGCCCTTGAAGGAAGATACCGGGGAGGATAATATGGGCGGACGCGGGCCCCCAATGCTGCCCATTCTAACCGAGGGAGCGAGCATCTCCATGAATGAAGACGACCGGAGGAGGAAAAGGACTGCGCCTGGGGATTCGGAAGCCGAAGCTTCCAAACGGGAGAAGAAGTCTCCCACAGAGGGTCCTACCTATGGGGGGTGCTTTTGCCACACAAAGTCCGCTGGGGGATCAATTCTCCAGCGAGTCGTAAGTGACCCGAAATACTTCAATCGTACAGGTATGCCATCTTTTTCTTCTGAGAAAATAACCACCGCATATATCTTTGCAGTTCGGGCCTTAGCCCCTCTCGAAGACTCGTCTTCGGGGGATCTTCTTCCAGAGATGATGGAGAGGGAAACGCCTCCTTCGGACTCCTCCGCTCCAGAAGCGGGCAACCCCGAAGTATCGTCGTGGAGGGCCTCTCCGAGTCCGGTGAGGCCAGAAGATAATCCCATTGACCCCTGAAGCTCCCAGTGTCCGGCTCCCGAAGAGAGCAGACAAAAGAGTCCGGCACCGTCTGGTGTGCGATCGGATGTTCTGAGGGAGTTGGTGGGGCGAGCGGCCATCTCAGATGAACACCGTGTGCTGATGAATATGGTGATGGAGAGAATCTCATCTGCCGAAAGCGGATTGCATGAAGCTTTTATGAGTCTACTGACAGGCTTTGAGGTACGTAAAATAATGTATGATAGTCCTGCACATGCTAGGTGTGCCCTGTGTAGATAGTAGCCCCTGAGACTCTGGTTGTCATCGGAAATGACGACGAACAGAGGATCATATTCCCAGGTAATAACCATACTGCCTTTATGTGCAGGTGATGGAAGCTCTGGTGGCTAACCGGACTAGCGAGTTTGCCCATTTAAAACGGCAGTTGGATGCGGCAGACGCCGACATCGAGCTTGTTAACAAAAGGCTTGACGAGGCACAGGGTAAGTTTCATTATCTGGTAAACGCCACATAGTAAGAGCATCATGATGCCAGTATCTTTAATATGTTGTGACTGCAGATGGAGCTGCCATTGTTGAAGCCTTGCGGGCAGAACATGCCCGAGCCAAGGAACAAGCGAGGTTTGGTAATGCGGCTGCTTTGAAGGCGGCCGAAGAGTTGAAAGCCGAGAAGGCCGCGCATGGCGATAGCCGGGATAAGATGGCCAAGATGGCCATAGAATTAAAAGCCGCCGCCGACCGTTGCCGGATTCTTGAAAAGGAAAACCTGGCAAAGGCATCGGACCTTGAGAAAGCTGCTGCGACGAGGAAAGACATCCGCTCTGCTATGAGGGCGAAGAAGGAGGAGCCGCGGGAAGCCGGGGATATTATAGCTGGGAAATCCTTTATGTTGCGGAGGAAGTTCGGAGATCCACGGTATGCCACTCTGGATCGGCTGTGGAGTTCGGAGAATATGTATATGGATTTGGCGGCGAGCGCTGCCGATGCAGCCAAGTACTTCCAGGGTCAGACGGACCGTGAAGTAGACCAGCTGTTTTGGAGACAATTCCATTCTCCCGAGCGTCCGCTTTCATTGACTGACCAATTAGCGGAATTGGCCTAACTGAATAGGTTGTCCGAACTTGCCATGAGGTCTGTTGTGGATCAGCTATGGCCGGAAAGGCCAAAGCCGAACAGCTATTTCAGTTTGGTGCAGCAGTTCCTTGACGTGGTGCCGCACATTAATGCGATGAAGAGGTCGGCGCGCATAGAGGGCTCACGGATGGCCTTTGCCCGTGTTAAAGCATACCGGGCGGAGATGGATGCTACCACTATTGCAGCACGGGATTCGGCCATAGGCCTAAGGGCTGCTGAGCACTACTTTGAAGAAGTTCTTGAGGGTGCTCGTTTGATAGGGACCCAGTGCTCAAAAAAATATTATGTTTGAGTGATATGTAATCTCATTGTAAGCGAAATGCTTTTATAAATTTTTATAAGGCTATTTTTATACTTTTTCCTGAAAGTAATATGATGCCTCCTGGGCGGCCTTTTATGTATACATGTGTATAACCTGAAAGATTGCAGCCGTCGGCTTCGACCCCCACGCATATAATGCGGAGGTGCTCGCAAAAAAACACGCGTTCACACTTAACCCAACGTCTTGGTCCTATTAAGGAGGTTATAGCGGAGCGAGCGAGGCAACCGGACTATAATGCTTTAACACTTTCACTTAGCCATAGGAGTTTGACAGTGGGCTACTAGATAGCCCCTGGTGGCTCCGCACTCTCCCGATCCCGGGGTGCGTACATGCCTGGCCGAAAAACGGCCCTTCGTTAAGGCGGAGGAATTCTAACATTCCAACAGGTCATCGAGTGGTTGACCAGTCTCACGCTATATCATGACAGTCAGTTTTCGGTTTTCTCTACTGAGGTGCTCGTCCGGATGAACCAGGGCACAATCACAGTAGTTCTCCTGGTGCTACCTTAGCTGGTAAAGCGGAACATAAGGCACCAAAACACAGGAGCCGGGCAAACCCAACATTTGACCAAATACAATGATTCGGAGCTGATGCATATAGGGCCAAACTCGCGACGCCGAACACTCCCTAAGGTATTCGGTCTTTGTGGTATAAACCGAGCCTAAATAATGGCCTTTGTAAGAAGCCCCTTGTGTCCAGGTACGTGCATTGTTCTGGCGTGGCCACATGCCAAGACGTCAGCATCCTTCTCAACGGTGGATTTGTATCAACAAGAGACAGTAAAAAAAGGTTTACGCAGGGTCTTAATCTAAAAAGAATCCTTGGACCGGGTCCCTGCTGCAAGTCTGCGCCTGTGTCTCCGTTGTGCCGTATCCTGGACGGGTGTAGCACGATGATCGTCTGTAAAAGAGAGGAATTTAGGTGAAAAAGTTGTCGTGCAAAAAGATAGTTTTTAAAGAAACCATGTATAATTTAAGATGAGAAAAAATTGCCACTTGTCTACGCACGTTGAGCCCCTTGTATTGACAAATAGGGGTGTGACCATTTATTCGGTATAACTAGCGGTGCCGGACTTGATTAGTTGTGTCTGAGGTCTTGACGACCTATTGGATGCTTTCGCTGGTCCGGGCGCCTTTAGTGTGCGTCCACCATGTATACGTCATACGATGGGGTGGCTTTCCGGGGCCCAATAGGCGCTGGTTCTTCATCGTCTCTTTCATCAGCGTCCATACCGTCGATGTCTTCGGAGTCGAAGTCGAGCATGTCGGTTAAATCATCGACAGTGGCTACAAAGTGGGTGGTGGGTGGGCTTTGAATTTCTTCATCGTCCGTATCCCAACCTTGCTGACCGTAGTCCGGCCAGGGCTCTCCTGATAAAGAGAGAGACTTTAGTGTCTTCAGAATATCGCCGAAAGGCGAGTGCTGAAAGATGTCCGCGGCAGTAAACTCCATGATCGGCGTCCAATCGGATTCGATCGGCAGGGGCGTGAAGGGTTCGGAGTCCGAAGAGGAGTCCGGCTCCTGGGAGTCACGAGTCTCGCAGAGTGCGGGGCTGGTGTTCGACTCAATCGTCATTGGGATCGCAGCCCCCGAGGCGGCGTCCAACCACCCGTCCTCGATCTGCGTAGTTGGCTCCGAATTAAGGGTCGAAGCCGATGCGGTTGCGGCCTCCAGGGCACTGTTCGACGGCAGAGCTAGGTCATGCTCGTCGTGACAGTGCGGCGCGCTCGACAGTGGCTCGAATCCGTCGAAGATCAAGTCCCCGCGGATGTCAGCCGTGTAGTTTAAACTTCCAAATCTGACCTGACGGCCGGGGGCATAGCTTTCGATCTGCTCCAGATGGCCAAGTGAATTGGCCCGCAGTGCGAAGCCGCCGAAGACGAAGATCTGTCTGGGGAGGAAGGTCTCACCCTGGACTGCATCGCTATTGATGATTGTAGGAGCCATCAAGCCTAATGGCGACGACACAAAGGAACTCTCAATGAAAGCACCAATGTCAGTGTCAAAACCGGCGGATCTCGGGTAGGGGATCCCGAACTGTGCGTCTAGGCCGGATGGTAACAGGAGGCAAGGGACACGAAGTTTTACCCAGGTTCGGGCCCTCTTGATGGAGGTAAAACCCTACGTCCTGCTTGATTAATATTGATGATATGGGTAGTACAAGAGTAGATCTACCACGAGATCGGAGAGGCTAAACCCTAGAAGCTAGCCTATGGTATGATTGTTCTATATGTTGTCCTACGGACTAAAACCCTCCGGTTTATATAGACACCGGAGAGGGTTAGGGTTACACAAAGTCGGTTACAATGGTAGGAGATCTATATATCCATATCGCCAAGCTTGCCTTCCACGCCAAGGAAAGTCCCTTCCAGACACGGGACGAAGTCTTCAATCTTGTATCTTCATAGTCCAGGAGTCCGGCTGAAGGTATAGTCCGGCCATCCGGACACCCCCTAATCCAGGACTCCCTCACTCGCCTTCGCCATCGCTGCGCCCTAGGGTTAGACGATCGCCGCGACTGCGCTCCGCCGGAACTGGCCGGGCGCGCCGCATCCTCCCTCTTGGTTCGATGGCTGGAGCTGGAGGGGCTCCTCCTCCCGGGAAGAAGCCGCCTCCCAATGGGGCTGACCGGGCTGCGGGGGTGCCGCCACCGGGTCCTGGCAGCGGACGGGGCGTGGTGCCGCCGGGTCTAGGCGCTAGCCGAGGAGCGTTGCCGCCGGGTCTAGGCGCTGGCCAAGGAGTGCTGCAGGTGCCCATTTCTGGTTCTGGTCGTGGTGGCGCGCCAAACTCTCATGCCGCAGCGGCGCGTGTGCCTGTCGGGGGGCATGTAGGGAGGCCGCCGGCTCCGGCCTTGCTATCTGGCGGGCAGGGAGGACCAGGCGGACCGGGCTCCGGTCTTTGGCCGCTTGCTCCGGGAGGGGCGGCGGTGGAAGTTGCGGGTAGGGGGGCCGAGCCGCCTAGGCCTCCTGTGCCTTTGGGTCCGGTGCTTAGACCGCCTACAGCCGTGCAGAGCTCTGCGGCAGTGGTAGCGGCGGGCCGGGGAGCTGCGCCACCTAGGCCTCCGGAACCTCCTCCCCATGTCGTTGCTCGCCCGCCTGGTACTGCGGCTGCGCCCCGAGGACAATGGGGGGACGATGGATATGATGCTTACGGGGCTGGCCAGCACTGTGGTTCTTCTTCCACGAGTGGTGGTCGTGGTTTTGCCTGGCAGAGTGATGGGTCTGTCGAGAGGCCGTCCTTGGGCCCTTCAGGTGGCTTCGTCGAGGGACCCTCGGATCCGGGTCATCGGCAGAGACAAGGTTATCGAGGCTATCGGGGTGGTCGGGGAGGCCGAGGGGGCCGGTACCGTCCACGTCCCCCGCTACCTCCTGTTGTTGTCGACCAGACGATAGTAGACGGGGCTGCTGAGGAGCCTCTATTGCCTGGCCACGCTATGGAGGTGGTGACAGCTCTTGCCTCCGTGTAGGTTCCTGAGAACGAGGTTATGACCGATGTGTCTGCGGAGTTGACAGATAGGTCTGAGGCTGAGAGGGCATCCAAGTGGGCGCGTAGGAAGGAAAAGATGCTTTGCTATCGTTGCGGAGACAAGGGTCACTTCATTGCGGAGTGTGTGGCTATGTTATGTGATACATGCGGTAAACTGGCCATGACTCTGGGGAGTGTCCGCTGCTGCGAGATCAGGCACCGTCGCTCATGATGTATGGAGTGTACTGTGCTAAGTTAACTTTTTTTGAATCTCCAAATGAGCGAGAGGTTTCTGATGAGTCCATGAGTATGACCATGGTGATAGTCAAGGTCACCAGAGGGGAGGTGTCTGAGACACAGATCGTGCAGAGGCTCCGTGAGTTGGCTCCTGGGGAGTTCCAGTGGGACCTTGTCAGCCTCGCTGATAGGATGTTCAAGGTTGAGTTTCCTTCTATGGAGGATATGCAGAGGTTGTTGAGCTTTGGGATGTGTAAGGTGCCGGGAACGGATGGTATCCTTGAGTTTCAAGAGTGGAAGCTTGTTGAACCTCAGGGCAAGCCGCTTACTCAGGCATGGCTGCGATTCTCCGGGGCTCCCTCCAGGCCGCTGCAGGATGCTCGGGTTGTGGCCAGTATGGGCATTTTAGTGGGGAAGCCTGAGCGTGTGGACATGGAGTTCACGGGAGCTCATGGGATTGCTCGGGTTTTGGTTAGTATTTTGAACATTGAGTATGTATCGGAAGTGGTTAAGTGGGCTTATCGAGGCAGAATTTATGATCTGCTTATTGAGTTTGAGGATGAGAGCCTTCTAGTTGCGCCGGCTCATGACTCTGATGTGGATATGCACGAGGGTGATGGCGGTGCGGGGGTACGGGAGTCGCCGGTCGAGGACCCTGGACGACAGCTGTCCAAGGGGCCGGGGCCCGAGCTTGCGTCGACCGGATATGGAACAGTCCCACCCACCCTGGTACCTTCTACGACTCTGAGATTTGGGTCCTTTGAGCCTTCTTCTGCTCCCCCGAGGCTGTGGAGTGATCGGGTTGAGTCCGAGGAGGCTTTTGAGCTCGAGTTACCGGCTATGGGGTTGGAGGGTGCTATGGACACGATTCCTGGGGGTCGGTAGGTGGCCACTCCCTCTTGTGCTCAGCACACAGTACCTCCTCAGGAGGTGACGCAGCTTGTCGTACCTGGCTTGTCGTGTGGGGCCTTGGGGCAGGCGGCCTTGGGTTGCTCTCCTTCTGCTGAGGAAGGGGATTCGGGGCAGGTGGCCCCCGTGTCCTTTTCTTCGCCGGGAGGGGGTCTGGGGCAGGTGGCCTTGGATACCTCCTATCCCGTCGCGTCTACTTTGCGGTTGATGGCGGTTCTGCCTTCGGGAGAGGGCTCGGGGCAGGTGGCCTCGGAGCTTCCTCCCCCCTCGGCGCATGTGCGGGTAGCTTCTCCGGTGTTGGGTGGGGAGCGAGGGCAGGTGGCCCTTGTTCGGACTCCACCACCCACCCTGCCAGCTTCGTCGGGTGGGGCACGCCATGAGTCTGCGGAGAGTGCTTGCCCTCTCTCGGGCGAGGCTGTGGGTAAGCCCGTGCAGTTTGATCGGCCAGCTGGTTGGGGGCGGCACGAGGCTGGACCCCGACCGCGATCTCTCAGGAGGAGGTCATTGCGTTTGGAGGGATTCAGGATCCGGTATCTGAGGGGCGCCGGATGAGCGGCCGTCTCCAGACACAGCCGGATGTGGACGACATTCAGCAGCGGTGCGCCATGAGGGCGGCCAAGCTTCGTGACGTGGATGTCACTACTGGTATGTCCGTCAATACCTCTAATTCCATTTTGCATTTTTCAAATGATGAGATTGTTCAAAATGCAAATCAATTAGGAGTCTCGTTGGGTAGTAATGACACTGAAATCTCTAATTCTGTTAATGATCTTCTAGACCTAGAGGCTGAGCGGGCCTTAGAGATGATTCGTAATATTGCGGCTGTTAAGCCCATGAGTGATTCTGAGGTTGATGCGCTCGGGGTCAAGGTGCTCGACAATTTTTGTGCGGATCTTATGCAACCTAATACTGACGAGGATGTAGAGGCTGATTCTACCGAGATAGTTTTGGCTAGCAACTCTGAGACTGGTTGTGAGGACCAGTTGCAGAGTCAAACTATTACCAAGCGCAAGTGGAAACGAAAGGTATAACCGGCATCCGCAGTGCGTAGGAGTGCTAGGATTCGTACGACAAAAAAATTCCATGATGATCTATGAAAGGAATATTCTGGAATAGCAGAGGTCTAAAGGACTTGGCTAAACGAAGGTTTCTTGCTGAGGCGTTTGTCGAGCATTGTTTAGATTTTATCGCTCTATCAGAGACAGGTAGAGATAACTTCGCGCCTCAATTTCTAAATACTTTATCGGGTGGTATAGATTTTGACTGGCATTGCCTGCCGCCGAGAGGGAGGTTGGGTGGAATCCTTCTCGGAGTTAGGTGCGAAGCGCTTGAGGTTCGCAGTGTGGTCATGGGAGACTTTGCTATTAAGTTTAGGGTGCGGTCGAAGGTTGATGGGTTTAATTGGGCCCTTGTTGCGGTATATGGTGCTGCACAGCCCGAGCTTAAGCCCGAGTTCTTGGCTGATCTTGTTCGGATTTGTGGTTCCGAACAGTTGCCAATCCTGGTGGGGGGTAATTTCAATATTATTAGACAGCGTGAGGATAAGAACAATGATAATTTTGATGGCCGTTGGTCGTTCATGTTTAATACTATCATTGAAAGTTTGGACCTGAGAGAAATTGATCTCTCGGGTAGAAAATTTACCTGGGCGAACACGATGCCAAATCCGACGTATGAGAAGTTGGATCGAGTGTTGGCAGCGTCGATTGGCAACAGAAGTTTCCCCTGGTGACTGTCCAGGCCTTGTCCCGTGGTATTTCTGACCATACGCCGTTATTTGTCGACTCTGGTGAACCCACCCACCTGGGGAACAAAAATGTGTTCTCCTTTGAGATGGCTTGGTTTGAACGTGATGGCTTCCTTGATCTCGTGGCCAGAGAGTGGGCTAAGGAGTCAGGAGGGAGGACTGCGCTTCAGCGCTGGCAGAATAAGATTAGGCACTTGATGAGTTTCCTACGTGGGTGGGCTAAGCATCTTAGCGGGATTTATAAGGTCGAAAAGGAAAAGCTCCTTGCCCTTATTCAATCTCTGGATGTAAAAGCAGAAACCAGGATACTGCCGGCCGCGGAGCTTCATGCCAAGCTCGAGGCGTAATTGAGGCTGAAAGAACTTCTTAGGGAAGAAGAGTTGAAATGGGCGTTGCGGGCCAAGGTCCGGCGAGTAGTCTAGGGGGACGCGAACACCCAATTTTTTTCACATGATCGCCAATGGTAAGCATCGAAAGAAGAGGATCTTTCAGCTTGAGCAAGATGAGGGCACAATTATAGGACAGGAAAACCTAAAATTGTACATTATCGAGTACTATAAGCTGCTGTTTGGCCCTCCAGAAGAGAACTATGTGTCTCTGGACGAGTCAAGGGTTGAGGATATTCCTCATCTCATAGCGGTGGAGAATGATATTCTTGCGGCTCCTTTCTCGGAGAAAGAGGTGCTCGAGGCCATCTCCCAAATGAAGAATAACAAGGCGACGGGCCCTGATGGATTCCCAGCGGAGTTTTATAAGAAATGCTGGCATATCATTAAAGGGGATTTGTTGCTATCGGGACCGCGATCCTAAGTCACACCGATCTAGCATGTAACACTTCATATCACTTTGCGGCCTCACGAACGGTATTCCCACGAGTGCCACCTTACCTGGCCCGGGACCGTTTGCGCATTTTGGCTCACGTATATGATAGTGTCGCTAGCATCCATATGACAGAGAACCCGGGCCGACATGACTAGTCGTGAACCCAAAGTGGCACTAACTTACAGGGACAGGCATACATGAATCAACCACAAACATGTCAGTCAACAGCGTATGAATCCGGGCTGTAGCACTGGGCTAATAGGACTCCAGGAACCTGGGCTGTAGCAGGCTAGGCAGGACTCCGGATGTCACCGCGTGACATTTCCTCGAAGGGACAGATACAGGAACAAAGTGAATCACATGCCAGCCAGTCAAGTGTTCCGGAGCAGTAGTGCTGGGCTAGCAGGACTCCGGTGAACCGGGCTATAGCGGACTACTATGGCTCATGGAAGCACAAGACTACATTTCCCCATAAAAGAGGCTATCAGAGGTAAACAACTAGGTTGTCGGATCCCACACATAGCAATACACGTTACACGTACGCATAACATGCAAGTATGTGTTGTACAACATGGCATCACAACATAACTCAAACTCATATAGATAAAGGCCCAGAAGAGCCACATAGAATTCAATACAAATAGGGGTCTCATGACCCATCATTCAGAGCATACAAGCAACAGAAGCATTACATGTCTGAGATCAGACAACTACAAAAGGAAAAGACTAAGAAGCCTGACTAAACACGACCCTCCCAAGGGTACAAGATCGTAGCTGGGATACAAGCTACTCGTCGAAGTCACTAAGGTAACCAACTGCAAAACATAAATAAGCAAACGTGAGTACAAAGGTACTCAGCAAGTCTTACATCAGAACTATCTACATATGCAACATTATCAACCAAGGGGGTGGTGGAGTTTTAACAGCAGCAAGCCAGCTTTGACTCAGTGGCTAGCCTATACTACGAGTATCAGAAACTTCTTTGAGGGGAGAAGACGCACACGAGTCCACATATTCACTATATCAATACTCCACTATGGATCCGTTCCCGTCTCCCTACGAGAAGGCCATCCATAGCACTCACGCTTATCTTGCGGATTTTAGAGTATCCACTTCAAGTTGTCTATGTACTACATAAGTCCTCCAAGTTTCCATATCCGAGGAAAACGGCTATTCGAATAGATAATATTGACCCTGCAGGGGTGTACTTCTTCACACACGCTCTCGCCACTTATAGCCCTGTACACGTCATGTACCTCGGCAACCTTCAAGCGGAAGCCGGGCGAGGGTGTCGGCCACAACCTGACTAACCACACAAGTCTCTCGTCCAGGTTTATCGCCTATTCGGGTTCCATCCACAAGGAGATCCGGCCGGGGTGTCGCTCACGGCCCCAAACAATGTGTGCAGGGTTCCCAAGCCCACCATCCGGGTGCCACTTGGTACACCGTGCCATGGTGCCTAGTCTGTCCCAAGCCCATCCCGTCGGACACCACCTGGTAGACAAGTAGCACTACCTACAAACGCCAGAACTAGTTGCAACTCCTGGATAGAGATCAAGTGGATTAATAAGCCGAGAGGGGCCGGATAATCGGAACCCAATGCGTGGTAGTAACTAGACTTGGATAAAATACACAGAACTCAGTTCTTAGGGACGGTTCCAATGAGACAACCCACCATGTACTCCTACATGGCCTCTCATCGCTACCTTTACCAAAACATGTTCACACACTTAGCCTTTACCGGAAGGACATGTTCACCACTCCGATTCATTCCCGGTGAATCAGACCTGAAACAACTCTAAGCATAGCTGGCATAAAGAAATCAAGCATGGATGAGTAGGCAAATCAAGGCTCAAGCAACTCCTACTCATGCTAGTGGGTTCAACTATTTACTATGGCAATGACAGGTCATGCAGAGGAATGGGTTCAACTACCGCAGCAGAAAGCAGCAGTTTGAATCGTTGTTGTCCTAATGCAGTATAAGGAGCAGGAGCGAGAGAGTGGGATTTATTGAAATGCTGAAGGGGGGGGGGTTGCTTGCCTGATAGATCCACGAAGAAGCACTGCTCCTCAGACAGGTGCTCGGAACACCTTCCGGAGTAGAACCTATCGAGAAGGGACGGTGCCGGCAATCAATAAACAACCATATGCAACAATATGATGCATGAAGATGACATTTCAAAGATGCTATGATTTGCCCTAATGCATGTAGCATCAATTTGGTTGAAGTCCATATGAACCAAGGGTTCATATGCAAATCCCAAATTAAGTATATAACATGCCATTATTACGTTTTCACTTATACAGCAAGTATAAGTTGGTTTTTCATGCATGAAACTGGCATAAATGGATTCCTTGCATTTTTCTGATAATTTTTCATATATAAATTATTTCATTCTGAGCTACGGTTTAATTTCTAGGAATTTTAGAAGTTTTAACTATTTTCTGAAATTCTCGAAATTATTTAAAATCCAGAAAATCAATTACTGCGTTAGCGTGACATCATAGAGGCGTCAGCACGGGTGACCAGGTCAAACCTGATGTGTGGGGGCCACACGTCAGTGACACAGTTGTTAAGCCCGGGTCAAACCCGCACTGATCAGGGTTTGACTTGGCTCTGGGGCCCACTGTCAGTCTCAGGGGGGGTGATTAGGCTGTGGGGTTAGCGCTAATTAACCCGCCACGTCAGCCTCGCCAGAGTTCGGCCGGTGACGACCAAACCGCGCGGCGGTGCTTCGCCGAAACGCGCTACAGGCGTCCATTTGACGCGCGGATGGGTGCTGAGGGTGGCTGGCGCTCGCGCGCATCTAACGGAGCAGGTGGGAGGCCGTGAGGTGGACGGAGCTCGCCGGAGCAGGGCTCGCGGCGGCGGCCGGAGCTCGGTTGATGCGAGGTTGCGGCTGCAGCGCGAGGCGAGCGAACGTGGGGTGCTAAGCAGCACCTAATGGGCAACAGGAGCCCGCCGGAGCAACTAGCAGGAGCAGAGGGCTCAGGGGCACGGAGCTCGCCGGCCATGGCGGACGGCGGCTCCGGTTACCCGCGGGGCAGTGGTTACAGGATGAAAATGATGACATGGTTAAGGGGAGAAAGACCGGCAGCTCACGGGGATCACGCAAAGCAGGCCAGCGGGCTCGGGGAAGGCCCGGAGCGAGCGGAGCAACGAGGAGGATCTTCGGTGGACGGCCATGAAAACAAAGACGGTGGCGTCGATGCAGAGCTTCCCGGGTCGCCTGGCTCGTTGAGGACGTAGCAGGCGGCGAGGCGGAGCTCTGGGGCACGTCCGAGAGGCAAGGGGAAGGCAGTGGCCGCGGTGGTGCTTGTCGGCGGCGATGGCAGCGCTCGGGTGCGTGCGAGAGAGAGGACTGAGGAGGGGGATGAGCGAGAGGGAGTGAGAGGGGGTCGGGGAGACTGTGTGGCGTCATCCTGGGCGTCGAGGCAGCGGCGGGAAGCAGGAGGTGGTCGGGCGTGCGCCGGCGCGCGTTGGGCACGCGCCGTGCATCCGACTAGCGGGAGGAAGAAGACCTCCCTGCCCCTGGTGGGCTGGGCCGGCCAGATGGGCTGCCAGGTGAGCGCCAGGTAAGTGTTTTCTATTTTTTTGTTTTCTTTTTCTATTTCTGACATTTGTTTTGACTCTAAAAGAAATATTAAAATATTTCCATAAATGCTGAAAATATTTGTGGCATCTAGATATAATATTCCAGAGGCCCTCACCAATTCCCAACATTTTTGGAGCCATTAAAATATTTATATAATTTAAAACAACTCCAAATCAAATATTTATGCATTGATTCAAAAATCCAAAATGTGTAGCAAAAATGTGCATCACCTCTGGTTGTTGTTCCCAACATTATCCAAAGAGCATGAACATTTTTGAAGAGCATTTTGGGTTCATTGCAACTTTCCCCATTTCAAATTTATTTGAAAGATTAAACATGATGCACAAAGCAAGCCTAGGTCATACCAGAACTAGGGATGTGACAGTTGCCTATGTTTAATGATCTGTTTGCTGGACAGCTTCATCTTTTTCAGCTCAATTTTGGAACGATCACCCTTCTTCCTAAGAAAATAGAGGCTGTGAGAATTGAGCAATTCAGGCCAATCTGTCTTCTTAATGTTAGTTTCAAAATTTTCTCCAAGGTCGGGACCAATAGGCTCACAAAGATTGCGCATACTGTTGTGCAGCATACCCAATCTGCTTTCATGCCGGACAGGAATATCCTTGAGGGGGTAGTGGTCCTTCATGAAACGCTCCATGAAATCCACATGAAAAAACTGGATGGGGTTGTTTCCAAAGTGGATTTCGAAAAAGCGTACGACAAAGTCAAATGGACATTCCTTCAACAGGCCTTGCGTATGAAGGGTTTTGATGAGGCTTGGCGACGCCGGGTAGAATCCTTGACGCAAAAGGGGAGTGTTGGAATTAAAGTAAATGATGATATTGGGCACTATTTCCAGACACACAAGGGCCTGAGACAAGGAGATCCAATGTCCCCTATTTTGTTCAACATTGTGGTTGACATGTTGGCAATCCTAATAGGTCGGGCAAAGGAGGCCGGTCAGGTGGGTGGCTTGGTGCCCAACCTAGTTGATGGGGGGGTGTCCATTCTGCAGTACGCTGATGATACTATCATCTTTATGGAGCATGACCTGGCAAAAGCGAGAAATATGAAGCTAGTGCTATTCTTATTTGAACAATTGTCTGGGTTAAAGATTAACTTTCATAAAAGCGAGTTGTTCTGCTTTGGTAGATCCAAGGAGGAACAGGAGGCTTATAGGTAATTGTTTGGATGTGAATTGGGGGCTTTACCTTTTACCTACCTAGGTATACACATTCACCATCGTAAGCTAACAAACCGAGAGTGGAAATGCATCGAGGATCGGTTTGAAAAGAAACTTAGTTGCTGGAAGGGCAAACTTATGTCATATGGAGGCCGGTTAATTCTTATTAATTTGGTGCTCACGAGTATGCCGATGTTCCTACTATCTTTCTTTGAGGTTCCAGTTGGGGTTAGGAAAAGGCTGGACTTCTACCGATCAAGATTTTTTTGGCAGAGTGATGAACTTAAGAGAAAGTATAGACTCGCCAAGTGGGATGTTATTTGTCGACCAAAGGACCAAGAGGGTTTGGGTATCGAAAATCTTGAGGTCAAGAACAGATGCCTGCTTAGTAAGTGGCTGTATAAGCTTTCAGCTCCGACTGACGCAACTTGGGCGCAGATTCTTCGTAACAAGTATCTGTTGTCCAAAACTTTGTCTTAGGTGACAGTGAGACCAACTGATTCGCCGTTTTGGAAGGGGCTTATGAGAGTCAAGGTAACCTTCTTTAATAGAACAAAGTTTATTGTCGGTGATGGCAATGATACACGTTTTTGGGAGGACACTTGGCTGGGTGATACACCATTAGCACTACAGTACCCAACCTTGTATCGTATTGTCCAACGACGTGATGCGCTAGTTGCAACGATTATGCAGTCCATTCCCATTAATATTCAGTTTCGGTGGGTGCTTGTTGGTGAGAGATGGGAAGCTTGGCTCCATCTGGTGCGTAGACTGATGGAAGTCCAGCTAGCTCAACAGCCCGATCAGTTGTGTTGGAAGCTTACTAGGAATGGACAATTTACAGTAAAGTCGATGTACATTGATGTTATTAACTCTACTGTAATTCCTAGTACCAAACATGTTTGGAAAGTAAAGGTTCCTTTGAAAATTAAAGTGTTTATGTGGTTTGTCCATAAACAGGTAATTTTAACAAAGGACAACTTGGTCAAGCGCAATTGGACAGGATCTACTAGGTGTAGCTTCTGTGATCAGGACGAGACCATTAAGCATCTCTTCCTTGACTGTCCTTTGGCAAGAATTCTGTGGCGCACCGTGCAAATCGCCTTTAACATTACTCATCTGAGTACGATCGGGTCGTTATTTGGAACGTGGCTGGATAGGATAGAGTCCGATACAGCTAGACATATTCGTGTAGGAGTGTATGCGTTGTTATGGGCAATTTGGAACTGCAGAAATGATTTGGTTTCTAACAGAATAACTACTATTCAATTTTTGCAGGTTATATTCCGTGCTACGGCGCTGATCTGTATGTGGTCCTTACTCACTCCGACGGAGGCCAGAGAGCGTTTGGTTACTGGATCTGTCCGGTGGGAGATGGTAGCGCGGGATATCTTCAACCGGTTTGGTTGGCGATCATGTAATAGGATAGGCAATTAGTTTTCCTATCTTTATTTTACCAGCCGGTTGTGGCTCTTTGGCCTTTTCTTGGTTTGCTTCGAGGTTCTTTGTGATCTCGCCTTTATTTTGTTGAAGACTCTATGACTTTGTTGAACCTATTTTATTTATTGAAGTGGCCGTATGCATCGTTCTGATGCAGAGGCCGGGGAGTCCCCCTTTTCAAAAAAATGAAACTTCATTACTACATTTTGTAAACACATTACTACATGAAAATTGCCCTAATCATGCATAGCCAGACAAGGAGAGGCAGTAATGAGCAAAATCTATTACTATGTTCCATTAGAATTTTACGATGGATTCCACACGTCACGGAAGCGCACGAAAGATCAAGGTTACTATGTTCCATTAGCATTTTACGATAGATTTTTCACCGTGTTCCATTAGCATTTTATGATAGACTGGGTCAGGCGGCTGGAGCGTAAGCTAATCCATAATGCGCTCAGACTATATATATAGTCGCGCTATTCGTCACCCCGGGTGAGGAATAATTATTCTTCACCCCCCTCTATTTTACCATCAATGTATCATAATTTTACGTTCCGTAAGTTTTGTCTTATTTCCGACGTAAAAAGAGACCGTAAGAAAATATATAATCGTCATAAAAAATATTTTATGTTATGTAAAATTACAACGTAAAAACATAGTGTAAAATACACATAAACTGTAATTTTTTGTCTTATGACCTATATTTTTATTTTCTTGTGCCAAATTTTACGTAGTGATCATTAGGAATGTAAATATTTGAATTCCAAACGTAATTTAATTATGAAATGATCGTAAGATTACCTCGGATGAAGAATAACTTCTTATGCACCTTGGGTGATGAATAGTATCACATCACTAGTAGCAGAGGGTGCTATCGGAACCCTTAGTTTGCATCAAGATCCGAACTTTTATGTGGATAAGGTTCAGAATTGTTGCATTATTGGATATCACATTTATAGAAGAGGAAAGCATGTGGGAAAGCTTTACTGGGTTGTGGATGAAAATGGCAAGCTAGGCTCTAACATAACAGACTTATAAGTGGAATGGGGGTAGTTCCTTTCCAGCATTGGTCAGCGAGCTTGCTCTATTTGGAGAAGGACTATTGTCTAGGTTTTGTTGCGTTCCTAGTTGTGAAAGATTCCATACATCTTGGGTTTTAAGTAGGTTTTAGTCTCAAAGATCTGATGCATCATCTACCAAGGGTTCTGCACCTTTTGCGTCACCTATGGCAAAACTATTGCATTTGTTTCCGGTTGTCCCAGTTGGCACTTGAAGAACACCATTGCACACCCCAGTGAGGAACTTGAATGAATCGCCCATTTGTTTCAATCTTGCAAAGTGTGCTACCCACTGTCTGCTGTGCATCAGAAAGGGCCATCAAATTCACACCCAAAAAAAAGATTGTAGTCAAGATGACCATTTATTTGGTTTGCAGTGCCAGCCCGTTGCCATAACTGTGTCCCTTTGGTTGGACTTCTTCAATCACCAATATATATCGCTGCAGCCATTTGCCGGATTTGAAGAAGCTACTTTATCTACGATGGCAGGGCTGGGTGATGGAAAAAGAACCATGTGAGGTTCATCCAGCAGTATTTGTAATGTTGAAGATCATTTTAGAGAGGGAATCACGCTGCCCTGTGATGTTCGTGTAACCGGAGGAAGCGATGTTGTCCAGTGCAGCAACGTTCAGGTATAGATCAACTTTATCCTGGGCATTTTGGTTCGACTTCCTACTAAACTGATGGATTTATGCAGCAGGTTGATCTCCCTAACAACCTTGTTCCTTTGACGGTGAAACAAATAACAATGCTCACTCCTTCAACGCAATATGGTGGTGCACTGAGTCTCCATGGGATTCTAGTCAAAACTTAAACTTCAAATATGAAGGGACGTTCCATTGGTGTGATGCAGAATCGACATGACTTGGACAGCAAAATTATGTTTGACTTTCATGACGGGACTAGCAGAATTCAGGCCAGGGAATTTGTGCATCAGATCAGACCAAGGAGTATGAGCCTGCTGTTTTCTGCGGCTGCGGCGCCAAGGCAGCCCGGCTGACCTCGTGGACAGACGCCAAACCCGGCCAGAGGTACCTGTCGTGCTCAGGGACGCCGGTGAGGCACTCTGCAAACTCTTTATTAAGTTGTTTTGCTAAAACATTTCAGACCGCGCAGAACACATCAAAACCTTTTCCCTGCAGGTTTGCGCTCACCCCCTCTGGAGCTAGATCAACCCCAAATCAAGTGAATACATGAGAAAGATGCTTGTGGATCTGCGAGACAAGATCTGCCGTCTTGAAGGTGATAATCATCTGCTGCGCGTTACAGTCGCTCAACAGAGGGATATGATTGAGCATAGTGGTCGCTGTTGGCATTTCGACACAAGATCCGTGGTGTACATGCTTTTCTTTGTCATCCTAGCATCCATGGCTTATCGCATTTGGATTGTTTGAGTGCTTTAAGGCAGAGCTTTTTATCGGCTATGTCTGTTGTATCAGTTGTTGTATCCGATGTTAAGACGCAATTAATACCTTTCGTTTGTTACTTTGTTTCATGCCAAAATGTTTACTTTGTTACAACTACACTATAATCTGCACTGGTCGTTCTTGAACGCCAGCTTTACTCACGCCATGTACGCGCCATACCTTTGTGTCTGTATAGGAGTCATACTTTGTTTAATATAGCGAAAAGGCAGGCAACTCCTGGATGTATAAGTGTCAGACTACTCCACTGGGCCAGATAACTAGGCTCTCACGAGCCACCAGCACTGCCAAACACAACAAGATAGCAAGATTCAGCTCGGCGATTGAGTGGACTTGACTTCAAACATATGTGCTACTTTGAGACATGCCTATCACTCCTAGGAGCTGTGCATCCCGCTCTCATGCCGACAGCTCTGGCTGCATGCAGGCCGGTGCGTTGCTGACCGTGCCCAGGATGCACGGAGCGGATTTATCCGTCGCTGCCTTTGTTTTGTAGCGAATGGCCGTATTTTTGTGTGAAAAGTTACCGTAAACTAGTTAACTCATCGCTGTCTAACTTTACATATACGCTTGCTGTAGGCACGACACCAATGAACCGAAGCTGTCTCCGCTCACAGAAAAACATCGCTAGAGCATACACCGAGTGAAAATAGCAAATCAAGCGACCGCGTAGCAATTATGAAAGCAAGAGAACGCGAGAGTGTTCACTCGGGCAGATCAAGTTAGAACGGCTACCAATCTAGTGCGCCAAATTTTTAAGGAGATCACCAGGAGGTCCACGCGCGCGGCAGAGGCCACCGGGAGCTCCATGTTGTGTGCTCTGTTCCTGCATCTTTGATGTGTTCGAAGAAATGATAAGGCCGAACAAAACCGGACACTGTTTGGAGCGAGTCTGCTGCGTTGGATGCACCAACGGCCGCATGACCGCAAACGGACAGGCGTATCTGTTTTCCTGCCTTAAACAGATGAAATCCGGACATCCATTTGAGGTCGTGCGTTCGAGTTGGCCTAATCGCCAGCCACTGTTGTCTCACTGTGTGCTTGAGCAGATTCAGGAGATGGTGGAGGAGAGTCGCCTTCGAGCAACCGCTTTGGTTATCAATGCTACATGCACTGAACCATCGATGGTGAAGTCGGCCATGATCCGCTGCTTCTCTGACATCCCACGGGCAGCCATCAACGCCCCCGTCCAAGGCCACGAGCGGGCATCGACCAACTACCTCGTTAGGTTAGCCGACATGGGATGTCATGATAAAGTTGAAGTTGTGTGTCGGTGTTCTGCGACCGGCTGGGCATGCCCTACCTCGTGAAGGAGTGGTCTGCGGCCACGGAATCAGCAACAACAATGTTCACCTGCCTTTCATATTTCATTCACAATTCTTTGTTCATGATTGGTGTACCCTCTTAGGCCAACTCTACATGTATATATTTCGAGTGCATTTAACCACGTGTGAAGTGTTGGTGCCAACATTACATTCTAATCCATCTATCCCTAGACCAACACACACACTCTCTCTCTCTCTCTCACACACACACACAGAGTATGGATTGTCAAAAGCGGCAGTGGATCGTCAAAGGGAGCTGCTCGACGGTGGTGCACCAAGGGTTATAATGTTAGAGGTATAAAAGGTGACTGGTCCAATAAATAGAGTGCACACATATGATGTGCAAGGTTTTGGGACAAGTTTTGTTCGGTACCACCACCATCTAGCACCTGGTCGACCAGGACGGTGCCTCGAGGGGTACGCCCTTCATTTTATGAAAGGTGCCTTATCCAATAAAAAGAGTGCAATCATATGATTGTGCAAGGTTTGTGCAATAGAAAATAAAAGTTCCCGTGTCATTATGACGATACTGGGATACTAGACCACCGCGAGGGGTATAAGTTTAAGGTTGCTAATCCAATAAAGAGAGTGCACACATACGATGTGCAAGGTTTGGGGACAAGTTCTGTTCGGTGCTACCGCCATCTAGCACCTGGTCGACCAGGGTGGTGCCTTGAGGAGTACGACCTTCGTGGCATGAAAGGTGCCTGATCCAAAAAAAAGAGTGTACTCATATGATTGTGCAAGGTTTGTGCAATGGAAAATAAAAGTTCTCGTGTCACTATGATGATACAGGGATACTAGACCACCGTGAGGGGTATAAGTTTCATGTTTCATTCACAATTGTTCATTCATAATTGGTGTGTCATCATATGCTAACTCTACCAATATATATTTCGGGTGGGTTAAACCACACGTCAAGTGTTGGTGCCAATATTACATTCTAATCCGTCTATCCTTAAACACATACACACACACACATAGAGAGAGAGAGGAAGAGATGAAGAGGTCGAGATTATATGGATGGTCGGAGGCGGCGGTGGACCGTCAAAGGAAGCTGCTCAACAAGGATGGTGCCCGAGGGGTATAATGTTAAGAATTATAGAAGGTTCTCGGTCCAATAAAAAGAGTGCACACATATGATATGCAAGGTTTGGAGACAAGTTATGTTTGGTGCCACCGCCGTCCACCACCTGGTCGGCCAGGGTGGTGCCCCGAGGGGTAAAAAGTTAGATGTATAAAAGATGTCCGGTCCAATCAAGAGAGTGTACACATATGATGTGCAAGGTTTGGGGAGAAGTTGTATTCGGTGCCACCGCCACCCACCACTTGGTTGACCAAGGTAGTACCCTGAGGGGTACAACCATCATGGTATGAAAGGTGCTCGATCCAATAAAAAGAATGCACACATACGATTGTACAAGGTTTAAGCAACGAAAAATGAAAGCATCACTGGCCAATGCGCACTCTTAGTCTAATATCCATGCCATTATAATGTCAAGTGGATCTTAATAATTTTGTTTAGGGCGGGTGTCCTAATTTGTATAATGTTCTAATAGACTACACAAGCAACGAAAAACCTAACCTACACATGCCCTTATAACTCTCGGGCAGATGGCCCGGTCAGTGGCCGGTCATAAAAATGCGACCTAGACGGACTCTTTAAAACGGGCCTCAAACGCCCAGGTTGGCCGGCACCCCTCATATCCAACCCAAATAGGGACGGATATGGGGGCGCCTGGGCCTTCCCGCCATGTCAGACTGGTGTTGGGGTCCCACAGGAAAACAGTCCGAAACCTGGCGATTCGAAGCTCGTCTCCCCCGTCGGACCGGTGGCACCACATGGCGCTGCTCCGGTGGGGCGCGTAGTCCCTAGCCCAGTTATTTAAGCCGACCGCCGGCACCAAACCCCTACCCTTTCATATTTCTCCCCTCCCGTCCACCGCCGCCGCCACTTTCCACTCATCGTCGGCCACCACTAGTGGCCATGCCCCCACGCAGTCAGGTAAGGAGCTACCCATATCTAGTTGGAGCACCATCTGCAACTCCTTGAGCGGATCCGAGCAAGGCGTGAAGCCTGAATCGCCGTGGGGCTACCTCTGGATGCTGTGGACCGGAGGAGGACTTGGAGAAGGAGGAGGATCCGGAGGAGGACTTGGAGGAGGAGGAGGAGGAGGAGGATGTGGGGGGCACTAGGGACGCAGATCTGCAGGCGGAGCAACAAGCCATCATCGGTTCCCTTTCACTTAGAGTCAGATGTGGAGGCCATATGCCATCATCAGTGGGACATGGAGGCGGAGCACGCCACGGAATTCAACGAGATGCTCGCATACATAGATGAGGAGGAGGAGGAGCCGGAGCCCTCCTACACGCCCGTCCACCCGGCGCCCATCACCAATGTTGTGGACATCTCCGACGATGAATCGTAGCTAGGGTGTCGTGGTACGTAGGTTTATTTTGCATGGTTTGTATGGATCTAGGAGATGAGATATGAGAGACTCGGATGTAGAGGAGCAAATTTGAGGCGTGACCGGTCGCTGTCTGCAAACGCGCCCGGTCAAGTCCGTGGATGTTTGAGGAGTTCGATTTGCTAAGACCGGTTGTAGATGCTCTAATATTTATGATATGAAAGGTGCCCGGTCTAATAAAAAGAGTGTATGGATAAGATTGTGAAAGGTTTACCGATGAAAAATGAAGGTTCCTGTCAATACAATATAACGTGCATGGTATAAAATGAAGGTTCCCTAGACCAACACACACAACCACAATTGATACCCATCATGAGCGCAAGTCAAAGTCTTATTTCTCGATGCGAGCAGTGGCCGCACCTGCTCCAACTTTCCAGTTTGCAGAAAATCAGACAGTCTCTGTTTAGCAACGGCAGCATCGTATGTGTAGGAAACCAAGCGCAGCCTTACTAATGCTGGACGTGACCGTGCATCTGAGTAGAAAGAAGAATAGAGCAAGCCATGTTTTCACAGGTCACCAGAGCGCAGCAAAAAAGAATGATACTCATCATACTTTTTTATGCGCAACGAGGAAAAGCTAGAAAGTGTGCGTACTTTGTTCTGTTGCACACGCAAAAGATGCAGGACCGGGCTTCACTTCATACATCACACATATATTCAAGTCTGACTTCGATAGTACGAAATGAAGGGTCGTTCTGTTTTGCTTAAAATGTGAATGTGATTTTGGTTCATGAGAATTAAAAGATAGCACACACGAGAATTAAAAGACCTTAAAGAGAGCCAGCGTGTCAGAACTAACGGCATTTGTGTGATAACATAAATCAATTTTCACATCCACGAGCACACACGAGTATCAAGTTACTTTAGTAACAGCAGCCAGGAGGCACACACAGAATATGCATTGCTTTCAGTATACTAGTACTAGTATGTACGTTATAACCTCCTAACGAAATTCTCTCCCACTTTATGAAAGTCAGGAAGCCCCCGCGTCGCCCCCTGCTCTAGCGACTCAGGTGGCACCCCAACCCTAGCAGCCGTAGGGGCCTAAATCATCTTCCTCCCTTCCTTCCGCCGCCGTCGGAGGACGCTGCCGGTCTGCGCGCGGAGACCGACGGCGGTGGTGGGGGTCCTTCCTCTCTCCTGCGTGTCTGGGGTGGCGGGACCCCAACGCACGTGGAGGTGCGGTCGATCTAGAAGCAGCGGCGATGGCTTCGACGACGTCGGTGGTGGTCGGCCCTGCCTCGGGCCACGGGCGGTTGTCTGCGGCGGCTGGCTTGGATCGGGCGGCGGCGTGATGCGATCTGCGGCGACGCATCATCGGGCTTTAGATCGGCGACGGCATCGAGGGCCTGGTGGAGTATCAAGTTATTTTCTCTCCCATTTTATGAAAGTCAGGAGGCCCCGTGTCACCCCCTGCTTGGGCGACTCGAGTGGCACCCCAACCCTAGCTGCCGTTGGGGCCTAAATCATCTTCCTTCCTTCCGCCGCCGCCAGAGGACGCTGCCGGCCTGCGCCCGGAGGCTGACGACGGTGGAGGGGGTCCTTCCTCTCTTCCGCGTCTCAGGGGTGAAGGGGCCCCAATGCGCGTGGAGGTGTGGCTGATCTAGAAGCGGCGGCGATGGCTTCGACGATGGCGGCGGTGGTCGGCCCTGCCTCGGGGCACGGGCAGTTGTCTGCGGTGGCTGGCCTAGATCTGGCGGCGGTGCGTCATCGTGCTTTAGATCGGCGACGGCATCGAGGGCCTGGTGGACTGCTCAGCGGCACCTCTGCCAGATCTGTTCTGGCCAATGTAGCCAGCGGTGGTGGTCATCTTCTTTGTCAGAGGTGGCCGGCCAGAGGCTGGGTAGTCGGATCTTGAGATCCATCATCTAGTCCTGGCTGCGAGTTGGGGAGACATGGTTGCCGGTGAAAACCGAGCCGGCGGCAGGCGATGGCGGCGTTCTACACTGTTACATTCATGAAGGCATCATCGTTTAACTACTGTCGACCCACTGTTGCTGCTCCGGGGGAAACCCTAGAATCTGGTGTTCCAGATCGGGCGATGGCGGCATTGCGGTGTCGTTTCTTTCTTGGAAGCGTCGTTTGTGGAGCAGCGCTGGAAGTCAGAGGCAGGAGGTGGAGTGGCTTCGTCTTGCATGGAGCTTCGGTGGAGATGTCAAGTCATGCCTGACCGACAGGTGCTACGCTTTGTCATGCCTGGTCGGCAGGTGCTACGCACGATAGATCTTCCAAAGACTTCAAGCTGTGTCGGCTGGTGGTACTTGGCGGCATGGTGCTAAGATGTATCGGGGGCGCCTGCGACGTGCTCAGTTGTTCGTGTGCAGGGAGGTGGTGCCGTTGGCCGACGTGGTGGCGTCGACGATAGCTAGACCGAGCAAGGTTGATGCGTCAGTACAGGTCTGAAGATGGAGCGATGGCAGTTGGTGGCGGTGGCCTCTGAGAGCGCGCCAGACCGATGTGTGCTCCAGACCCGGCAAGTGGCTAGGTTGGGGCCTCGGGTCTTAAATGTTAGGCTTGGCTGCAAGGTCTGTGGTATTAGGCCTGGACTATCAGCATCCCTTCATCAATTAGATATGAGTGCATTTCTTTGTAAGGTCTTTTGGAAATAATTAATAAAGTGGTTGCATGCATCACCTAGATGCAGAGGTCGGGGTCTTCCTCTTTTCTAAAAAAAAAATTCTTCATCCATTCTACTTAACAACAGTCAAAATAACCAACAGCCCCAGTTTATCTCATCGTTCAAATTTTTGAAATGCAACAGCCCCAGTTTCATATATGAAATCTCTCTTTGAAGCAGCAGACATTTCAACCGTTTTTTGCTTAGTGCTCTTTTTCAGGATAAAGAGTAACTTGTAGCAAACACCGGCTGTTACCTGCATGCATGAACACAATACCAAAGCATTGCTCGTTAGGCTCAGCAGTACACTTCATGCACCTTGTCCTAAATAGTGTTACTGATTAATTAAATAGTTCAGTGATAAATGTACCGCAGCCTTGCATCCTCTACAGTTTTCCGCTAATTCTAACCACACTGACAAGTTAAATGCAACCGTGAATGCATTCAAATACATTAGTTCATTCCATTTGTATCCCTATTCTAAAGTTATTTTATTGCCAACAATCGGCTCATGAAAGTAGTTTGGTCATTCGTACAATGTCTGGCAATGACAGCCAGAGCACAAAGGTCCAAAACTGTACCCGGCCCATAGAATACAAGCAGAGCTCGATCAAAACTAGGTGATTTAGGGAGATGCTCTGACCATGTAATGAAGGCGATGCTGCCATTGCCATCGTCGAGCGTGAAGGAAACATCCACCTTCCTAATGAGCCTGACCTGCAGATCAAATTTGGGAGGAATTGGTCAAATTGGCATTATGGAGAGGGGTATATGGCCACACATGGTTGTTGGCTAGCTTGTCACTAATTTTGACGGCACCCACCAAGAAGAGGGTAAAGGATTAACCACGGATGGATGGCCTTGGGCACATGGGATGATGATGATGATGATGATGAGAGAGAGAGAGGCTTACGGCTTACCTAGTCAGGAAGCCCACCAGCCGCCGTCTCCAGTCCGATGTACAACCAGTAACAACGCTAGTGGGCGCGGCTAGGGTTGGCTACCTGCATGCACCTGCCTGAGTGAGGAAGGAAACCAAACATGTTAGGGAAGGAAGGGGAGAAGATGGGCGAGAGAGTAGCTACCTTGACCCTACTAAGGACATCCTCAAGAAGATAGGCATGCATTAAAACTTCAGACATGGAGTCTTCCTCATCTACAGGAGTGGTAGAGACGATGTTGGACATGGTTTGTGCTAGAGGATGATGACGGCTGTGCTGGCTAGCAATATGGTTCTGGTTCTCATATCCATCGTATTTCAGCCCATCAGACCAACCCGAAAAACGATGCCATGCCGAGTTCGAGGGAAGGCAAATTGAGGATCTGACCATGCCGTTTAGGTAGGCCACAGGTGCGACAGAGTGAGGACTGCGGCATGCATGAAAAAAGCCGGACCATCGGCTGTGTGCTGGACATGCATCAGTTTACTAGCTGGTGTGGGGGTTTCATTTCATTGCATGCATGCCATCAGGATGAACATTGACTTCACCGGATTTGCGTCCAAAACACAGTGCCTTGTGATTAGCTTCTGTTCATGCAAATACTCGCCGGGTCATGGGAGTGATTCCGCATGTGTCCGGGTGAAAAGATGTCTACCTACTTATAATTACTTGAAATATATATCCATAGCTTGCTATTCTTCAGGTTATGCACCAACTATTTTTTTCCTTCGTACAGACTCTTCATTTTGAAAACGTTATACTACTCACAAGTTGAAATAATTTTTTAGTAGTCTTATAGCGGCCCATTAGAGGATGGAGAAAAGAGGAACCGAGCCATCACATGTGCTTGCTATTGAGGTGCCGTGGTGTTGCAGTCTTACAGGTCCATCCGGGTTGTGATGCAAACAGCCCACACACATATACTACAAAAAAGGAGAGAAATGAAGAACAAAAAAATCTCGCACCTTTGCTGAGCAAAGAACCGAACGGAGGCTAAGAACCTTTGGTGGGCTCAGAACCTTGTGCGCATGGCCCGATGGCTGCAACGTGCAGGCCATGCCAGCCTACAGGCTGGGCCTATGGCCTATGCCCATGTGCATGTGGTCCAACTTGTGCTCAAAGAGGAAATAAACTTTAGACATCAAAAATGAGGAAAATGCAAAGAGGGAAAGAGGCTGGAACATATCCCAATGCTTGCATGTGGCTGAGATAGCACTCTCTGCTAAGAAAGACATCAGCCATGCTTTTCCCTATATATATATATATATATATATATGACAAATTTTTCCTACTACCGGATGTAGCTACTCCCATTTTTGTTTCATACGTTCTAGGTAGTATCTATCATATTGGAGAGTATGTACGCGTAGTATGTAGTATACAAGAATGTTTAGGTAGTATATATACTATTTTTTTGTAGTATATATCATATTTTGTGCATACTTCATTTTGCGTACAAATATGTACGTATTTCACAAATACAATAAAACCACAAGCTCACTTACAATTTTTTCATATAACTCACTTTAGAGTATCTTAGATATAGTATATGAACATAATAAAAATAATTATTTAGAGTATATACTACCACATGGTAGTATATAAGAAATGGGTGTAGCTACACCGGTAGTAGGATATATATATATATATATATATATATATATATATATGTGTGTGTGTGTGTGTGTGTGTGTGTGTGTGTGTGTGTGTGTGTGTGTGTGTGTGTGTACAAGTAATTCATTTACCTCTCACCCCTAACCCTCCGTTCATGTATAAGTTCAACTCTGGGTTGTCGCACGTGAAAAAACATGTTGTCTCTTTTCCATCTATCGTTCTACTTTTGGCTCATCACAAATGAAATCTCCGTCCTCAATCCTTCTCCTCGGTTGTACTCCCAGAAATATTGTCCCAGATATTATTCTTCCTAACTTGACCAGAATGAATGTTATTAGTGATGCACAAGCATGGCTTCATCATGTTCTTTTCTTATATTAAATAGTTATAAACCAACCCCTTATCATTTATCAACAACTAACCCTTATACTGGACACAACCAAGCAAATATATAACACACTGATAGACCAAATGATAAACTTTTATGAAGAAAACAGTGGACAGTGCCGTTGCAAATAAGAAAGTTATGTCCATCGCCATATGCTTATTTGTAGACATGCTAGGTTCAACAACGGTCATTTTGACTTCTTTACCATTACAACAGCCCTCTTTTTGTCTCCCATCGGTCATAATTTCTATGTTACTATTACATGCAGCTCATACAAATCTTATTTACGTTAGATTGATCAAAGGGCACTTCAGCCTTTTGATACGTAACTGATGATGTGCAATAATCAGAAAAAAGCATTCAATCAATCATCTGCAAGCTATTGAGAAGTTTGTGAGAACTGGAACCATATAATATCCGACAAATAATGTACATGTGACATTATATGGACAACCGACTATTAGGCCAACCCCAAATAGAAGAATAATCAAACTTCACAATAAAGTGACTTTTCTAAAAATAGGCAAGTTCACCTGCAGATGAATAGTAAGCGATTACCAAAGTTGATAGAACAAAGTGATAAAATAAATTACTTTGCAGATTCTAAAAGGACCTTGCAATCCGAATCTGGAATCTTAGACATAGCTACATTTGCTTATTCATGTAACCGGGGGATGGTAATGTAATCCAATGGAATGAAGATGATATACTATCCAACAAAATAATTTATAATCAACTTTAAAAATATATTTTAAAATCAGGTTATATTAATGTGGAGTAAAGGTCAAGATCACAAAATAAATATCTAAATAGGAAAGCACGACTACTAACTGAAGAGATTAAATGTGCTATAGATTGTTCTTAAACCTGAGAAACTGAGAAGTATTGTGCAAGGAATTTTAATTAACATGCTAGAGTTGTTCATTTAAGTTACATTGCTGCTAATATACATGCCAATAGGTTGGTGTAAAGTTATGAACAAAGCAGTTTCCTTTGTTTATAAACATGCCAATAGGATGGTGTAGAGTTGGTGTAAATAAGATCCTAGTACTCCCTCCGTCTCAAAATTCTTGTCTTAAATTTATTTAGATACGGATGTATCTAACACGGAGCTGCTGCTGCAGTCGTCGTTTGCGATGGACATCAGCGTCTCAAGACATTGAAAGTAGTACTACACGGAAGAACGTGTGACCATGGTGGAGGCGTGGAGCAGATGTGCCTGTCTTTCAATGTGGGGGCGGCAAGGATCTCAAGGCCCCAGGGACATCAAGACGGCCACCCAAATACATATTCATGCATGTACATGTTGAGCATATTACAAAGTACTCCCTCCGTTCCTAAATATTTGTCTTTCTAGACATTTCAAATGACTACTACATACGGATGTATGTAGACATATTTTAGAGTGTACATTCACTCACTTTGCTCCGTATGTAGTCACTTGTTGAAATGCCTAGAAAGACAAGTATTTAGGAACGGAGGGAGTATAAGTTAGAGGTCCACCTAAATGCTGTTATAAAAATACCATGGAATCAACATGATATATGTGCCGGTTTGCTTGCCATGGATAGCCTAAAGACTTCCAAGTCACTCATCAAATGACAAATAGATCTAAGAACAAAATTAAGCTGAATGCTTGGTCGAGTGGTTCTCAAATAGCGAAGCATCTGTATGAGTGACTGGTAGATCTTGGTCTATTTTCTTTACCGGCTCACACACAAAATTATATGAGAATGTAAAATATGGCAAAATAGGATAATGATAGTAACTGTTATGAACCGTCATCTATATCAGCTCTCCATGATTGTCCACAGTGTGCATCCGATTTTTTTCATGTTGAAGACTTGAATTCCTAAAACTGTTGAAAGAATTCAAGGTTAGTCTATTCCGATTTACTTACACATGCAACAAATCTAGCTTGATGAAAGTGTGTACATAACATCAATTATTTTAACTGGTCATTTGAGTTAAATTATATAGAGGAGAGAGTTTGAGGATACAGAGTTATTTACCTAGTGAGTAGGCGTAAGAGGCCCCGGTGACAAAGTTGAATGACATGAAGGAAATAAACAGCCTCACATGCAGTAGAGGACACCTGATATCCCTCATACAGCTGGTACACCTCCAGCTCTACTATATCATGCACTCGAATGTGCAAATCAAAGTCATTCACTTGCTGCATTTCTCAAACTTTCATGCCAGCCAGTCTGTATTTTCAATGTTGGAGTTTGTAGGGTAATTTTTATCCATAGGTACAGTCTTATGCATGTTTCGCAAGCCAATAACAACAATATAATCGTAGAAGGCATGCAATTCCTATAACTGAAGCACATTCATCTAGCTAACAGAGGCGAATAACCATGAGGCATGGAAAAGGAAAATACTGACAATATATAACCGTATATATTTTCAGGTTAGGCTCATACAGAACAAAAGGAGCTTTCAAAAGGATGGAAACTGCATGGGAAAAAATGGGTGAAGAATAATTAAAAGAATTTGAAGATAGAAACTACAGAGAAAAAGGGTAAATAATTCCGAGAATTTGAAGAGAAGGTTGCTCCAGCCATATGCAACCTTACCATCTTCTGAAGTTTGCGACAGTTCACCATGCATGCCACTTGTTCGCTTCTGGCCCAGCAATATCAGAATATTTCAAAGCTTTGTATTAAAAGTTGGGCTTAGTCCTTTCTCTAAAAGTAGGATAAATATCATCAATTGATCTACACAATGCAGATCCAATTTGTTCTGGAACATGTAGCCGTTAACTTAGCTCAGCCATTACTTCTGCCTACGAGGAAAGCAAATTGCGTACAACCAGAAAATCGAATATAATTAGGGATATAAGCTATTGCTAGCCAACTACAACTACATAACTATTTTGGTGGTCTACCCATATAGCCTGCCCTACACCCGTTTTCACTCTCTAGAAAAGGGCACCTTTAACTGAATAAACAGTACTGCATAAATAATATATAGATTAGTCCATTTGAACTACAAAGAATCCATAGATTACGTGTAGATAGATTGCCTTAGCACTAGAAAGAAAAGATATATTTTCCTGTAGATATAAGGTAGATATGTGAGACGGACAAGGGCATAGGGCATAAAAACTGTCGCTCAGATGCGAGGAACCGTGCTTTGAATGTCTTGCCATCGGTTCATATATAGGAAAGGCAATTCAGCTCCCAGCAGGGTGTAGAAAAAACATGTAAAAGGGATCCTCAATGCCAATTTTTAAAAATAGAGACGCCGATATATAGACAGGAAAATATATTGCCTCACCCATATGTTGTTTCATGAAGGCAAAGAACTATGGGAAGCATCACAAAAAATTTCACTTAACCCGACAAACTAACAGGGGCACTACTTATGCCACCTAACATCCAAAATTACCGAACTAAAAAGATGCACTATGCATTTTGGATCAATTCATTTCCTAATGATTTAAAATATACCAGATGTACTTAAAAGAACATGTTTTCGAAGCTGTAGTATATAAGTAACATGTCATTACCATGTTGATAATTTATTGAAGAACGTAAGATCTGAAACAGTATTTAGTTCAAGGTAGAACATATTAGCTATATTATCAGCCCGAAAAGAAAAGGGGACAATTAATATCAGAACGAAAGGCACAAGATCTAACCTGTACTTTCTTGTTCCATGGAGTGATTTATTGAGCACACGTCCTTAATAGAAGATATGTTCCCCACATATGAAAAAGTTAAGATTGAGCTTGTTCCATTTAACTTCAAGCACCAATGGCATCCTTTAAAGGAGACAGATTTGTCGACATCAGACACACCGGAGATACTAAGAATTTCACTGCAAGGGAACATTAGATAAAAATAATGAAGAAAAGATTGTGATAGAATTAGTCACGGATTTACCAGGAGGAAAATCAACGGATTTACCAGGAGGAAAATCAATCGGTCAACAACATTAACTCTATTCATCTTGAGTAAACAAAACAAAACAAAACAAAACAAACAATCTTCAGACTGATAATGATACAACGCTAGCAATCATTTAAGTCTATAGGATAATTTGGGAAGAGCTAATGAGACGTTGCAGTATGCTACTGGTATTTTGTCAATCCTTAGCTCATAGCAATGCATGCATCAAACAGCCTGCACATGGACATGTCGGAAAAGATCATTAGGAGAATGCCGCTAAACATAGCAGCATCTACAAAGGATAGACCGAAAAGCCATGGATTTTCATGCAAGTTCAGCGCATTGACCATCATGTCTGTTTGGTTAAGAGATGCACATAATATAGCATTGGACATTAAATAAATCTGAACAAAGTGAATAAAAAAATACAACAAAAGTAGGTCGGTTGGGTAATAATTAACCTGCAAATATCACGTTGAGAAATGTAATTGAGAAATATCATATGCAATAAACAACGGTAAATATGTACTGTCATTGAATTATGGTAAACTAACTTTTTGTACATTAGACTGAGGACCAGTGACCCCCTGTATACAAGAGAGCATAGAGCTAGAAAAGTGATGCGACACTCTTTATATGATTATACCACAAACCATCTACGAATCGGTCAATACATCATTCCAATATAATATAGATGTAGTGCCATGGAGCCCATCTGCTGGCAGAAGCATGCTAGCTTGCGGATACAAACATACATGAATGGGTCAGGGAGTGATTTGTAATTTCAGTGAAAACATGAATGACATTGTTTTGATTTTGAATCTCTACTGAGATGAAAGTGAAAACACGGTAGGAACAAAGCATCACAAACATGTAATTGCATTGCCTGCCATTCTGTAAAAAGCTGCAAGAAGCGTAGCTGCATGAATGTTGAAGCAATCTTGTAGGGATATCACATACACCCTGATCTGCAGCTCCTCTTCTCCCGTGGTTTTGAGAATTCTTAAGGTTAACTAAAACTTGTCTTATTGAGCTAGACTTGAGGGCCTCCGTCGTTAGTTATTCCCTACAACTCCAATCTTTTAGCTCCACAGCTGAACCTTTCATTTTTTTATGCGGGTAGCTGAACCTTACATATCTCTATGTAAACTCACCCGTTTGTGCTGTTGTGCATTACAATAACTGAATTGCCTTGATAAAAAAAACTGAAGCACCAGTGGTCTAGTTGTGATAGTAGAATGCATCGTGGTCAAAGATTATGTAATGAAATGGAAAAATATTCATTAATGACAGACCATGAAGGGATAACATAATGTGAGCAGAAATTGTACTCTGTTAACCTCAGTGACTGAGAATTAACATATATTTTAGTTAGCGTCAATGAGCATTAGCTGCCCCACTGCCGTGTCTCACGATGTTTCGGACGGCCATGGTCTGCATTCATCGCTCAAATTAGAAGAAATGTCATTGTAAAAGACTCTCCATCCACACCGCTGAATGCTGTAACATCATGGTCTGTGCTAGTGGCTAGCCATGGTGACGGAGATGCGAGACCAGATGGGCTTACTGTTGATTGGCGAGAGCATTCACCTTCGGGCACCGACAGCCTGGGCAAATCCCGCCAATGTCGATGACAAAGGCTATGACCGTAATTGCAAAGAATCCCTTCTTGCCCTGCATGCGGCATCGAATGTGAGGACGGGGATGTCCATCTCGACGGTGCGGTGCCAGATGGGGCGAGTGTTGGTTGATCAGGTGGCAACTGGCGTCAGTGGCGAAATGTGGAGTTCGCAGCAATCACGCTATGCGCTGGCTGCGCACCGCTACGACATGACATGATCCTTTCCTTGCGTTGCTTGAATCTTGGTAGTACAAAGAATAGATTGGTAAATTCAGAAAGTGAAAAAGATTATAATTGATGATGCATATATTAAAATTGGGATACCTTACTTAAAATTGTAGCTTGGAGCTCTCCCTGCAAGCCATGGAGACCCGCCTCTACCTGCAAGGAATTTGCGCCGCCGCGCCAGATCCGTCCGTCGCGCCCGTCCGCCGTCGCCCAGCTCCGGCGAGCTCCTGCCTAGGTCGCCGGATCCCTAGCTCCGGCCTTCCTCGTCTCACCGGCGAGGCGCCCAACCGCTCGAGCCGCCGCGTTGATCCGATCCAGAAGGTGGCAGGGTGGGCGGTGGCGGCGCGCGGTGAGGGGCGTGGAGATTGGGAGGCAGGGCGTGCGGTGGGAGGGGGTGATTTTCTTTCCTTTCTCTCGGGCGTACCGGTTCGTATTAGACTGCGGGTTCAATGACAAAAACCACAGGGATCTTTGTGTAAAAGGGCGCGACGGTGAACCCGACATGTTTTAAATTAAAAGTGAAAACGTAAACTTACGAGAAGAAGCGTATTGTGACGGTAAACCCACGGAGTCAATCTGTATTTTATTATTAATTAATTAGAGAGAAATTAGGGAGAGACTAGTACAAATGCCCGTGCGTTGCACCGGGCGAAAAAAGGCGCACAACCTGCTTTATGCGCCATTTTTTATATCTAATTTTAATAAACATCAATAATAAGGTTACACCGATTATTGCTTTTTGTAGGATGAAGTTTGGACATGAGGAAGCAACTTAGCATTCTTTGTCTGATGAAAGAGTAGTTTTGGATGGAATAGTTGTCCATCGGTTTTATTTTTTACTATTCGAGAAAATGCGAAAATTTCCTTATTTTTAATAAAAATCACAAAAATTGGGACACTTTTAAGGAAAGATAATGTTTTTACAGAAATTGGATCATTTTTTTGAGGAACTTTTTTTTGAACAGATGTATTTTTTAAAAAAGAAATTTTGATTATTTTAAGTTTTTGTACATTTTAAAATGAAAATATTTTTTTGAAAAATTGGAACCTTTTTAGGAATTTTGAACATTTTTATAAGTGAACATTTTTATAAGTGTAAACATATGTAAAATTGTGAACATTTTTAAACTATTTTACTATGTCAAATTTTTCTACAAATAGTTGGTTGTTTGCTTGGGAAGAGTTTATCCTTTTTCTTAAAAAAGATATTGCTAGTAAACATACCCATGCATTGTAACGGGAAAAAATATCACATGTATTTAACCCAATAACGACATCGCAACATATATGGTGTTGGCGTCGACCAGTGCAAATCCCCCTTCTATTTGATCAACCTCCGGCTTGATATCGCCTGAGCAGCCATGTTGTGAGTCAACGTGTTTGCCATGCAAGCTCTACCCCAACCTTTTCTTCTAGCCTCCCGTGTCGCTCCTCATGCCGCGTTGCTGTCAGCACGTATGCCTCCTCAGTTGTTGCTTCGTGTGGATTGCTGTCTCATCAAACTTGATATTGTCTGCTCAATCCTGGTCCGTTATTTGATTCACGAGACCTAAACCAGTAGTGATTACCAAAAATACTTGCTACTACGTAAAGATACACTTGACTACTCATGTACGTGTGTGATAAGCACCGGATAGCACTTGCTGAATATCAATTATGTAATATAATGAGAGTATTCATCTTCGTCGTAAACATACTGGCCATGAGAACATTTTAAGCACTAAGGGAATATATATGTTATAATGACACAAAGATAGAACAGTATATGGAATACACCCTTGCATACCTCTTTTCCTTCATCTACAAAGGATACCCTCGGATCTGTCATCGTTATTGGACTGAGCGAGGAAACAGTTAAGCATACAGGAATTATCTAATTAATGGAGCGATATGTAGGATCACATACTAATAAACTTGGTCAGTGTCATCTACACTCGGTCATTCAGTCTCCCCCTCATTAGATTTTCTAAAAGAGAACCTTCTCTGTGAATTCTATTAACAGAAACCAAAAGTTCATCTACAGCATGAAGAAAACTAAAAAGGGAAGAAGAAAACAGAAATAGGAACATCCAGGTAACCCTAGAGGGCACCCAAAACCCACAGATATCTAGGATCCGGGGTTTGCCCTTTCAGCAGCTGCGCAATAGAAACAAAATATTTCATCGCTAGATGAGAGTGAACATACTCGCAAAAGCAGTCACCAACAAGCAGGAACAGTCCACAAATGGCAAGAGTGGCTTTAAAGTTTGATTCCTCTGTTCACTTTAATTGCTTTTAAGCTGCCAGTCAAATGACTCCAGGTCGTCCATCTTTGAGATGCTCGAAAGATATGATTTGTCACTTGCTCGAAGAGCTTTACTCCCCAAATCAGCACTAATCTGCAAAATTGACCATCAGTTTAACCAAATAACAAACCACATGAATCAGAACAAAAGTATCAGACACCGCATTTATTCTCAAAACAGGCCTCATTCATAAACCTCCAAATTGTCAATACAGCAGCCAACCCCACTGCAATACAAAAAATTGTCTTTATTTTTTCAGTCTAAGCCCTCAGAACCTAAAGAAGTCATGATCAGTATAAGGTACAGTTTTTCAGATTAAAAGTGAATTGCAAAATGGTTGAGATCAACTAAGTAGCCCATCTCCGCCACGTAACTAACATGCTTTATTGTTGTTCCACAGTTGAAAAGTATCTCCCCAAAGAGTCCATGTAAATCGCACTGATTCCCATATGATTTTAGGTTTACTGTAGCTGATTTGAACATTAACAAAACAATCACTGAAATAAGACTGACATACTGAACAATATGCTCGGGACAGATTCGGTAAGAGAAGAACAATCAAATAATATGACTTGTACCATTCACACTTAAAACTGACTAACAGAAAGGAAACCAGGAATAATTTTCCAACAATGTAATCATCAGGGATTCAACATCAAACACAGCTAACCCTACAGTTTGCGCTCAGTATGATCAATACGAATTCGACATGACAACCACAATTGAACATGACGACTTGCAGAATTCACACATAAACTGCATAACGGATAGGAAACCATCTTAATAAAATGATATAAACTTAACATAGGAGATTGGAAGATGGAGAAGAAAGGGTCAGGGGAGAGATTCAATTGGGTTGGTGCCTTTTTGAGATCAATATATGCTCCTATACCTGGGTGGAGATGTCATGACCTCGGCGGGGATCCGTGTAGGATTACGGGGCGCAGACGCGGGGCGCCTCGGTGGGGATGTCATGATGATCAATTGTATTTTACATACGGAAGGGGATTTATTCGGCCAAGAAATAAATAACTAAAAACTTCAGTAAAACTAATGATAGGTTATGATGCATGGTACTGATTAGACCACATATATCAATGTACATACTTTTTTGTAGGCGCAAAAAGTAGGAGGTAATAAGCTACGTACCAGGTTGAAGCTCCCTACACATCCAAGGAATAAGGCCATCACAATCATCTATATTCAGCAAGTGCACACAGGCATCAGAGTTCTTGCCTGATCTTGACATGCCGCCATTCTCCGGTTACATATGATGTAATATGTATTCCGTCCCAACATAAGTGGGATGGAGGGAGTACTTGTTTACGAAGAACAATTTTCTTCTGTAATTACAATGCACGCACATCTTAGATGAGGTTCAACTGAATCTCAGTTCTATAAATTATGTAAAGATGCGAATTGGTGGCACCTTATTCTTCTTTTTCTTTTCTCTGGACGGGTTCCATCTATTCGTCTGGACCATGCACCATCTCCCATAATTATGCCTTCAATCAATAAGCATGTGCATGCACAACCCTTTTGTCCCACTAATAGTTGTAGCAGCCCATGAGCCGTACCTGATCACCTTGAACCTAGTATGAAAAAGCAAAACATGTGAAGAATTTCTTCGTAATATACATGAGAAGATATATATACTTCTTCCTATTCCTTGACTGAATATTTAGCACTGTATTTTTTTGTTTGACATTCGGACCTTCACTTCTCATTCATTATAATCTGAATGATGCTCATAGTCTATTATGTTCATAGTCTATTATGCTCATATGGTAGTCCGATTGAATTCCACCATTTCAATTAGTCTCCAGAAGCATCTTAAGCCACAACTACTTATTAGTCAGGCCTTGCAAGATATTACGTACTATATTTGTAAACTAATATAAGATCTTTTAGATCACAGTTAGTTTACAGAGGGAGTACAACTCTCGCATATTTGCACATGATGATCTCATAAGAGGAGGAAGAACACATGCCTGCAAGGACAGATGAGACGCCCAGGGGATCTCGTGCTTGAGAGCTCCTAGTCAAATCTACGATGTTCCCCTGAGGGAGAGAGTCGCGGATAGTGGACTCCTCTTCCCCATGAACCCCACCATCATCCTTTCTCCTCCCTCTTCCAGGAAATCCACCTCAAATTCCATGGATTCCTAACGGGGGTCGCTCGATTGACGGCTGGTTGCTCGGATTGGGTGCCGCGAGCTTGAAGATTGCAGGAGGTTGAAGACCGAGGAGGCTCAGAGTGGCGCCGAAGAAGACGGGGGCAGGTGCAGAGGGCAAGGAGATAGGGCGATAGACGACCGCGGAAGATGACCGGCCGCGCGTGCGGTGGCGATGGCGGCGGCGGTGCCGTACGTGTGTAGGCATCGAGGAGGAGAGGCTGTGCTAGTGGGTTTCTTTTTATAGAAAGATCTGCTCCCCCGTGCGTCAGCCCAACCCACGAACGAAACGTTTTTTCACCGTTGACATCGGATAGAAAAACGATGGCAACATTAGTACCACCTCGCGTATATGTATTAAATTCAAACTGAAAGCGTAAATTCATAGGAAGAAAGCGTGTTGTGACGGTGAACAAGAGCCCGTGCGTTGCAACGGGTTAAAGAAACCACAAAAATTTGATGGGCCAAAAAAATACATTAGCAATTGTAGGAAGTAAAACACATTTATAGAAGGACCAACATCCCAAATAATAGATCTTCAATCAAATTTCCAATAGTCAAATCATCCTCCGACAACACTGATATGGAAAGCTTAATTAGATATTTTGATGGCAGATTAATTAGAGAAATATTCAACAGAACTCACAACAAAAACCCAAAATGTCAATGTCCACCACTGTGTTGCATAGCTATTGTTCTTTTGGGATCATCATTGCATACTTTTAGAGCACCGTAATGCTGGCTATCACCATACTTTTTGATGATTCAGTTTATAATGCATGTTCAGAAATGCAAGCTCACCTTCTCCATGCATGGCCTCAACCGAGACTACGAGTCTACGATTGAGGAACAAAAATAAAAGAAGACCCGATCATCAGTTGAATAAAGTAAGTACATGTGAACAATATAAAATTGACCAGAGGTATATTCGGCTATCTTACCGTGAATAAAGAAGACCCAATATGAATTGCTACATATTTTATGGGATTGGAGAAAACAACGGGGTACACATATGTAGGCACCACAACTGCTCCTGATATGTACCACGTCCTCCTTTACCTCTCTGCCCCATCCAAGCGCATCCCATCTAAAGCACCCCGCCGGCTTCACCCTCAGCCTGCGCCTCTCCGCTGCCTGGCTTTCATAGCTGGCCGCGGCGCACTGCACGAGCAGGCCGTCCTGGTCAACACAGCAGCGCGGCCGTGGATTTGATAGCGCCTCCCAGGGCCTGAAGCCAAGTGCACCTGACCATGCAAACATTGCACCGGCACATCCTCGAACCAGCACCACCGCCCCCGACATCACCCATCTACTCACTCCTAATCCTACTTTGCTAGGTGCAGCTAGCATATCTATTCATCTGTATGTAATTAAGCTAATTGATAACTGAAGAAAGAGCAGAATATATGAAACTACAAGAATTACTCCAGCATCATGTCCAAGAATTACTGTAACCAAGTTCAAGCCACCATGTTCAGGTATATGTAGTCAGCAACATGAAATTTCCTGGTTCAATCCTTTTCTAGTAACAACAAATTTTCAGAAAAATAGACTGAAACATGGGCTTGTATCGCTGATTACCTGAAACATAATGCAAAATACATAAAAAAAACATACAAAGTAGTTGGTTTAAAGACTCTAGTGCATATCAGCTAAGCTGAAATTATGAGCAATCGGAAAAAATAAACTGAAACAGGGGTAGATTCGAGGGGGGCAAATCAGTTGCATTCATTATACAGCAGTGCAAACAAAGGAAAATCAGATGAATTCACCGATCATACAGTGGTCTACCAACTACAGTAACATCAAAAACAACTACTTGAGGAACACAGGCACCACAAGTTCACAACCAAAGCAGCAGGGCTGTTTTTGAGGGGGGCGAGGCATTACATACCTTTGCTGTAGCCGCGATATTAGACGGCTCGACAGATGTTCTTCTACCTCCGGCGAAGTCGAAGGCGACATGATGCTTTTCTCGTCCAAGTATTTCGAGATTTGATGGATTTTCCGGTCCAAGTACGCAACCTAATGGAGATTCCGGTCGAGGACCCTTCCTTCTTATAGGAGGGAAGTCCAATCCGGGTCAGGCACTCCATTGATTTGTGTTGGAGAAGGACAGTAGGACACGGTCACGAATTCAATCCAAATCAGACACGAAGCAGGATATCGGAGATTAAGAAGCTTACGTCGATGGAGGCCTGATTGGTTAGATCGTAGAGGACTGGCAGTGGAGACTCGATGTTACACAGTGAAGCGAGCAAAATCGACGCCAACCACCAATCTGTATCATCCCATTCCCAGGTTGATGAAATCTATGCTGGAGATTTTGTAAGGATCAGCATTCAAACACAGAGCGGATCGAATAGGGCGAACGAAAGCGAGCAAGCGAGTAGAGAAACAGACTAACTTTTGCGCGATGGCAACGCGGCCCTCTCGATGACGGCCGGGCGCACGGCGGCAGCCTCCTCGGGGGCCGTGAGGCGGGAGGGCCATCCCTTGAGAACCTGGGGGCCCCACGTCTCACCGACGGCGGTGAGCTGCATGACGCAGGTCCAGAGCAACATGGTCGTGGCGGCGCGCACCATCCAGAGCTTCATCCGCGACCGTGCTGCGGACGACGACGGCGCTGGCGCACGGCATACTCACCCTGCCTCCTCCACGAATGCTCTCCCTCCACCAGCAGTTCGAGCGCTCGCGCAGGGCGCGGTAGCCGCCGGCGACCGCGCAGACGAACGACGACACGTAGGTGGTGTGGAGGCATAAGTCGGAGAGCGCCGCGCCGCCCTTCACCTTCTTGTCCTCCGCCGCCGCTCTGGAAAGGAAGCGGATAAGATACACTGAGGGGAAGGAGCATTGCGGGTTGAATATTCCAAATGACAGGGGTTTTATGCAAAAACGAATAATTATTTTTAGCAGATTTTTGGGCCACTGCCCAGCGGATGGACGGACGGGCTGAGGCCCAAGTGGCAACGCTTCAGCCATGTGAGACGATCTTAGGGCAAGGCCCAGCTAGTAGTGCGGACGACAGGTCATGTATGTACGAAAATTTGTCTCAAAAAAAAAATGTATGTACGAAAATTTGGCGACGTGGTTCCCCGAATTAGTACCACCTCGCATATATGTTTTTAATTTAAACTGAAAGCGTAAATTCACAGGAAGAAAGCGTATTGTGACGGTGAACCCACGGAGTTAATCCGTGCTTTATTATTAGAGATAGACTGGCACAAGTGCCCGTCCGTTGCAACGGGAGCTGTGTTTTGATTTTTGGTTAAAAAACGGATTTAAGCTAAATTTTGCCCATTTTCGCCTGGGACGGAAAGTAACGAAACCTTTCGGCCAAAAAATATATATATTGGTGAAATTTCGGCCACATCGCTTGGCGAGTCTCCCTTCCCCCAACTTATAGTTCATGGGCCTGTAATGCTCCTAGTATTAATTGATATTTCAAACGGGCAAGCACAATCATAAATATAAGATCTTAAAGAAATACCTCATTAACTAATATACAAATACAACATAAAAATGTCAAATATTTTAGCCGCATTTCTATTTTCTTTCCCTCCAAAGCAACATTCGTAAAAATATTCAAACGACAATCAAACTTCCTTCTTATTTAAGTAGCCTTACACAATCCTTCCCTTTTAAGGATCTGACCTATTTGAATCCTTCCTTATTTCTTGATCACACAATCCTCCTTCCTTTTAACTATTATTATTTCGGCTAAATTTTGGCCATTTTGGCTTGTGGCAAAAATACCTTTCGACTGAAAAATATATATATTTGTCAAATTTGGGCCACACCGCTCGCGGGTCTCCCTTCCACACAACTTATAATTCATGGACATGTAATGCTCCCGTGCGTTGCAACGGGAGAAAACCAAAAAATAATAGGATACAGAGCCGGCTTTGTAGTTGGGTTTAGTGCTTTTATGGAAGGCTACCATCAAGATGGGCCGTTGCTAAGGAGGAACTTAACTTGGGCAAGCAGAGATTACAATTGAGAAGGGCAACCCCGAGGGAGGTCAATGGCACGGTTGCAAGCAATGGCAACAAAGTTGTTCAGCTATCATCAACGCAACAACGTGCTCAAAATTTTCAAGACTACTATTTTTGTACCGAGTGAATTTATATGTATCGTAGTCAGGAATAATAAAGTTTAAGAATATATATAATACTGACAAAATAACAAACATACAACGTCCAAAAGATACATTGGTACCTGACAAAGTGACGATCATCATGATAATCAAAATAACAAACATATTGTTTCTCATACAGGTTACTGATCTATTAAGATGATCGTACCGCAGAGAAAGAAATCTGTGTACCGGATCATCTTGAGATGCAAACAATATATGCTAGCACCTGTTAGAGACACCTGATTATCCATTTTCCTAGTATCGATACTTCATTCGTTTCTATTCGATGCCGATAGTCACAAAACAGTTTCTTCGTGTGGTTAACTGCTTAAAAAGCAATATCGTTCCATCTCATTAGTTGAAGCTTATTAACGACTCCTAGTATGAGAGACCAAATATCAAACTGGGCAGGAGTTGTATAAACATCTACTTTAGAAGATCATGTGCATGTACATACCTGAAGACGTGAACTCATGCCCCTGGTTGTTGGCTTGAAAGATCGTCATTTTCCTACAATCACCAAATAGGATTAACCGGTGTCCATGATGGTCGGCTAGGTTTGTACGTATGAGTTTTTCATGTGTACGTATGTGTTAGAAGGGAGAGAGGAGGATTTGGTGGAATAGTTGTTGTATTGCTTGAGCCTCGTGGGCATATATATAGGAGTACAATGATCTACTTGGAGTACAAGGCAAGCCAGAATATTTCCTAGTCTAACCTATGTTTCCTATACAATCACGTTACTCAACATCCCCCCGCAGTCACAACGGTAGCGATGCAGACGGTGAGACTGGAGAAGAATCCGAAGGCAAGCCGACGGACACCCCCCACAGTCGTAACGGTCGATGCATCGCCGAGTTGTGGCTGGAGTGGAAACCAACGAGGTTGCTCAAGCAGGCGGTAGCCCTTTGTGCCGTTTGTCGATGTAGCCGAGAGCGTGGGTGGTGGAGCCGTGGTCGAGGTAGCCGTGCGAAGAATGCCGTGGTCGATGTCGAGTCGGGGTAGCCGGTGTCGAGGAAGTCGCCGTGGAGCCGCGGGCGCAAGGGGGCACCGAGTTAGCATGGGCGCAGTGGTGTCGAAGTAGTGGTGCGCCAGGAAGTAGATGGTGTTGACGACGCATCGCGGCGGGTGTGCCAAGCCCGGGGACACATCGTGGACGAAGGCACGCACCGGTGTTGCCAGTACCGGGCATGCGTAGACGGACGAAGACGAAGTTGACAAAGCGTCGCGCCAGGCTTGCCAGGCCCGGGGACACGTCGTGGACGAAGGCACGCGGCGGTGTTGCCAGCACCGGGCATGCGTAGACGAGGGACCTGCACGAGCTGTACACCATGTCGGAGAAGTCGGAGAGGCCAGCAGAGAAGGACTCGACGACGGTTGCGGCGCCAATCGGCGCGGGGCCAATGTCGCCCGCGTTGTCGGAGTAGATGAAGCGGTCGGGGTAGATGACGGCGACGCTGGCGACGAACTGGTGCTGGACGAAGACGAAGGGGGTGGACGGGCGGCGGCGGCGGCTACAAAGGTAGCGGCGGCGGCGGCCAAAGAAGAGCGGCAGCGGCGGCCTGAAGGCGGCGGCGGCGGCTAGGTTAGGAGTGCGGCGGCGGTGCTCGACGTAGGCGAAGAACCCTGACAGCATGACGAAGACCGGCGTGGACGGTGGCGTTCCCGCGCCAAGGGAGACGGCGCGGCGCATACCACGGGAGGTCGACGCGCGGTGACGGCGGTGGACCGCGGGCCGCGGCGCTACGGCCTGAAGGGGCGACGCGGCGGCGGCGGGTAGGTCGGGGTGACGACGGAAGACCTCGGGACGGTCGCAGGGACCGCGGGCCGCGGTGCTATAGCCCGAAGGGGCGGCACAGCGGCGGAGCACGGGGTGGTGCAACCGCGTGGACGGCCTCGAGACGGCGGCGTGGACCGCGTGCCACGCTCGCTACGGCCCGACGGGGCGACGCAGCGGCGGCGCGAGGGTCGGTGCAGCCACGGGGACGGCCTGGAGTGGACGACCTCGGGGCGGCGGTAGACCGCGGGCCGCGGCACTACGGCCTGAAGGGGCGACGCAGCGGTGACGCGGGTCGGTGCAGCCGGGAGGAGAACCACGGGGCGGCGGCGCTGCGGCCCGACGGGGCGACGCAGCGGCAGCCCGTTGCTCGATCGACGGAGGGGCGCGCTGAACTCGGAGACGATCTTCACGGGACCTGCGAAGGCGCGCGCAACCGACGGGCCAGGTCGGTCGCGCGGCGTAGATGAGGCTGATAGCGGCGGCGAGCGGGTGATCAAGCCGATCGCGCGCGAGGTCGGGGACACCGCTCGGTGAAGGCGTGGTGGCGGCGAAGTCCGAGATGAAGCCGGCGGCGGCGGGCGGCAGGGCGGCTATGATTGGCCGCCGCATGGCGCGAGGCCGCCGGGTCGGGGTGATACAGGAGTCCCAGTCGGAGCAGGCGGTGACGGCCGACATAGATCGACGGGCGGGCCGTCGCGCGAACGGCGGCGGTGAAGGGCCGCCGCATGATGCGAGGCCGCCGGGTCGGGGCGACCGGCGGGTAGACGCATGGACGACGCGTGAGGCCGCCAGGTCGGTGAAGACGCCGGTGTAGTCGATGCCGAAGTCGGAGTAGAGGCGCACGGGGTCGACGGCGGCGGTGGGCGACGCAAACCGGATCACAAAGACCGGAAAACCAAAAAGTAGACGCCGATCAAAGCGACCGGCAAGAGAGAAAACCCGGATCAAAGGATCGGGAAAAAGACTCTCTAGGGCAGCCGGTCAACACGACCGACGGACGAACCCTAGGTACGGGCGGCGCAGCCCCCGGCGGCGGTCATGGAGGCCGACCGCCCCGGGGGCGACGCGCGGGTGCGGAAGCGGCGGCGGCTAGGGTTTAGGATCGACTTGCGATAGATACCATGTTGGAAGGAAGAGAGAGATTGGTGGAATAGTTGTTGTATTGCTTGAGCCTCGTGGGCATATATATAGGAGTACAATGATCTACTTGGAGTACAAGGCAAGCCAGAATATTTCCTAGTCTAACCTATGTTTCCTATACAATCACGTTACTCAACAGTATGAGCCGGGGATGACAAGGGAGACGATGGCGCCGCCACCGCTACTCCTGCAGCTTGTCGATGACCTGGAGCATGAAGGGGCGGAACCTGGTGAGGTTCACCTTCACGTCCTGCTTCATGATGGTCTCGGTGAGCGCCTGCCACCCCTGCTTGTGCAGCGCATTGGGGTCGTTGAACACCAGGTGCTCCCTCGGGTACTTGTCCTTGAGGCTCGTCTCCTCGACTCTTCCTCGTCGACATAGTACTCCACGTACCGGAGCTGTATGTCCCGCGCCGGCTGCCCGTAGAAGTTGGTGGCCATCCAATCCATGTCCCCCCACGGCACGATCTGCAGCACCACCGCCTGTGTCGGCTGGAAGATCTGGTTCGTCAGCCCGGCCACGTGCACCGCCAACAGCACGTCCACCGCGTTCACCAACGCCGCGAACACCGCCACGTGCGCCCCCACCGCCGCCACCTCCTCCAGGTTCAGCAGCTTCCGCGTGCCCCCGCCGGAGATGACCAACATCTGCGGCCGCATCCCCGGGGCCTTGGTCGTGGGTTTGAAACTCACGTGAAGTATTTTTTGCATCGTTTTTTTTTCTTTTGACCAGGCCCCATCACGCGGTTGACAAGAACGATCAACACGGCCCAGTCGAGCGAGCCGGAGGGACAAAACAGCGACTTATATGAATTGACCTACGCGATCAATGAACAGTTTTTTAATACCACCTCGCGTACATATTTTAAATTTAAAGTGAAAGCGTAAACTTACGGGAAGAAACGTATTGTGACGGTGAACCCACGGAGTCAATCCGTGCTTTATTATTAGGGAGAGAGGAGAGACTAGCACAAAAGAGCCCGTGCGTTGCAACGGGTGGAAACAAAAAACCATAATCCCCTAACCCAATAACTATGACTCCGGCGCGTGGAGCTCGTCGTCGGCAAGTTAGCCGTCGCTCACGATAGTGAATCCGATGATGGAGTCCCTAGAGCAGAGAGGCAGAGGCTGTGCGGCACGGGCAGGCGACCTCGTCTTTGCAGAGGCGCGTGCAGTCCTGCCCAGGGTGGTGGGTTGTTGTGGTGGTCGAGGAGGACGCGTGTGGTTGTTGGGTCAGTGCCGGCGGCTTGGAGGAGGAGGCAGGCAGCGGCAGGTGCGGATGGGATGCGTCCTACTTAGGCGTGAAGGCGTAGGCGGCCTCGTAGGGGACGATGGAGGGGACACGGGTGTTGCCGTAGAGCGTGGCAACCATGGCGGGCGGGCGCCATCCGTGCATGCGAAGGAGAAGAAGGTGCCATGAATCGAAGAGGCTCGCGTCGGACACTGCCACCCCCACCTGGCCATGGTGTGAGTGTGCGTTTGAGACACCCAGTGAGGCATGCTATCGTTTGCAGCAGTGCCTAGTCATCGCGTACCTGGTTTTTGAGGTGAACCGCACATGAGGCAGCTTTTTCTCGGCGCGCCGTACGCGAGCCGGCGGGTAGGAGGCAACGCGTAACTGCAGGGCAGCCGCAACTGTTCGTGTGCGAACAGTAGGATGGTGGCGGTGGAGAGCTGGACAAGCGGCTATGTTCAAGCCGACTAACGACGGGCGCATTGACGTGCGGTGGATTCGCCACTGCAGGCTGCAGCCATGGATGGTCCTCCGCTCCTCCTCTGACTATGATCGCAACCGGATCCTCCTCCAAACTTGAGCTCCATCTTGCCCGTCACGGCGCAATCATCCACGACACCAACCATGAAAGCTCCCTTTGCTGGCTTCGGCCTCGACGCCGGGCCGCAGCGGTTCAGGGTGCCTGCCATGCAAGCCCCCTCTTCCCCAACGCCCCGTAACCCCTATCGTGTCTTCCCGTAGGTTTCTAACGTGTCGGCCGTCTATGTTTTCCAACAAAATCTGAAGGTGCAGGGGCTATCGCCGGTGGCTTTTGAATCCACTTTTAAGATCTTTGGTGCTTCCAGGATCCGTTGGCCTAATACAACTTGGTGAAGAAGCCGGACTTGAACACGCTAGCGATCCTAAAGGAACGCTCCTCCGTTTTTTATCAAAAACTGACTGGATCAGAAACAAAAATCAGAAGATCGTAAGGCCGCGAACAGGATGACGACGTATGAAACTTTTTTTGGACGGGCCCAAGTGGATGAGAACGTTTTCCTTTCTCGCGTTGTACTCAAGCTGGCCCAATGACCCAACCAGCAGACCGAAGTTAATAGGAACGCATCGAACGTGATGCTTTCAAACGAAACGGGATGGCGACGTATGAAACTTTTTTTGAACGGGCCCAAGTGGATGCGAACGTTTTCCTTTCTCGCGTTGTACTCAAGCTGGCCCAACAGCCCAACCAGCAGACCGAAGTTAATAGGAACACAACGAACGTGATGCTTTCGAACGAAACGGTTTTAATACCACCTCGCGTATATGTTTTAAATTCAAACTGAAAGCGTAAAATCACGGGAAGAAGCGTATTATGACGGTGAATCCACGGAGTCAATCCGTGCTTTATTATTAGGGAAAGATAGCAAAAAGGCCCGTGCGTTGCAACGGGTGAAAATCAATATCAGATGCCCTTGTCGTTTCGCAGCTTATCCTCTCCCCGCCTTTGTCCACGATAGTTGTGATGTCTACATTATCGCAATGCACCAAAATGTGATCAATCCCGAAACGATGCATCGATCCATCACATAACACACTATCTATGTAGGCTAGCATTAGCCGACAAACTCAGGTGGAATTAGTTTTCATACATGGATATTGGTACTAATAGCTAACGACCAACAGATGAAAAGGTTAAAAATATCACTCTAAGGCCGGCACCAACAAGAGCGTTTAAAATCTTGAGCAAATTAACATGCACAATCATATGGCCCAAGCAGCTACATTGTGTATTCTTTTTTCAGTGTCCGACTCTAGGCTATGTGTCGATGCCAGAAAAGTAGCCAGGACGATGCAAAAATTGCCAGGATTTTATTCCTAGTGCATGTATTGTACAAGCCCTAACCACGTTTCAAGTGGGAAAAATACTTTTAATTTTTTGGAAAAACTGAGATGGCTTTTCTGAACTTTTCTTGATCTTGTATATCCATATGGCAGGGAGCCTCCCAAAGCTCACAAGCAAAAGAGCAATTGCGGCAAGGAAACATAATTTTGTTCCGTAGCGGACATCTTGCTCTGAAGATGAAGTTCCTCGATCTGCATGGATTTGTTTCATTGGAAATTGAGCGTAATAAAAATAAATTTGCTCGTAATCTAGCTAATATTAATTGCTAGGTAGCACCGCTAGTTGGTAGCACCGGTTTGAACACGTATATCTAAATTTGTATTAACGCAATATAACACTATTACATTTATCCCACGAATAAATATGTTTATTGGCAATTGGTGTAGGCAAGCAGCTGGTCGACACAACCGATAATGAAACCAATAGAAACAATGATGACTTGAAGAGGACGTTAGGGAAGTGGAAAAATAAAATAAAAAGCGCATAGCCACGAGTAGAAAGAGCGCTTTTTCTCTCCTTCATTTCTTAAAACAAAGCGGCAAAAATAGGCCACGGGAAGTCTGCGGACGTGGACCAGGCTGGTCATTGTGATTTCCATTCATGGACCAACGTGTAGAGCCTCCCCATGCAACGTATAGGCCTTCCTTTCCTTCCTTATTACCTTTTTATGCGGATTTCCTTCTTTCCTTATCCCTTTTTTTGTATCCCCTTTCTTATTTACAAGGGTGCATATACATATTAGAAGGCTTCCTCTTTCCTTTCTCTTTCCATCCCTTTCCTTCCTCCTTATTTCTGTGACATTGCTTCTATTTTCTTCTTTTTATTTTTCATGTAATTAGCCTCATCTCATCCTTCTCAGCGCGCCCTTTTCCCTTCTTTATTATTACTATATATCGATTTTCTCTTCTTCCTTAATTCGTTCCCTTATTCTCTAGGCGGCTTGCTAATTTTAGATTATAGACATATATAAATTAGTTGAATAGGTTGTAAAGGAGCGATGTGGTACTATTTAGTAACGAATCAAATCCTTGTTTTGCACGCAATCAGGAGTTGGCTCAGTTGGGCATGGCCTTTGGGAGAAAGTAGGCAGGTCAGGAGTTCGACCCCTCGTATTGGCGTTCAGGGTTTAGGGTTATTTTTAGGTTGTTTCTCTAACGATCTGCTGATGGAGTGGAGCAAGACCAGCCAAGGCCCAATAAGACTTCGTGGCCCAGGTGGGACGCATACCACACATAGCGCTCATCAATCGTTTTTTCAGGAACACAATGTGCAAAAAAATTAGTATAGTACCATCTCGCGTATATGTTTTAAATTCAAATTGAAAACGTAAATTCATAGGAAGAAAGCGTATTGTGACGGTGAACCCACGGAGTCAATCCGTGCTTTATTATTAGGGATAGATTATTATTATTACTAGCAAACATGCCCGTGCGTTACAACGGGAAAAAACAAACACCACAAGTTCTAACTCAACCAATTGAGCATAGCGTAAGACCTCACCTCCATGCCCCTAACCAAATAAACATGAGTAAGACCTTACCCTTAGGTCGGCGTTCTCTATTTGAACATGACACTGGAATCAAGTTTCCACTTATCCACTTTTCCACCCTCGTCGTCGATAGCTGCCCTGCCAATTGTTACTAAGCAAGGTTGGCCAGGCCCAAGAAATGGATGGTTTAGCATCCTTCGTGTTCGGCTAGACTAAGAACGTTGGGCAAAGAATTATTATCATTCGTATTGGCGTTCAGGGTTTAGGGTTATTTTTAGGTTGTTTCTCTAACGATCTGCTGATGGAGTGGAGCAAGACCAGCCAAGGCCCAATAAGACTTCGTGGCCCAGGTGGGACGCATACCACACATAGCGCTCATCAATCGTTTTTTCAGGAACACAATGTGCAAAAAAATTAGTATAGTACCATCTCGCGTATATGTTTTAAATTCAAATTGAAAACGTAAATTCATAGGAAGAAAGCGTATTGTGACGGTGAACCCACGGAGTCAATCCGTGCTTTATTATTAGGGATAGATTATTATTATTACTAGCAAACATGCCCGTGCGTTACAACGGGAAAAAACAAACACCACAAGTTCTAACTCAACCAATTGAGCATAGCGTAAGACCTCACCTCCATGCCCCTAACCAAATAAACATGAGTAAGACCTTACCCTTAGGTCGGCGTTCTCTATTTGAACATGACACTGGAATCAAGTTTCCACTTATCCACTTTTCCACCCTCGTCGTCGATAGCTGCCCTGCCAATTGTTACTAAGCAAGGTTGGCCAGGCCCAAGAAATGGATGGTTTAGCATCCTTCGTGTTCGGCTAGACTAAGAACGTTGGGCAAAGAATTATTATCATTCGGCTAATATAGTAGGGAAAATCGAGTAGTTCGTGTTGGACACACCATGAAATTTGAGTCCGACTCCTCATGTGTTGTGACTGGTGGCACTGGGCTGAGTGAGGCTGGCTTCTACGTGACGATGTCTAGCAGAGGAGCATGTCAATGACCGGCATCTGTTGGTCGACTCGGTCATACCAAAGACGCAATGGAGAAAAAAAACATCCAATGAAGTTTTCTTAAAGTTTGAACATATATTCATTCCCGGCATTACACTGGCGCTTTCAATATTATTATTCAGTCTTAGCAATCTGTCTAAATAGCAGCCACCACGTATAGGCATGGGTGGCTCCTAGTTTAGGAATCTATTTAATTAGCCCACCACTTAAATAGAAGATTAATCTCTACGTACGGATATCATGGAAATTTGGCACAATTTTCCCTCAATTCTCGTTCCTTTAGGAATCTGTTTAATTAGCCCACCACTTAAATAGAAGATTAGCCTCCACATACGGATATCATGGAAATTTGGCACAATTTTTCCTCAATTCTCGTTCCTTCCTTTATTATTTCTCTCAGTCTATATTATTGACTTTTCCCTCAATTCCCGTTCCTTCCTTTATTATTTCTCTCAGCCTATATTATTGACTTTTTCCTCAATTCCCGTTCCTTCCTTTATTATGTCCTCAATTTTCAATCCTTCCTTGAATTACCTTTTTTATATTTTTGTCCCTAATTTTCCCAACAATTCTCAATCCTTGCTTGACTTACCCTTCCTGTATTTCTCTATTTTTCTGAGAGATGCAGAGTCATTGGGCCAATTTGTGTGCATGCGTTTTCTCATTGCGGCAATATAATCCATCGAGCAGCCAGGTTCCACGTAGGTGCAGTTTTTACACATATATTTTAACTGGTGATATGCGATGTACTAAAGCGATGTGGTACTAAACAGAAACGTTCTCTAGCTCGGTTGGCTGCAGCCTTAGAAATTTCCTACGAGGTTGTGAGTTTGATCCGGTAGCGACACAATTTGCCACTGTTTTTTTGCCTTTCCTGGTGTAGGTGGGCCGGCTTCATGAGGCCCAAGCGGGTGCGGGGCGGATGGATGCAGGCCCAAAAAAAAACGCACCGTAGGGCGCACGCTCAACGACAACGCTCAAAAAAATTACGTACGCAAGAAGTAAAAAAAATAGAGGATGACGATGAATCCGGAGACTCAATCCGTGCTTTATTATTAAGGAGACTAGCACAAATGCCCGTGCGTTGCAACGGGAGAAAAGTTGATGTGTATTCGATTATGTGCAAAACACATCAGTTGTTCATAAAAATCGTGCATGCAAAATATCCCTTGTTTTGCAATGGACATTATAAAAAAGTTAAGAGTTTGTGTGGTACTCGATAGTTTACCTCGTCGTGCATAGTCTGCTTTTGCTTCCCTTATCTTCACTTTGGTGTGAAACTGCTGGCATGCAATGCCGATCCTTAAAAAGATAGAAAATGATATAATTTGGATATACATGTGACATTGTCTTATAAAGTTTTCACCTGATTATCAATCAAATATATGCCACTTCCATATATTGCACAAGCAATTGAGGAAATTTATATTACTGGGTTTGGATCAAATCTACTACCTTTGCTTTCCAAGAAAATAACTTCTTCGAAATGCATAATTACGGCTCACATGATGCTTAATGTGAGCAAATCTTTTTATAAATCTATGCAAAACCAAATTACTAAAGTTACTTATCAAGATGTACAATGCAATTTCAAAGCGGGAAATGAAATATAATTTGTACGGAATGGGCGCTAGCATTATGAACTTATAATCATGGAAACGACTCGGTCATCAGATTATAAGTTCATTCCATACCGAACCAGACCGTGCACATTTTTATTATGAGAAGGGGTCATTTGAGCCTATGAAAACATGATACTATGTTTAAATAGAAATCCCTACGTCGTTACATTCTAGTTAGGATTAGCAATAGGTGTAATGAGGCCTTGTTTTGACATTGGGTACCATATGCAACTCTTTGGGCTTCTATTGAATCAACAAATTGAAAACAATTTTTTGGTTTTTACGAAACTGGGTTCCTTCTATGTCTTGTATATTCCATAACCGGGGTCCAGCTATCTGCGTATTTGTCTCTTAGTGAACAAATGGAACTGATATAGCACCATCATTTTTAGGCCCTGATTACCCGCGCACATTATTGGTAGAAGTGTTCTAGCAAAAGAGCCCGTTTGTTGCAACGGGCATAAAATAAATTTCAAAGTTCGCGTGATATTGGAAAGTACTAAGCTATATCTCTCTATCCGTTATATATATTCTTCCTCGTCTTATCATGAATTCATTTTCATACTTGCCCACTTTGAAGATAAGATGACCGGTTAGACAATAAAGTGTTTACATTGATTGGCGCTCTTTTGTTCATATGGTGTGGTCAGCAATAGGAGCACACCGACCGCGCCAACGCAACCACTTTCCTCGACGCCATCATCAGGGCTCATGGAGGACCAGGATTGAGGCACCCAGAAGAAATATCGTTTCTAATCAATCCCAAGATATATTTCTTGAAGAACCATGATCAGCTAGTCCACAATAGAGCCTCAAATATCATTTTCCTTTAATAAATATTTCTTTCTAATATTTCCGTCACACGTATTTTAATTACTGTAAACACTAATGCATTCATTAACATTAAACCATGGTTCTTCAGTGTTAAAAAAAACAATGGTCCTACAAAAAAATACTCCCTCCATTTCACAATGTAGTGCTTCCTTTATCCACGTGCCTCAACTTTGACCGTAAATTTAACTACCAAGACCGATTGCGGCGGGAGCAAAAATTATATCAGTGAATTCGTATTCGAAAGAAGTTTTCAATTATATAATTTTTTCTCCCGCCGCAGTTGGTCTCGTTGGTTGAATTTATGGTCAAAGTTGGACCTCAGAAAGCGCGGGCGCACTATATTTTGAAATGGAGGGAGTAGCAACCAACTAATAGTACTCCTCGATCCAAAAAAAAAGAAGAAATTGTAGAGCGACACCAACAGCTTCTAATCGGTGCGGCCATCTTTGATTAAAAAAAGCAGCATCTAATCTAGCCCAGCCCAGCGAGCAGTGCGTCCTTATCTCCTCGCTCCACAAGCTCGCCATCGCTCGGCCTTTTATCCCTCCAGCGCCGCCTACGACCTGGCTCCACCTCGGCCTCGCCGCCCGCACCCTCATCCTCAATCTCCCCTCCCTTGCTCATCGTCTCCCAGCGGGGGACCGGCGAGGTGAGTGTGCTCCGCCGTCGCGCCTCTCTCCCACTCCCTTTGCTCTTGTCTTTCTGATCCCCCCTCTCCCCTCTCTCTCTCTTCTCCGCGCCCTGCCAGGTGGACGTGCTACATAGGGAGGCAAAAACGAACCGTTCCTTTAGTACTACATCGAGCGTAACGTACAGGGCGAACCATACGGACGGGCGTTTGACGGTGAGACCAAAAATGGACGAAATTACAAGGGCCTTTTTGCAAAACGTGCGTGACGATGAATCCAGAGACTCAATCCGTGCTTTATTATTAGGGAGAGACTAGTAAACATGTCCGTGCGTTGCAACGGGAGAAAAATAATAACATCACAACCCATCACTGCACAGACAATCTGCTTCATCCACTTGAACACGGTAATCAATCCGTCTCGTAGTTAGCCTTCTTCCCGCCGTTGTTGACATTCACCTAGTCGCAACGTGTCTGAACGTGGTTAACCTCAAGGCGATGAGCTCACCCACCACACTGTCATTAAACCACACCAGCACAAGAGAACATTTTTTATAACTTAAAAACCTAATCTTGTCGAGCTAGACCGTGAGGGCTGCCTTCCACGAATTGCTTCCTAATGTTCGTGATTGTTACATACTGAAAATTTTCTCACAACCAATATTTGTTAATTTGGTAAAATTTGTATAATATCAACCTTCAAATTTGGAGTATAGTAAATGAAAAAAAGATGAAACATAATTGTTTGCAACAGAAATCTAAATTGTTAACAAATCACCTAATGATATACACATTTCCATCTATAAATCTTCAATACATATTACTACAAAAAAGATCATCTGCCCATTACGAACAAACTGAGATTTATCAGGAAACCACTCAGGAGTGTAGTACAATTTGTTCACATTGACAACATACTCTCCGATTTGCTCTTGAGAATTAAGAACGATACCAATACAAAACTTATTTTTTACATCCACATGAAGCCAATGGTAGTGATACAAATAAAAAAGCAGCTAATCAATCGGCGTAACTACCGCTCGCCAAAGTACGACTCGCACGCGAAGCAGCCTCACCTTTCTTGGATATGGCATCAAGTTCATGATCGATTCCTACGAACTTCACGACAAACCCCAAAACTGCATAGATGTTTCTTTCGTGAAATAATCGATAGATGCAATCATGAGAAGATGCGTTACTAAACTGAACAGATAAATAAAGACGATTTTAAACTTGTGCATTGCAATGGGATAAAATGATGGGATGCAGAACCGGCTCTATCATATGGTTGAGTGTTCGGGGTGCAGAAGCAGCTCCGCCTAGGGTTGAATGTTCTTAGGGGAGGGCAGTAGCAGCAGATCATTTGAGCTAGTTGAGACCAGTGCGTGTGTGTTTTTACATTTTCTTGATAGTATATTTGTATTTTCAATAGTAACTTATTGGTATTTCTGGTGCAAGCAATAAATAAGCAGTTGCAAGCACACCAAATACATACATTAATCCACTACTCAATACATACTGGATCACAATGCTAAAGTCTGTTTCTTCTTACTGAGTTTACATCTTTTTTAGATGATACAAAGCACAACACGTGCTCTCAGGCGAGAGCATAGAGCATTAGTATTGGTGTGCATATGACACAATTACACGACAATGCAACGGACTTAAGCATTAGTAGTGGTGTGGATACTACACAATCACAAAATGTAGTACTGCAAGCCAGCGCACATGTATGTTTACTGATAGAATGGCAAACATATGCATCTCCGTCGGGCATTTGTGCTAGTAATGAGAGAAAAAGGGAAACTGAATTAGCGTACTATTAACATTTAAGCACTGAAAAAAGAGGAAAAATAGATGCGTGTGTAAAAAAAAGAGGGAAAACTGAGACACCAGTAGCCACCTCATTGATGACGCTAATTATACCTGAGAAACCATTTATCCATCACATCTCCAGAATCTGCAAAGGACCCTCGTGCAGGAGCAAGGGAATCAAGCTCATCGAAGAAAATTACTCATGGGCGTGCTGATCTAGCCTGAAATGGATAGTGAAAACTGAAAACCCGAGTATATGTGCATATTTCATGGCAATTACAAACATGGCTTGTGCAGATGGATATACCTTCTTAAAGATGTCCCTGATATTCCTCTCTGACTCTCCAACATACATGTTTATCAGTTCTGGACCTTTTACGCTAAGAAAGTTTAATGAGCACTCAGTTGCTACTGCTTTTGCAAGTAATGTCTGAAAATTCTAAAGAAAACATCCTAGTAAAGTAATTTAATGAGGAAACATTGGTTCAGCAAGAAGGAAAGAGCACAAAGAGCTGTGAAAATTCACATCAAAGTAATTTGATCTCACAAGAGAAGTTGAACAAGCTAGCTAAGCATAGTGGCAAGCTCATGAATGTATCGCCCCATCTGCCTGCATGAGATGGACTGCAGAAAATGCATTGATTGTATCATGGAATTGGAGCTACATCAACATACTGAAGATGTAAAGATAACTGAAAATATATATCAACCTATCATGAGTGTGAGAGAAGTGAAAAACAAGGAATTGGTGGTAAAAATCACCACCGTTATAATTGTCATTTATGATCTTACTGAAAAAAGTACCAGGGTGAGCAATCAAAAAGAAAAATCATGCATACTAATAGGAAAATTGCAGAGCCATCATTAAACCTATATTTTTACGAATGTGAATAAAAATGGGAAGAACAGTACCAATATTTTTTGCTGAAATTAATGAATGGATTGTCCCAATTTAACTTGGAGGACGAAACTTGCCAAGTTTGGATGCCCCAAAATTGTACAGAAACTAAATCAATAAAATGGTCGTGCTAAAAGACATCATCTTTGAGAACCCCTTTATTCAAGGCAACCTACTCGGTGTGCTTGAATTGGACCAGGTGATGGGCAGCAGCAACGTTTGCAACCCATAATTGCCCACCTCATGGTTACTCACCTCCATGCAAGAACCAAGAACCAACACTTCTGTACATACTAATTACTCGGTACATATCCTATAACAAGTTAATGTTATGTCATTATAAAACTTGATAGAGTCTAGTAATACTTGGATGGAAAAATAAATGCTCTGCAAGCATACAGCTGAAGCAGAATACCTTATCAGACATGACTCTCTTTCTATTTCGCAGGTAAGTTGTGACAGCAATACAGTAGCCAAAAGTCAAACCCAGTGAAGGTAATAATAAGTATGCTCCCCTCAGAAATATAACCTAAGCTCCTAAAGAAAAAGAAGAAACAATGGTCAGTCTCATGCAAGAAATTCTAAAGAAAAAGATGAGACATACTTTCTCGACCTTTGGAAACAAAGATGCAGAAAAAGGAGGGACATACAAAGCTTATACATGTGGAAGTGCCATCAGATAGCTAGCTGGATTCCCTACTCGTCAGATCCAGTGTAGTGTAACGATGTCATTTGGGGGAGTATATCCGATGTTTAATCAACAGCTGACACTGAGCTTAATTTGGTTGAGCAGGAGTGTTTGCACTGCAGCCTTGTTTTCAATCTCTTCTCATACTACCATTCCCCTTCCAAAACTAACCATCCTATCAACAGTACTGCCAATGTTGCAATCCTTTTTATCCGAGCCAACTGCAGTTGAACCTTGGGCAGAGTCATGTGTGTGGCCGCCCTAATTGAGCATCAAAGCTGAGTCCAGCATCTGTCGAGTGCCACAGCCGCCTCCTTCTCAGCACCGTAGCGGCTGTGCCTCAGGTACCATCCCTTGTTGCGTCCAACCATGATGATGCGCCTCTCGCTCTGTCCGTCACATGGCCGTTGCCGAACACAACAACACCATTGGGAGGTTCAACACACTGGGAGGATTCTAACAACCCCACGATCCAACCTTCTTAGCTCCATGCCCTTCGCTCATCAAATTCAATAGACCTACGCGATCTGAAGACGACGGTGTCCTCTAGTGCAGCTGCTCTTGAGTCCGACTGCGTCGTCCTTCTCAAGGCCTTCGACTAGCGTCCGTGGATTTTCCGTCATCTCCACTGTCCCTGACCTCTACCTCCCAGACCTCATCGGTGCCGTTGGGGCGGCGGCACTTGCCCACGACTGGGGCTTCTTCCACCTCGTCTTGGGGATGTGGAGCTCCAGCGGCGACTATTGAGCCTGCCAGGTCGACGACGGCGGTCACCTCCAGCGGCACCAGATCAGCGCGTCTCGGGATGGCGGCGCCTTGAGGAGAGAGGAGTGGCATGGCACCACGACGCCTGCAACCGCCGCTCAGGAGGGGAGGATCGAGCGAATTGAGACGGACGAAAAAAATTGGGTGGAGGAGAAGGGGGCAAGAGCAGAGGAGGGAAGGGGAGGAGAAGAGGGGCGGATCGAACCCTAGCTCGCAGCACCGGATCGAGCGTCGCCGGATCGGTCGCCTCCTGGGATCGGGAGGTGAGGGGAGCCCATGCTTCTGTGTGCTTGAGGACTACGGGTTGGATATTGGATACTACAGGGGGAGTTTTGGAAACAGCCTAAATGAAACGTTTTTATCACTTAATAAGAATAGGGAGATATTAATAAGAAATGACTGTGGGTTCAATAAAAAACAAAAGGACTTTTTTGCAAAAAGCCTACGACGGTGAACCCGGAGACTCAATCCATGCTTTATTATTAACCGTGCTAGCACAAATACCCGTGCGTTGCAACGGGAGATAAAAAACCTCACTTCACTAACCCAATGGCTCAAGACTTCCTCCTCTCCCCATGGCCCATCACCAGACATGACATCATCAAGAAACTCCTTGAAATCCTCCACACTACTACACGAGAAACAAAATAAATATTAGGAGCACTGTCCAAAGATCCCCCATCTTTGGCTAATATAACAGAGAAAAGAACGGAGTTTGTGTCGCACACAGTTCCAAGTCCCGACTCCTTGTACTTTGGTGACAGGCGCTAGTGGGTCGAGCTGAAAAATAAGAGTGAAAATTTTTTTGTTCGTAGAAAAATATAGCATATGACCAAAAAATAATGAAAAGTTTCTATTGTGATTTAGACATAGTTATTTTTGCATGTGTTATTGCAATATTTTGCTCCTGAGTTAAACAATTCTGATACGTCAAATATTAGTATCACAGTATCATATTAGTATCATGTATGCCCCGTGGTGATTCCACATTTACATCACTTCACTTTTTTAACCATACTTCATGTAGGGTTTTTGATTAATCCGAAAAGTCACTTTGGAGCACGGGCACATTGTAGTCATTTTTAGAAACATATTTTTATCCAAAAAGTATAAAAATGTAGTATATTTGTGTGAATTTTCGTCAAATTTCATGTTTGTATGTGAAAGATCAAAAGGAAGACAATTACGTGCAAAAAAAAAACAAATTGTTTTTGCTGGATTTTTTCTTTTTAATTTATTGAAATTTGGTATGTACTTGGATTTTCATATTTGTCAGGTTTATTATCTTCTTCTACTTTTTTTTGTGGCGACGTTGCTCTAGTCGCGCACATACATTTGTCCCTACTTTTATGGATGTGCAGACACATTTTTCCTAGCAAATATTGGGCGTATAAACGCACTTTTTTAACTTTAGTGTTTTTTTTGAGACAATCCAATCAGCTTTAATTAACAGCCATCCATGAGGTGGCTGCGCAGCTTTTTTTTTAAGAACATGGTGGCTGCTCAGCTGGGCCAGGGAGGCTGGGCTTGGGCGCGAGCGCTGTGCTGGGCCTTGAAGGGTCACGCGGCCCACACGAGCGAGCAGCAGAGGCTGTCGTGTCGTTCTCCTCAAACGAGGGCAGAGGCTGGATGTGGCCTGCGGCGGCGCTCGAGGCAAACTCCGACGGGGACGGCAAGGGGCCGTGCAGATCTAGCGTAGGAGTGGCGGGGATGGGTTGCCCGCGGCCGGATCTCGCCGGATCCGAGCACGGACGACTCGTGGCGGCGGCTGTGGAGCTCCTAGCGTCCTGGAGAGAGAGAGATGAAGAAGAAGGAAGGGAGAGAGAGATGAAGAAGAAGGAAGGGAGAGAGAGAGATGCGCTGCTCATCCGCTGGTCCGGCCAGGGTCCGGTCGCCGGCGGCGAGGCGAGGTGGAGGAGGTCCGACCGACACGGTCGGGCGGCGGGGTACTGGCGTAGCTCGGGCTCGGATGAATTTCCCAAGGCCCGATATGGGTCTCAGCGGGCTGCAGATTCGCCCCGAAGGAGCAGTGCGAAACGTTTTTTTTTATTAATTTACTGGACTGCGGGTTCAATTACTCAGAATTGTAAGTGCTTTTTTGCAAAAAAGGCGCGATGGTGAACCCGGAGACCCAATCCGTACTTTATTATTAGGGAGAGACTAGTACAAATGCCCGTGCGTTGCACCAGGCAAAAAATGAGGCACAACCTACTTAAGATCGCCAATATGATGTTAATATGCCGGCAGTTTATTGTGCCTCTGTTGCGATCCTCTTTCCAACCAACATAAATCAGTATTGTAGAACACTGATTTTGATGTATAAAGGGGATGCAGCAACCAGATAAATAAATCATATACTCCCTCCATCTGGAAATAAGTGATGTTGTTTTAGTTCAATTTTGAATTAAAACAGCGTCACTTATTTCCGGAAAGAGGGAGCAATAATTAATGGTCTGTACATTATTGCACCTTGAATCGAATGGAACAGAGGTGCATTATGGTATTTAAGGTTATTTTCATCTTTGTACTCATAAACCAGAGTCTGCAATCTTATGTACTGAAAGGAGAATCAAAAGAGGAGAACAACATATTTCGAGAGCTCTTAGATCCTTGATGACAAATTCTTATTGTTTCTGATAAACTTGTGTTCTCCAATTTTAGTCCAACACTCTGAACTATCTCATCATACAGTTTTGATAAACAATACAAAGTGTTTTCGCTTTCGAATATGCTTGGAGATGAAAACTGTTTGTTGCTATTTATAAAGAATGTTAGTTGGTTATGTACTACTAAAGTGGTAGCGCATAATACCTCAACCACAAGAATTTTAGTTGGTTTTGTACATATGCCCGTGCGTTGCAAAGGGAGATGAAAAAAATATTTTGGAATGGATCTACGCTCAAACACGTACTATTATCATACTGAGGCTCATTGATCCGAACTCATAAGGAAGAGCCTAACAAAATGAATTGGAAAGTTCATGTCAGAAGGACATTATGATGGCCGCATCAAACATTGATCGAGATGCATGTGCTTCATTGAAGAACGAATGTCAGTTTTCATGAAGCAAGCCAGATCATGGAGATATGCACGCGTCATAGCTCGGGGGCTGACTACTTTTGGACTGGGCGAACGAACTGGTGTCGGTTGAGGTCACGGCCATCACCTTTACCATCTGTTTTTTTGGATCTTTTGCGACCTTGAGGCGGATGAATATGGTAGCTGAGGCAGTAGAGATAATCTTATATCGTGCATGATAAAGTTGTTGCTAAGCTCGTCCTTGTCGAGGTAGAAGGTGAGGTTATATAATTTATACTTGATGTCCACCTCACGGTCACTGTCATGCGCGAGCCAGGGCGATGGTCGCAAAGTAGGCCTTCTACCCGTGCCAGTCGCCACCTTCGACTATGCAATTTTTATGGTGTCCCAAGGAAGAATGCTTCGTCAATCAGTATGTTTCTCGAGTCGTCTACAATGACACGTGAGCATGTGGTTCGGAGATAAAAAGATTAAGGCAATTTGAAGTATTTATTGACCTTTGACAAATTAGTTATATTATAAATAAAAAATGATCTAACAATTCGTCTCTCTTTTGCTTGGAGATGTTTTTGATTCCTATAGTGTAGAGTTGTATGATACATCAATCATGATAGAAAATAGAAACTGAAAGGCAAACTCTGTCGAAAAGAAATGGACGGCTGTTTGTTTGGATAACTCACAACAAAATGAAGAAGTCACATGCATGTTTATCTCTCACAGAGCACGCGGCACAACCCGGCGTCGCCTCGATTGCCTCGCCTGCAAGCTTTCAACACATGTCCCTACTCCCTACTACGTGTTGCATAGTACACCATCTCATGACGGCGGATTTACACAAACTTCATATCTCCACAGCACAATACAGCATGACCGCACGGACATGCCAGTGACAAGCGAAAGGAGGACACATGCATGCGCATGGAAAAGAGCGGCCGACACCGAGGAGTGACGTCGCGCCAGCCAGCCGCGGTGGCGTCCCACGGAAGGTCCTGCACCAGCGAGGTGACCGCCTAATGTACAGGCTCAGGACGATGACGCTGATGGGGTTCGGCATGCATTATCGGTGTCATCGGCTATCTAGAGCTCTATCAGAATCCAAAAGGCAAGGCCCAGCACTACGGCCACAGAGGTCGCTGACGTGGACATCACACACGGCAGCGACCCAGTGGAGGTCGCGAGGTGGCCGACTGCCGCACAGGGCTGGGACGATGGCGTTGATGGGGTTCGGCATCATCGTCGTCATCGGCTATTTGCTGATGTACAAGAAGGCGCGAGGCCCAGCCGCCAGCCCTGTGCCATGGAGGTTGCCAAGGTCGCTGTCGGGCACGGCGACCCTGCCGTCGACCTCCTGGCCGTCTACCTGAAAGGGCCTTGCTACCAAGTGCCCTCCTGTAACCGCACGCGCTCCTACCATGATTAGATGATCCAATCTATGTCTCAGGTTTTCGTATGGACGCAAGTAGTACGATGTAATTCTGAATTTCCTTGCAGGGACCTTATACAACCCCAGCTTCCCGCCTCGCGATGGCACACCCTCGCCTTCTTCGCCGGCAAGGTTAGGCATGTTCACCTCCAGCACTCTGGTCACGGGCAGGACAACGATATGAGGGTGTAGACCCCAAAGCTTGTCCGTTGGAGAACCAAGTGCCAATATTGGCTGGGGCGACGAGTCCATCCTGCTACTGCACAGTATTCTTGCCTGCACTCTCCCACGGCGGCGCCCTGCTCACGCCCGCCCTCAGGAATTTTGCAACGGCATCAGAGGTAAGCAAAATGAAAACACCTTCCTCCGCGTGTTAATTGGTCTCTGGCGAGTCATTGTCGCCACCGATGATGATTTCTTGTGAAGTGGGATGCAAAATTAAGCAGGCGAATATGTATATCATGGTGCAGGAGGAGGGCTCGTCACCCGTTGATGCTGGCGGTCGGCCAACTCTGTGCCTCCATGCTCATCGCCGAGCTCCACGATATATTCTCGTGTGCCTATTCATGTTAGGTCGCCGAGACGGTACGCTGGAATGAGCGGCTTGGTGTGTCTAGTGCTCGCCGTGTGGCAGCACGACACGATGTGTCATGGGTCGATGGAAGTCAATCCCACCCAGATCGACGGCATAGGCTTACGGGCTTGGAAGAAGTAGAAGAGGAGGCTTTGGTTGCGGCTGTATTTATTGGAGGAGGGTTGTGCGTGGCTGGTTGTGTTTGTGTCCTTCACGGCAAGTCATGGCAGCGTATTATATTGGGACTTTCTACAGGTGTGGCTTCGAGCGCACGATCGATAATATAAGGTATATACGGACGGACGATGCTTGCTTCTTTCTCTTCGGTATCCTTGTTGATCCGGTTTTGCCTGGGCTGGGTTTGGTGGGCTGAGGCCAGACGGATCAGGAGAAGTCCAACTGACTTAAAACAACATTGACCTACGGAAATTTTGACGGCGGACGAACCTACAGATGGTATGGTTCCCTGAATTAGTACCACCTCGCATATATGTTTTAAATCAAACTGAAAGCGTAAATTCGTGGGAAGAAGCGTATTGTGACGGTGAACCCACGGAGTCAATCCGTGTTTTATTATTAGGGAGAGGGAGACTAGTACAAATGCCCGTGCGTTGCACCGGGCGAAATATTAAGTATAACTTGCTGCACATGCCATTATGCAACACTTTTTATATCCAATTTTTACAAACGTCGGAAATAAGGTTATGCAGAGTATTTCTTTTTGGACAATGAAATTTGGACGTACCCTAACAATGTTCGACATGACCTATTTCACCTCTCCGATGAAACAGTAGTTGTGTATGAAAGTCTTTCAATCAATAATATTTATTGTTGTACAGAAAACATGAATATTTTTAAATTTGAGAAGGTGTTTTTTTAAAAGAAAGTGATAATGTTTTTAGAATGGAATCATTTTTATGGTCACAAACATGTTTTGGAATATTATATTTCATTTGTAATTTATTATGCACTGTTTTTTGGGCTTGGCCCATTGAAATACTTTTATTCACACACACACATAGACAACACGCACGAACTCAATCTTTCTTCCCGTTCCCTATTCTCCTTCCCCACTGCTGGAGAGCGCCGCCGCCTCCCTTGTCCCCGTCATTCTCGGAGGACAATGGTAGGAAATATAGCGCTTCCGATAGCCGTACCGTCATGTCTTCTGATTGCGCCTCCGGGACCTTGGGCGGCTCCTGCTTCCTCCCTGTTCCTTCCCATCCCACCTCCAGCAGGCTCCAACCATGGCGGTTGGTGGATGAGCAGCCGCCGTCTGGAAGCTTGTCCTTCGCGTTCAACTTGGCAACCCCTCCTTTCTTATGCTCCAACCTTGGTTAGTTGTGGCAGTAGTAGTATAGTTAGCAGATTCAGATTTGCTTTGGTAGCTAGTCTTTGACACTTTATGATTAGTTACTAAACAATGTGTATGGCCCAAATGGTAGCATGTAGTCAGCATGAGAAAGATCTCTATTGCTCGATAGTGTACTGCTTACATGTTCAAGCATCTTAATCCTAACAAAACAGAGCATCACAATTGCTTCAGGAATATGCAACGCTATACTCTGAGGCCACCTTCAGAGAACAAATCAGAAGATCTTGCAGCATGTCGAGTCAACTCACGTACAACATTAATAGGTATTTTATATCCAGTTATCCACTATGAATTACTCTCTCTCTCTCTCTCGTGTGTGTGTGTGTGTGTGTGTGTGTGTGTGTGTGTGTGTGTGTGTTTGTGTGTGTTTCTTCTCTAGATACCAAGAATCATTTTTCGTGATTTACATTTACACACAAACATCCAATCTTACCAACACACGTCACTCGCATGCCTAGCTGCCTGACATGTTTTTGTGACAGATTGCTTGGCAGTTGCTAATCTATCCATGACGATGAACTCACATAAGTTTTAGCATGGCAAAAAAACGAGATGGTAGCATTTGGTTTTGCCAGGGCAGGGAAGAGCTAGGACAAAAAAAGGAGCTGGTGGAGATAGCTTAGCCTTGCATGCAAGAATAACATGTCGAAAGCTGGGAGGAGATCATGTGCGGATTGTGCTTGTCTGTAGACGGAGCGTCGAGCTCGAGTTTGACGAGAGGCGGCATAGCTCGGACAAATGCCTTCATGAGTAAAAAAAATGTAAAAACTTCAAATATTTGCAGTCATGCATGAGAACAAAATTGTGCTAATTCACGAAGCTCATGGTCTGAACCTTAAGAGGCATTATTCTCTTGTCTTGTCAGCGTGCTACATAACCATAGTCAAAGCTCGAAAGTTGTTGAAACATTATATGCCTGGATGCAAATTTTAAGATAGATTATTGCTTGTTTCATGGGCTCATGCAAGCATAGTATCATTAGCAATCTGGAGAGAGAAAAGCAACATTAGCAATGAAATGATCACATGAGACTGCATGCTTGATTTAAGTTGCAGAATAGCAGAGCACACATACTCTTGTTTTAACATATATATGGCCCCATAACTGAGTGCAAAAATGGTAGGATAGTGCGCATATTCATTTATTAGTTGCTTAATCTGACAAGAAAGTAGAGATGACAGTAAGCAGAAAAAATCTAAAATATGTGGTAACTGAAATAGGCCTATTTTAATGGTCTGCATTAAGAGATTATGAAAAATGCATATGCATGTCAATCCATCAAAGCTTCCACCCAAGCAGTCGAGCCTCTGGATGTCTGCTTTTTGGTGCAGTGGAAGTTGCTCGCTCACCTGAAGGCTCCTGGTCTCCTGGAGGTGATTGACTGGAACGGCAGCTGCCAGAACCGGAGCACGACAGGTCAGAAACACAAGGCCAACACTGTAGGTCGCAGTCGTAGTCACAATTGCCGACGTCGGCTTCGATGTCTCACCCTCATCGTAATCCTGGTCGTCCCCTGCTTAGCCATTCCCGATGCCCGTCCTCATGAACTCCCATTGGCAGAGCGTGCACCAAGCACCATGGCCTCTCCAAGCATCTATGTTGGAGATCCTCCTCCACCTCGCTGCACCAGACCTCTCTATATATGCAATACCAGTACAACAAAACATCAAAATTAGCAACGGGGGCATAGCAAGCACATCTGACACCCCACAAATCCTCGACAATTATCAACATAAACATACAGATACCCGCTACCCACCCCGAGCTGGTCACACCAATTTTTGGATAAATGGATGGTTTGCTCTACATTACATATTTCAGTCAGAAGTATAGCACATCAAATATCATGAGTGATCCAAGTTGTTCACTTGCACTTGCAGGCTAAGAGCTTTGAGATTTTAGTTGGCAGGTAAACAGGGAATTGTCTCCTAAAGTTCATATATGCTACTATAAAATAGTTTCAATAGAGGTTCTGAATTTTACATATGCCCGTGCGTTGCAACGGGAGAAACAGATCCTCACACGCCTCAAGAAACTCATCCATTTTGGCCAAAAACTGTAATCAATTGCAATATGGATCGCCGTCTACAAAGACTGACAATTAGAACAGACTTCAAGAAAAAAATCATTGGAACAAATACCAATGGAAACCCTGGGACAGAAAAATACGGGTTTGAGAGAGTCTAGAAAATATTAATTAATTGGATAATAAAAAACAAACATGATACCCTTGAGGGATACTTATGGATGGGAGGAGCAGGGCAACATGTTTTTGGAAAACATACTAAAACAATGAAACTGAATTAGTGTAAAAAAACTTGTGAAACCAAATGATAACTTAATGCGAAGAAGGGTCTATCAATACTCTAAAAAGAAAGGGAATATTATATCTCTTGTTTTAACTATGCATTAAGGCACACCCCCACGCATGTCCTGAAAGAGCAACTTCATGTTAGCATATCATGAGTAAGAATGATCATGTAGAACACAAATACTCAAAGAAGTAGTAGGAAAACGTTAATTGTTTACACTAATAAATGGCACAATTTTCTTGGACACTGGTAGTTGCTGCCGGCAACCTTGAGGTGGCCTGACAACGATCCTAATCTGTATGCGTGCTCTCTACTATTTCGAAATCAGTTGAAAAAATTACCAATAATATCAAACAAAACATGGTGAGACTAATAAGTACGTACCAGGAAAGCAACGACACCGTATGGGCAGCAATTTTTGGCACCACTGCTGCAAGCAGTGCCCTTCAGGCCATGCTAGGAAATAACCTATCTGATCTCTAGTTGTTGTATATAGGAGGCCATCAATCAGAAGTACATACTTAAGAATGCATGTCCTAGAAGATGCATTATTATGAGTTTATTAGGGCTCATGCATCTGTCTAGCGCTATGGCCGTCCTAGCTGTGCAAAACGGAATCTTCCGAGGAACTTGGACACCATGTTAGTAATCGAAGTCACAGCCATAATCGCCCATGTAACATTAATCATAGCTTGACATTGCAACGGACCTGATCGCCTTTCCTCTCTGTATTCCTCAAGTATGGTATTGACGATGGCCGCTATTAGACGCCGGCTCGCGCGGTCGCGCCACATAGTTACAATCTCCTGCTGCACCAGAAATGGTGCCTTCCTGACGTGCCTCACAGTCTCTGCAACTGATCATGGCCTCTTGTTGTCTACCCCTCCGCCCTCTCCTCCCCAACCTCCTTATTGTCGACTCGTCGTTGCCTTCCATGGAAGCTCCAGTTATTCAACTCCACGACCGCGGCATGCAACACATGCACCAACAACTCTCGTCGCGACACAGTTAGAATACGACCAACGACGCGCCCGCACCCCACATAAAGCTAGCCTGCTCCTGTCAGATTGTTCATGTCGCTGATGTCACCGCTGCCGCCGCTGCCGTGCAGCTTGTTCCTGTCGCCACCGTTGGTTCAACTACGATCAACACGGCACAGATTTAGCTCCCGTCTTCGGCAAAGCTGCCGGTAGCTTTAGGGTTCCATGCCCATAACGGTTAGAACGCCACCGACGACAACGACGACGACGCGGTGCGCACCCCACATAGAGGAAGCCCCCTGCTCCCGTGAGATTGTTCCTGTCGCTGAATTGAATTGGGGCTTCGGTCGAGGACTCGAGGGAGTCGAGAAGCCTTTATATGTGCCTTCATCGGCCTGTGGGCCAAAGGAGTCCCCGCCGATCCCCGCATGGGCGCGTGCGTGCTCGAAGAGAGTTTGTGTCGGAGGAGGCGACCGGCGCAGGAAGGATTCAAAAAGAGGAAGGACTTGTTCGAATAGGAAGGAGATCGGGACACCTGGCAACATACCTCTTCGGTGGGCTAAGGCCCAAGTAACAACCATGGAGATCGAATCAGACAACTCAGGCGCAGGTAGCTTGCCTAATCGGGCGATAGGGTGAACGATTAATGAATCGTGCATGAAAACAACCAAAACGTAAAAACGTATGGAGCCCTCACCTTATCTTGTGCGTCGCGGCTGGAAAATAAGACGGCGTGCTCCAGGGGTTGGCAATTATTCTTGTATTTCCTTGGGCTAGCTTCGTGCGCGCGCTGCGGCCCAATCTTGAAATTTTATACGAAGTGATATATATAGATAGATTAGTACCATCTTGAATTTTGGAAAAAATATGGACGTATTGAAAAAAAACCGAAAGAGTAAATTCACGGGAAGAAGCTGTAACGCCCTCGATGCGGCTATATCTCCCACGTGTCGAGGCACGACTTAGAGGCATAACCGCATTGAAAGCAATGTCGCAAGTTAGGCAATCTTCACAACATCCCAAGTAATATAGATAATAAAAGGGGAGATAACATAGTTGGCTTAAACTCGCCACGTCAATCAAGTACATAAATAACATTACATCATTCAAACACTCATGGCCCGACTACGGCGCCAAAATAAAAGATAATCCAACATGCGACACGGTCCCGATCACCCCAACTGGGCACCACTACCGATCATCAGGAAAAGAAACATAGTATCGTTGAGAGTCCTCGTCGAACTTCCACTTGAGCTCAAGCGCGCCATCTGGAGCGGAATCATCAGGCCCTGCATCTGGTGTAATAGTAAACTGTGAGCCACAGAGACTCAGTAATCTCGCACCCTCGCGATCAAGACTATTTAAGCTAATAGGTAAGGCAAGATAAATATGTGGATCTGCAGCAAGTGACTAGCATATATAGTGGCTAACCTGTTCGCAAAAGAGAGCGAGAAGAGGAGGCAAGGCACGAGCGAGAAACTAGAGAGCAACATGCGCAAGCATTACTCCAACACCGTGTCCACTTCCCGGACTCCGCCGAGCAGAGGCCATCACGGTAACTCACACAGTTGATTCATTTTAATTAAATTAAGGTTCAAGTTATCTACAACCGGACATTAACAAATTCCCATCTGCCCATAACCGCGGGCACGGCTTTCGAAAGTTCAAATCCCTACAGGGGAGTCCCAACTTAGCCCATGACAAGCTCTCACGGTCAACGAAGGAATAGACCTCCTCCCAAGACGTTCCAATCAGACTCGGTATGTCGGATCTTCAAGACACTTTGACAGGTTAAAACAAATCCAGCAACACCGCCCGAATGTGCCGACAAATCCCGATAGGAGCTGCACATATCTCTTTCTCAGGGCAGACTCAGATTGTCCTAGGTACGGGTAGGCCAACCCAGAGTTACCCCTGGTGGCCACCGGCAGCTGACAGGTGGACCAACACTCAGAGGAGCACTGGCCCGGGGGTTTAAAATAAGATGATCCTCGGGCTCCGAAAACCCAAGGGAAAAAGAGGCTAGGTGGCAAATGGTAAAACAAAGATTGGGCATTGCTGGAAAAGCTTTAATCAAGGCGAACTATCAAGGGTTTCCATTATCACCCAACCGCGTAAGGAATGCAAAATCCGGGAACATAACACCGATATGACGGAAACTAGGGGGCAAGAGTGGAACAAAACACTAGGCGAGAGGCCGAGCCTTCCACCCTTTACCAAGTATATAGATGCATTAAGATAACAAGGCAAAATAATGATATTCCAACAAGTAAATAAATGTTCCAATAAGGAACGGTCTCCAATCTTCACCTGCAACTACCAACGCTATAAGAGGGGCTAAGCAAAGCGGTAACATAGCCAATGAATGGTTTGCTAGGACATGGTGGGTTAGAGGTTTGACATGGAAATTTGGGAGGCATGATAAGCAAGTGGTAGGCATCGTAGCATAGGCATAGTAAAAGAGCGAGCATCTAGCAAAGCAAAGATAGTAGTGATTTCGAGGGTATGATCATCTTGCCTGCAAAGTTGTCAGAGTTGACTGGATCCTCGAAAGCAAACTCAACGGGCTCTTCGTTAGCGAACTCGTCTCCTGGCTCTACCCAAACAAGACAAACAAGCAAACGGAACACAATCAACCACATGCAAGGCTCAAACAACATGATGCAAGGATGGTATGCTATGCGGGATGCGATGCGGGATGCATATGCAAGAATTTGACAAGGGATGCATGAACCTGGCCTCAACATGGAAATCCAAGTGTGCCACTGGAAAGATGAGATGAAATCGCTTGAAAACGATATAAAGAACGCCGGAATCGGAGTTACGGTTTGGAAATGGCAAGCAATTCAAATATGGCCACGTTCTGCGATTTACAGCAAGTAGTCATCTAAATGCAACAAGATGAACATGCTACAGCACCCAAACATGACAACAAAATACATGGCAGGGATGTATTCATGAAGCTTAACAAAAGTCTAGCACTGAGCTACGACCAATTCATCCATTAACAGATTCAAACAAGCATGGCAAAAATGCATTTGGTAAACAGATTTCAGACTTAGTGAAATTAACACTTGTCTGGAATTTCAGATCAGATAGCACTCTTCGGAGCATGAAAACTATATGCTACAGGACCTGAACATGGCAAAGTAAAGCATGGCATGGAGCTACTCAAAGAGCTTTACAAAAGTCCCTTAGTGACATTGAGCCAAAAGGGATCAGAAAATACATTTGCAAGCATGTGAACATGGCAAAAACATAATCAGTTCTCAGACTTAGTGAAAACTGGAGCATGCTGAAACAAATATCAAGTAGACATGTTTACGAGCTCGATGCGCTCACCACAGAACAAGTCATGACAAACTAAGCATACATTCATCAAGAATATACAAAATGCAAGCTAGACATGGCAAGAACAATAACATAGCATGCACGGATCAACTACAACATCCTCGGCAAAATCGCTAACAAATAGACAATCTGCCCAGATTCACGAAATGACAAAAGTAGAGCTTGATTGACTCAAGCTAGGGTGCTCCATAATTGCAAACAAAGACATGGATGGATAGAGCACTACAAGATTAACAAAACATCCTTACTGGTCATCCTCAAAAGAGGCACGGATCACTAGGAAACAACATGAACATATGACATATTGAGATAAACAGCTCAAGGACTTAGTGGAAATACTAAGTCCCTGAAATCAGCATTAATGAATGCCCCACTTTGCAAGCTTGTGCTAGTCACCACACACATCACAAAAATACATGGATTGCACCTCTGGATAGATGGCAAAACATATAACAAAACTCATGAAGAACTCAGGGGCATATCATGCACACAATAATCATGGCAAAAATGACAAATATCTAAATGGAGCAGCAGATCTGACAATTATCTCAAGTAGCACTCTTCTAACAGAATTTTGGGCATCAAGATGAACTCAAATGAAAATGATGCAATGTAATGAAATGATGTACTCTCTGAGGCGAACATTTTGATATGCTACATGCCCAAAACGGAGTTACGGATGCAAAGTTATAGCACGATGAACATAGCAATATGAACTAGGGTTTCGGGAGAAAGTCAACCCTAGCCGAGATCCGGATCCAGATCAGGGGCACGGGAATCGAGGTCGCCAGAACAGTACACCAGAGCTTCGCCGGGGAGGAGGACAACACCGGAGGGGGGGTCGCCGGAGTGGCGCGGACGCCGAGGACGTCGCCGGACGGCGGCGGGTGGCGCGGCGCCGGACTTGGTAGGTCGGGCGCCCTTGCGCCGGTGGTCGGGGCGGCGCTCGCCGGGCAGCCGGGGCGGCGCTCGCCGGCAGCCGGGGCGGCGGTCACCGGGCGCGGGGACGAAGCGCGCGGGGCGCGCGGGGAACCGCGGGCCGGGGAGGGCCTCCCGCGGGCTCGCCGGGCCGGTGGTGGAGGAAGGCGGCGGCGACACGTGGCGCTGCGTGGTTGGCGGTGGCGGATCGGGCGGACGTGTCCGGCCCGACTCGGACACGTCCGGCGGCGAGGGGATCTTTTTTTAGGGTTTCGAAGAGGGGATCCGGGATTTGGAATGAGGGGTCTATATATAGGCATAGAGGGAGCTAGGAGAGTCCAAATGAGGTGCGGTTTTCGGCCACGCGATCATGATCGAACGCTCTAGAGGATGGAGAGGGTTTTGATGCATTTTGATCCAAAATGGAGGGGTGTTGGGCTGCAACACACACGAGGCCTTCTCGGTCCCTCGGTTAACCGTTGGAGTATCAAACGAAGTCCAAATGGTACGAAACTTGACAGGCGGTCTACCGGTAGTAAACCAAGGCCGCTTGGAAAGTCTCGGTCCAATCCGGAAATGTTTAATCGCCACACACGAAAGAAAGGTAGAAATGTGTTGGAAATATGCCCTAGAGGCAATAATAAAAGTAGTATTATTATTATATTTCCTTGTTCATGATAATCGTTTATTATCCATGCTAGAATTGTATTGATAGGAAACTCAGATACATGTGTGGATACATAGACAACACCATGTCCCTAGTAAGCCTCTAGTTGACTAGCTCGTTAATCAATAGATGGTTACGGTTTCCTGACCATGGACATTGGATGTCGTTGATAACGGGATCACATCATTAGGAGAATTATGTGATGGACAAGACCCAATCCTAAGCCTAGCACAAGATCATGTAGTTCGTATGCTAAAGCTTTTCTAATGTCAAGTATCATTTCCTTAGACCATGAGATTGTGCAACTCTCGGATACCGTAGGAGTGCTTTGGGTGTGCCAAACGTCACAACGTAACTGGGTGGCTATAAAGGTACACTACGGGTATCTCTGAAAGTGTCTGTTGGGTTGGCACGAATCGAGATTGGGATTTGTCACTCCGTGTAAACAGAGAGGTATCTCTGGGCCCACTCGGTAGGACATCATCATAATGTGCACAATGTGACCAAGGGGTTGATCACGGGATGATGTGTTACGGAACGAGTAAAGAGACTTGCCGGTAACGAGATTGAACAAGGTATCGGTATACCGACGATCGAATCTCGGGCAAGTACCATACCGCTAGACAAAGGGAATTGTATACGGGATCGATTGAGTCCTTGACATCGTGGTTCATCCGATGAGATCATCGTGGAACATGTGGGAGCCAACATGGGTATCCAGATCCCGCTGTTGGTTATTGACCGGAGAACATCTCAGTCATGTCTGCATGTCTCCCGAACCCGTAGGGTCTACACACTTAAGGTTCGATGACGCTAGGGTTATAAAGGAAGCTTGTATGTGGTTACCGAATGTTGTTCGGAGTCCCGGATGAGATCCCGGACGTCACGAGGAGTTCCGGAATGGTCCGGAGGTAAAGATTTATATATAGGAAGTCCTGTTTCGGCCATCGGGACAAGTTTCGGGGTCATCGGTATTGTACCGGGACCACCGGAAGGGTCCCGGGGGCCCACCGGGTGGGGCCACCTGCCCCGGGGGGCCACATGGGCTGTAGGGGGTGCGCCTTGGCCTACATGGGCCAAGGGCACCAGCCCCTAGAGGCCCATGCGCCAAGATAAAGGAAAAAGGGGAGAGTCCTAAAGGGGGAAGGCACCTCCGAGGTGCCTTGGGGAGGATGGACTCCTCCCCCCTCCTTAGCCGCACCCCTTTCTTGGAGTAGGGGGCAAGGCTTCGCCTCCCCCTTCTCCCCTGCCCCTATATATAGTGGAGGGGAGGGAGGGCATCCATACCTGAGCCCTTGGCGCCTCCCTCCCTCCCGTGACACCTCCTCCTCTCCCGTAGGTGCTTGGCGAAGCCCTGCAGGATTGCCACGCTCCTCCATCACCACCACGCCGTTGTGCTGCTGCTGGATGGAGTCTTCCTCAACCTCTCCCTCTCTCCTTGCTGGATCAAGGCATGGGAGACATCGTCGAGCTGTACGTGTGTTGAACGCGGAGGTGCCGTCCGTTCGGCACTAGGATCATCGGTGATCTGAATCACGACGAGTACGACTCCATCAACCCCGTTCACTTGAACGCTTCCGCTTAGCGATCTACAAGGGTATGTAGATGCACTCTCCTTTCTACTCGTTGCTGGTTTCTCCATAGATAGATCTTGGTGACGCGTAGGAAAATTTTGAATTTCTGCTACGTTCCCCAACAGTGGCATCATGAGCTAGGTCTATTGCGTAGATTCTTTGCACGAGTAGAACACAAAGTAGTTGTGGGCGTCGATATTGTTCAATATGCTTGCCGTTACTAGTCTTATCTTGATTCGGCGGCATCGTGGGATGAAGCGGCCCGGACCAACCTTACACGTACGCTTACGTGAGACCGGTTCCACCGACAAACATGCACTATTTGCATATGGTGGCTGGCGGGTGTCTGTCTCTCCCACTTTAATCGGATCGGATTCGATGAAAAGGGTCCTTATGAAGGGTAAATAGCAATTGTCATATCACGTTGTGGTTCATGCGTAGGTAAGAAACGTTCTTGCTAGAAACCCATAGCAGCCACGTAAAACATGCAAACAACAATTAGAGGACGTCTAACTTGTTTTTGCAGGGTATGCTATGTGATGTGATATGGCCAAAAAGGATGTGATGAATGATATATGTGATGTATGAGATTGATCATGTTCTTGTAATAGGAATCACGACTTGCATGTCGATGAGTATGACAACCGGCAGGAGCCATAGGAGTTGTCTTTATTTATTTGTGACCTGCGTGTCAACTTAAACGTCATGTAATTACTTTACTTTATTGCTAACCGTTAGCCATAGTAGTAGAAGTAATAGTTGGCGAGGCAACTTCATGAAGACACGATGATGGAGATCATGATGATGGAGATCATGGTGTCATGCCGGTGACGATGATGATCATGGAGCCCCGGAGATGGAGATCAAAAGGAGCAAAGTGATGATGGCCATATCATGTCACTATTTGATTGCATGTGATGTTTATCATGTTTATACATCTTATTTGCTTAGAACGACGGTAGTAAATAAGATGATCCCTTACAACAATTTCAAGAAGTGTTCTCCCCTAACTGTGCACCGTTGCGACAGTTCGCTGTTTCAAAACATCACGTGATGATCGGGTGTTTTATTCAGACGTTCAAATACAACGGGTGTTGACGAGCCTAGCATGTACAGACATGGCCTCGGAACACACGCGAAACACTTAGGGTTAACTTGACGAGCCTAGCATGTACAGACATGGCCTCGGAACACGGAGACCGAAAGGTCGAGCATGAGTCGTATAGAAGATACGATCAACATGAAGATGTTCACCGATGATGACTAGTCCGTCTCACGTGATGATCGGACACGGCCTAGTTTGACTCGGATCATGTAATCACTTAGATGACTAGAGGGATGTCTATGTGAGTGGGAGTTCATAAGATGAACTTAATTATCCTGAACATAGTCAAAAGGATTTTGCAAATTATGTCGTAGCTCACGCTATAGTTCTACTGTTTAGATATGTTCCTAGAGAAAAATTAGTTGAAAGTTGATAGTAGCAATTATGCGGACTAGGTCCGTAAACTGAGGATTGTCCTCATTGCTTCATAGAAGGCTTATGTCCTTAATGCACCGCTCAGTGTGCTGAACCTCAAACGTTGTCTGTGGTTGTTGCGAACATCTGACATACACGTTTTGATAACTACGTGATAGTTCAGTTAAACGGTTTAGAGTTGAGGCACCAAAGACGTTTTTCAAAATGTCGCGGAACATATTAGATGTTTCGAGGGCTGAAATTGGGATTTCAGGCTCGTGCCCACGTCAAGAGGTATAAGACCTCCGATGACTTTCTTAACCTGCAAACTAAGGAGAAAAGCTCAATTGTTGAGCTTGTGCTCAGATTGTTCTGGTACAACAATCATTTGAATCGAGTGGGAGTTGATCTTCCAGATAAGACAGTGATGGTTCTCCAAAGTCATTGCCACCAAGCTGTTAGAGCTTCGTGATGAACTATAACATATCAGGGATAGATATGATGATCCTTGAAGTATTCGCGATGTTTGACACCGCGAAAGTAGAAATCAAGAAGGAGCATCAATTGTTGATGGTTGGTGAAACCACTAGTTTCAAGAAGGGCAAGGGCAAGAAGGGATACTTCATGAAACGGCAAATCAGCTGCTCTAGTGAAGAAACCCAAGGTAAAACCCAAACCCGAGACTAAGTGCTTCTGTAATAAGGGGAACAACCACTAGAGCAGAATTACCCTAGATACTTGGTAGATAAGAAGGCTGGCAAGGTCGATAGAAGTATATTGGATATACATTGTGTTAATGTGTACTTTGCTAGTACTCCTAGCAGCACCAGGGTATTAGATACCGGTTCGGTTGCTAAGTGTTAGTAACTCGAAACAAAAGGCTACGGAATAAACGGAGACTAGCTAAAGGTGAGCTGACGATATGTGTTGGAAGTTTTTCCAAGCTTGATATGATCAAGCATCGCACGCTCCCTGTACCAAAGAGATTGGTGTTAAACCTAAATAATTGTTATTTGGTGTTTGCGTTGAGCATAGACATGATTGGATTACGTCTATCGCAATACGGTTATTCATTTAAGGAGAATAATGGTTACTCTGTTTATTTGAATAATACCTTCAATGGTCTTACACCTAAAATGAATGGTTTATTAAATCTCGATCGTAGTGATACACATGTTCATGACAAAAGATAGTAATGATAGTACCACCTACTTGTGGCACTGCCACATAAGTCATATCGGTATAAAACGCATGAAGAAGCTCCATATTGATGGATCTTTGGGCTCACTCGTTTTTGAAAAGTTTGAGACATGCGAACCATGTCTATTGGTGTATATGCATGAAGAAACTCCATGCAAATGGACCATTTTGACTCACTTGATTTTGAATCACTTGGGACATGCAAATCATACCACATGGGCAAGATGACTGAAAAACCTCGTTTTCAGTAAGATGGAACAAGATAGCAACTTGTTGGAAGTAATACATTTTGATGTGTACAGTCCAATGAGTGTTGAGGCATGTAGTGGATATTGTTATGTTCTTACTTCATAGATAATTTGAGTGGATGTTGAGTACATTTACTTGATGAATCATGAGTCTGAATTATTGAAAGGTTCAAGTAATTTCAGTGTGAAGTTGAAAGATCGTCGTGACAAGAGGATAAAAGATCTATGATATGATCATAGAGATGAATATCTGAATTACGAGTTTGGCACAGAATTAAGACATTGTGGAAATAGTTTCACAACTAATACAGCCTGGAACACCATAGTGTGATGGTGTGTCCGAACATCATAACTGCACCCTATTGGATATGATGCGTACCATGATGTCTCTTATCGAATTACCACTATTGTTCATGGGTTAGGCATTAGAGACAACCACATTCACTTTAAATAGGGCACCACGTAATTCCGTTGAGATGACACCGTATGAATTATGGTTTAGAGAAACCTAAGTTGTCGTTTCTTAAAGGTTTGGGGCTGCGATGCTTATGTGAAAAAGTTTCAGGATTAAGCTCGAACCCAAAGCGGATAAAATGCATCTTCATAGGAAACCCAAAACAGTTGGGTATACCTCCTAATTCAGATCCGAAAGCAATATGAATTGTTTCTAGAATCGGGTCCTTTCTCGAGGAAAGGTTTCTCTCGAAAGAGTTGAGTGGGAGGATGGTGGAGACTTGATGAGGTTATTGAACCGTCACTTCAACAAGTGTGTAGCAGGGCACAGGAAGTTGTTCCTGTGGCACGTACACCAATTGAAGTGGAAGCTTACGATATTGATCATGAAACTTCGGATCAAGTCACTACCAAACCTCGTGGGATGACAAGGATACGTACTACTTCAGAGTGGTACAGTAATCCTGTCTTGAAGGTCATGTTGCTAGACAACAATGAACCTACGAGCTGTGGAGAAGCGATGGTGGGCCCAAATTCCGACAAATGGTTAGAAGCCATAAAATCCGAGATAGGATCCATGTATGAAAACAAAGTGTAGACTTTGGCAGAACAACTCGATGGTCGTAAGGCTGTTGAGTGCAGATGGATTTTGAAAGGAAGACAGACAATGATGGTAAGTGTCACCATTGAGAAAGCTCGACTTGTCGTTAAGATGTTTTTCGACAAGTTCAAGGAGTTGACTACGATGAGACTTTCTCACTCGTAGCGATGCTAAGAGTCTGTTGGAATTATATTAGCAATTACTGCATTATTTATGAAATCTTGCAGATAGGATGTCAAAACATTGTTTCCTCGACGATTCTTGAGGAAAGGTTGTATGTGATACAACCGGAAGATTTTGTCTATCCTGAAATATGCTAATAAGTATGCAAAGCTCCAGCAATCCTTCTGAGGACTGGAGTGAGAATCTCGGAGTTGGAATGTATGTTTTGATGATGATCAAAGATTTTGGGTGTATACAAAGTTTATGAGAATCTTGTATTTCCAAAGAAGTGAGTGGGAGCACTATAGAATTTCTGATGAGTATATGTTGTTGACATATTAATAATTAGAAATGACGTAGAATTTCTGGAAAGCATATAGGGTTATTTGGAAAGTGTTTTCAATGGAAAACCTGGATTAAGCTACTTGAACATTGAGCATCAAGATCTATAAGGATAGATCAAAATGCTTAATAGTACTTTCAAATGAGCACATGCCTTGACGTGATCTTGAAGGTGTTCAAGATGGGTCAGTCAAAGAAGGAGTTCTTGCCTGAGTTGTAAGGTATGAAGTTAAGACTTAAAGCTCGACCATGGAAGAATAGAGAGAAAGGAACGAAGGTCGTCCCCTATGCTTAAGACATAGGCTCTACAGTATGCTATGCTGTGTACCGCACCTGAAGTGTGCTTTACCATGAGTCAGTCAAGGGGTACAAGAGTGATCCAAGAATGGATCACAGGACAGCGGTCAAAGTTATCCTTAGTAACTAGTGGACTAAGGAATTTTCTCAATTATGGAGGTGGTAAAAGAGTTCGTCGTAAAGGGTTACGTCGATGCAAGCTTAACACCTATCCGGATAGCTCTGAGTAGAGATACCGGATACGTATAATGGAGCAACAATTTAGAATAGCTCCAAGTAGAACAGTTATTTGGAATAGCTCCAAATAGAACGTGGTAGCTGCATCTCGGAGATGACATAGAGATTTGTAAACATACACGGATCTGAAAGGTTCAGACTCGTTGACTATAACCTCTCTCACAAGCATAACATGATCAAACCCAGAACTCATCGAGTGTTAATCACATGGTAAATGTGAACTAGATTATTGACTCTAGTAAACTCTTTGGGTGTTAGTCACATGGGGATGTGACCTTGAGTGTTAATCACATATCGATGTGAACTAGATTATTGACTCTAGTGCAAGTGGGAGACTGTTGGAAATATGCCCTAGAGGCAATAATAAAAGTAGTATTATTATTATATTTCCTTGTTCATGATAATCGTTTATTATCCATGCTAGAATTGTATTGATAGGAAACTCAGATACATGTGTGGATACATAGACAACACCATGTCCCTAGTAAGCCTCTAGTTGACTAGCTCGTTAATCAATAGATGGTTACGGTTTCCTGACCATGGACATTGGATGTCGTTGATAACGGGATCACATCATTAGGAGAATTATGTGATGGACAAGACCCAATCCTAAGCCTAGCACAAGATCATGTAGTTCGTATGCTAAAGCTTTTCTAATGTCAAGTATCATTTCCTTAGACCATGAGATTGTGCAACTCCCGGATACCGTAGGAGTGCTTTGGGTGTGCCAAACGTCACAACGTAACTGGGTGGCTATAAAGGTACACTACGGGTATCTCTGAAAGTGTCTGTTGGGTTGGCACGAATCGAGATTGGGATTTGTCACTCCGTGTAAACGGAGAGGTATCTCTGGGCCCACTCGGTAGGACATCATCATAATGTGCACAATGTGACCAAGGGGTTGATCACGGGATGATGTGTTACGGAACGAGTAAAGAGACTTGCCGGTAACGAGATTGAACAAGGTATCGGTATACCGACGATCGAATCTCGGGCAAGTACCATACCGCTAGACAAAGGGAATTGTATACGGGATCGATTGAGTCCTTGACATCGTGGTTCATCCGATGAGATCATCGTGGAACATGTGGGAGCCAACATGGGTATCCAGATCCCGCTGTTGGTTATTGACCGGAGAACGTCTCGGTCATGTCTGCATGTCTCCCGAACCAGTAGGGTCTACACACTTAAGGTTCGATGACGCTAGGGTTATAAAGGAAGCTTGTATGTGGTTACCGAATGTTGTTCGGAGTCCCGGATGAGATCCCGGACGTCACGAGGAGTTCCGGAATGGTCCGGAGGTAAAGATTTATATATAGGAAGTCCTGTTTCGGCCATCGGGACAAGTTTCGGGGTCATCGGTATTGTACCGGGACCACCGGAAGGGTCCCGGGGGCCCACCGGGTGGGGCCACCTGCCCCGGGGGGCCACATGGGCTGTAGGGGGTGCGCCTTGGCCTACATGGGCCAAGGGCACCAGCCCCTAGAGGCCCATGCGCCAAGATAAAGGAAAAAGGGGAGAGTCCTAAAGGGGGAAGGCACCTCCGAGGTGCCTTGGGGAGGATGGACTCCTCCCCCCTCCTTAGCCGCACCCCTTTCTTGGAATAGGGGGCAAGGCTGCGCCTACCCCTTCTCCCCTGCCCCTATATATAGTGGAGGGGAGGGAGGGCATCCATACCTGAGCCCTTGGTGCCTCCCTCCCTCCCGTGACACCTCCTCCTCTCCCGTAGGTGCTTGGCGAAGCCCTGCAGGATTGCCACGCTCCTCCATCACCACCACGCCGTTGTGCTGCTGCTGGATGGAGTCTTCCTCAACCTCTCCCTCTCTCCTTGCTGGATCAAGGCGTGGGAGACATCGTCGAGCTGTACGTGTGTTGAACGCGGAGGTGCCGTCCGTTCGGCACTAGGATCATCGGTGATCTGAATCACGACGAGTACGACTCCATCAACCCCGTTCACTTGAACGCTTCCGCTTAGCGATCTACAAGGGTATGTAGATGCACTCTCCTTTCTACTCGTTGCTGGTTTCTCCATAGATAGATCTTGGTGACGCGTAGGAAAATTTTGAATTTCTGCTACGTTCCCCAACAAAATGACCACCGGAGGAGAACGAAGCGCCGGAATGCAAAACGGACAATGGGGAAAATGCTCGGATGCATGAGATGAACACGTATGCAAATGCAATGCACATGATGACATGATATGAGATGCATGACAATGATAACAACACACGGAGACAAAGACCCGAACCCGAGAAAATAAAATAACTTAACGCCGGAAACGGCAAGAGTTGGAGTACATATTGGGTAAGTTACATCCGGGGTGTTACAACACTCCACCACTACGAAAGGATCTCGTCCCGAGATCTAGGACTGAAAGAACGCCGGGTACTCAGAACGGAGGTGATCCTCGCGTTCCCAGGTAGCTTCACGGTCGGAATGGTGTGACCACTTGACTTTGAGGAATTTGATTGACTTGTTGCGAGTCTTGCGTTCAGTCTCTTCAATAATAGCAACGGGGTGCTCACGATATGAGAGATCTTCTTGGAGCTCAATGTCCTCGAAGTTGACGGTGCGGTCAGGAGTCTTGAAGCACTTTCGAAGCTGAGAGACATGGAACACGTCATGAACATTTGCAAAGTTTGAAGGAAGCTCGAGTTGATAGGCGAGGTCGCCTCTCTTGCTGACAATCTTGAAAGGTCCCACGTATCTGGGGGCAAGCTTCCCTTTGATACCAAAGCGACGAGTACTTTTCATAGGAGAGACGCGGAGGTAAACATGATCTCCGATCTCGAAAGCCAAATCACGGTGCTTACTGTCATAGTAGCTCTTCTGGCGGGATTGGGCTGCTTTGAGGTTATCTCGAATGACTTTGCACATTTCCTCTGCCTCTGTGATTAAGGCATTTCCCAAAAGCTGAGGTTCACCGGTTTCGGACCAGTTGAGAGGGGTACGGTACTTCCTGCCATACAGAATTTCAAATGGGGCCTTGCCCGAACTTGCTTGAAAACTATTGTTGTAGGAGAATTCAGCATATGGAAGACAATCCTCCCACTTCATGCCGAAGGAAATCACACAAGCCCTGAGCATATCTTCAAGAATATGGTTGACACGCTCGACTTGACCGCTAGTTTAAGGATGGAAAGTTGTGCTGAAGCGGATGTTGGTGCCCATGGCCTTCTGAAAAGAATCCCAAAACTTGGAGGTAAAGATGCTGCCACGGTCTGAAGAGATCACTTGTGGAATACCGTGCAGAGAGACAATTCGAGAGGTATAGAGTTCCGCCAATTGAGCTGCAGTGATTGACTCTTTGATAGGAAGGAAGTGAGCCATTTTAGTGAGTTTGTTGATGACAACGAATATAACATCATTGCCATGCTTGGACTTTGAAAACCCCGTCACGAAGTCCATTTCAATGTGGTCAAACTTCCATTCTGGAATGGCAAGAGGTTGGAGGAGACCAGCTGGCCTTTGATGTTCTTCCTTCACTCTTCTGCAGACATCACACTCATTCACGAATTGAGCAATCTCGCGCTTTATTCGAGTCCACCAATAAGCCTGTTTGAGGTCCTGATACATCTTCGTGCTCCCAGGGTGGATGGAGAGGAGAGAATTGTGAGCCTCGTTCATGATCATTTTACGAAGGTCACCTTTGGGCACAACAATACGATCCTCGAAGAAGAGAGTATCCTTGTCATCAAGGTGGTAGCACTTGTACTTGGGTTGACTCTTGGCAATCCCAATCTTCACCTTTCTCACCATAGCATCAAGAAGCTGGGCTTGGCGAATCTGGTCTTCCAAGGTAGGAGACACTTGAAGGTTGGCGAGGAAATCTTGAGGAACAACTTGCAGATTAAGTTTGCGGAAAGCTTCACAAAGCTCGGGTTGATAAGGCTTGAGAATCAGACTGTTGCAATAAGCCTTCCTGCTCAATGCGTCAGCAATCACATTGGCATTGCCTGGACTATACTTGATACTCGGATTATACTCTTGAATCATTTCGACCCATCGAGTTTGCCTGAGGTTGAGATAAGGCTGAGTGAAAATGTACTTGAGACTCTTGTGATCAGTGAAGATGTCCACTTTTCTTCCCAATAAGAGATGTCTCCAAGTCAAAAGAGCATGCACAACTGCCGCCAACTCGAGGTCGTGAGTGGGGTAGTTCTTCTCGTTGGGCTTCAACTGGCGAGAGGTATAAGCCACAACTTTCTTCTCTTGCATCAACACTGCGCCAAGACCTTGGAGAGAGGCATCGCAAAAGACTTCGTACGGCTTGGATTCATCAGGCGGAGTCAGAACTGGAGCAGTGATCAATTTATCTTTCAAAGTGTTGAAAGCAATGTCACACTCCGGAGACCAAACGTACTTGACGTGCTTCTAGAGAAGATTTGAGAGAGGCTTCGCGATCTTGGAAAAGTTTTCAACGAATTTTCGGCAATAGCTTGCGAGACCGAGGAAGCTACGGAGTTGCTTCACATTCTGAGGAGGTTCCCAATTCACAATTGCAGACACCTTCTCAGGATTCACCGCAATGCCCTTGGCAGAGATGATATGACCAAGATAAAGAACCTCATCGAGCCAAAATTCGCACTTGGAGAACTTGGCGTAGAACTGGTGTTCCCTCAGCTTATCGAGTACCAAACGCAAGTGCTTGGCATGATCTTCCTTGTTCTTCGAGAAAACCAGAATGTCGTCGAGATAGACCAAAACGAAGTCATTGGTGTAGGCGTTGAAGATGAAGTTCATCATGCGAGAGAAAGTCGGAGGAGCGTTGACGAGGCCAAAAGACATGACAGTGTATTCATATGAACCATAGCTTGTCCTGAAGGCCGTCTTGGGAATATCTTGCTCACGGATTCGAATATGATGATAACCCATACGGAGATCAAGCTTGGAGAATACTTGAGCACCTTTGAGTTGTTCGAACAACTCATTGATATTGGGAAGTGGGTATTTGTTCTTGATGGTCTTCTTGTTCAATGGACGGTAATCAACACAAAGTCGGTTCGTTCCATCTTTCTTCTTCACAAGAAGAACACCACAACCCCACGGAGAAGAACTAGGCCGGATGAGACCCATTCTCTCTTGAATATCGAGTTGCTTCTTCAGCTCCTTCAACTCTTCAGGTTCGAGCTTGTAAGGACGCTTGCACACTGGTTCCGTGCCAGGCTCAAGATCAATGACAAATTCAACTGGCCGGTGCGGAGGCATTCCTGGAAGCTCTTCTGGAAAGACGTCTTGATATTTGCAAACAACTGGAATTTGCGAGATAGCATCCAGTTCACCCTTCTCATTGAGAGAAAACAGACGGATGGTATTATCCCGAGCGGCAAAGACAATTACATCCTCAGACGAATGAGTCAATTAAATCTGCCTGGATGCACAATCAAGCTGAGCCTTGTGCTTAGAAAGCCAATCCATTCCGAGAATAAGATCAATATCCGAGTTACCAAGAACCGTTGGAGAAGCCAGAAACTTGTAGTCACCCAAGGTGATAGTAACATCCGGAACGATGGAGTTAGCATGCATGCGCTTACTAGGAGAGACAATTGCTAACGGACTAGGCAAAACTTGCGAAACCAATTCATGCCTAGATGTAAACGGTCTCGAGATGAAACAATGCGATGCACCCGTGTCAAAAAGAACTCTTGCAGGAATATCGTTAACAGGAAGGTTACCCATGATGACATCTGACAAGTCCTCTGCCTGAGCTGCGTTCATCAAGTTAACCTTGGCGTGCTTGGGGTTATGCTTGACCACAACTGTACTTGCCGATCTCACAGGAGGAGGAGGAGGAGGGAAGACGCCTCTGATTCAAGCATTTGTTGGGATAGTGACCCTTCTGTTGGCACTTGTTACACGTGACCTCTGAAAGCGGACGGTGGTACGGAGCACTTGATCTTGAAGTTTGAGATGAAGTCTTGTTTTAAAAGCCAAGGTTGGGTGGGTGGGAAGATCCACTGCCACCTTTGCTCTTCTGCTGATACGGCCGACGAAACGGAGGAGGAGGAAGCCAATATTTCTGCTGCTTGGCCACTTGAGTAGAGGAAGAAGGAGTAGCATCTCTGACTCGTTTCTTGGAAGCATCACACCTCAGTTGAGCAGCCTCTTGCTTCAATGCCATGTTGTAGAACTCATCGAACCTCAAGGGCTCAAAGAGAACAAGAGCTAGCTGAATTTCTTCTCTGAGACCACCACTGAACTGGTATATCATGCTCTTCTCATTAGGGACGTCCTGCTTGGCAAAGCGGGCGAGCTTCTGGGACAACTTGTTGTAGTCATAGACAAACAAAGAGGCTTGCTTCAGGTTGCGGAATTCCTCACGCTTGCTTTCAACCACGCTCTGAGGGATATGGTGAGCTCTGAAATCTTGACGGAATTCATCCCAAGTGATCACACGTCCACCTCTGGAATCCTTGTACTGCTGGAACCATTCTACAGCTTGATCTTTGAGTTGGAAGGAAGCGAACTTGACAAAGTCCTCAGGCCTGATGTTACTACACTCGAAATGCTTGCACAGGTCCACGAGCCAATCGTCAGCATCAGTTGCCTCAACATAATTGCTGAAAGTCTTTGGCCCGTTAGTAAGTAACTGGTTGAGTGTAGCAAAGTGATTCTGATTGTTGCCTTGGTTTCCTTGGTTGCCTTGATTGCGCTCTTGAAGAATTTGCATGATCAACTGTGTGTTTACATTGGTTGCGGCCATCACAGCTTGCCATGCCTCCGAAGGAGGTGGAGGTGGTGGCGGATCCTGATTCTGATTCTGATTGATGCTCTTAGCGGGAGCCATCCTGAAGAGGTTGACCACCGTTAGCACATAGACAGATAAAATGAAGCTGAATCCAACGGAATGAAAATTGCAACATAAAGTCTTCACATCCGAACAAAATGAACGAATGCATTCCTCTTGAAATGGTCACATATCCATAAATTGAGAAGCCACTTAGAATTTAGGTAGAGAAATAAATCAACAAGGTACCGAACAAGAACGAATACTCGGTAAGAAATCCCAATCTCAAACCAAATATCCGTGGAAGAAAAACTAGAGCTATAAGAATTCCCACCTATGAAACTCCCGAACCTTTCCGGTTATGCAATCAGGTGTTGGGGATTCAGGGGAAGCATAATATCTCACCCAAATGTAGCAAATCCTACATCCAGCTGTATCCATCCTTCAACACATAACCGAGAAAAAAACTTCGGAAACCATCTACCTCAACCTTCGAAAAACATCTGTTATACAAGTTATGGCGATACTCCCGAACTCCCGCCCCCGTACTGGGTGGCGTCGAGGTTATCTCACCAACGAACTGCATAAAAGAGATTTTTTATGTCGGCGTACTAAACTCAGGTATTCCAGAATTGCAACGATAAAATTATGACGACAACACCTCAGAGCTCAACTCCCCGGGAAACTTCCACAAAACGCCTGACAGGAGGCACCAAGATAATGTTCTCGTCACAAAACCATCGGAAAGATTCCAAGATACCCGCGTGATCCTAATTTTTTTTTAGTGAAATTTGAGAAGAGAAGAGTCAAAACTCTACGTCAGGATGCCTTACCAGAGCGATGAGGAGACTGGGGAGTAAAAAGAATTCCTAAGCTCCCCGATATATAATTCCTAAATGACTCAAAATATTTTTTCTAGACACAACTCGGCTGCTAAAAACGATCAATCAGTGGGGGCTCCTAAGGTCGGAGAAGACTCTGATACCAACTTGTAACGCCCTCGATGCGGCTATATCTCCCACGTGTCGAGGCACGACTTAGAGGCATAACCGCATTGAAAGCAATGTCGCAAGTTAGGCAATCTTCACAACATCCCAAGTAATATAGATAATAAAATGGGAGATAACATAGTTGGCTTACACTCGCCACGTCAATCAAGTACATAAATAACATTACATCATTCAAACACTCATGGCCCGATTACGGTGCCAAAATAAAAGATAACCCAACATGCGACACGGTCTCGATCACCCCAACTAGGCACCACTACTGATCATCAAGAAAAGAAACATAGTATCATTGAGAGTCCTCGTCGAACTCCCACTTGAGCTCAAGCGCGCCATCTGGAGCGGAATCATTAGGCCCTGCATCTGGTGTAATAGTAAACTGTGAGCCATAGGGACTCAGCAATCTCGCACCCTCGCGATCAAGACTATTTAAGCTAATAGGTAAGGCAAGATAAATATGTGGAGCTGCAGCAAGCGACTAGCATATATAGTGGCTAACCTGTTCGCAAAAGAGAGCGAGAAGAGGAGGCAAGGCACGAGCGAGAAACTAGAGAGCAACCTACGCAAGCAATACTCCAACACCGTGTCCAATTCCCGGACTCCGCCGAGCAGAGGCCATCACGGTAACTCACACAGTTGATTCATTTTAATTAAATTAAGGTTCAAGTTATCTATAACCGGACATTAACAAATTCCCATCTGCCCATAACCGCGGGCACGACTTTCGAAAGTTCAAATCCCTGCAGAGGAGTCCCAACTTAGCCCATGACAAGCTCTCACGGTCAACGAAGGAATAGACCTCCACCCAAGACGTTCCAATCAGACTCGGTATGTCGGATCTTCAAGACACTTTGACAGGTTAAAACAAATCCAGCAACACCGCCCGAATGTGCCGACAAATCCCGATAGGAGCTGCACATATCTCTTTCTCAGGGCAGACTCAGATTGTCCTAGGTACGGGTAGGCCAACCCAGAGTTACCCCTGGTGGCCACCAGCAGCTGACAGGTGGACCAACACTCAGAGGAGCACTGGCCCGGGGGTTTAAAATAAGATGATCCTCGGGCTCCGAAAACCCAAGGGAAAAAGAGGCTAGGTGGCAAATGGTAAAACAAAGATTGGGCATTGCTGAAAAAGCTTTAATCAAGGTGAACTATCAAGGGTTTCCATTATCACCCAACCGCGTAAGGAACGCAAAATCCGGGAACATAACACCGATATGACGGAAACTAGGGGGCAAGAGTGGAACAAAACACTAGGCGAGAGGCCGAGCCTTCCACCCTTTACCAAGTATATAGATGCATTAAGATAACAAGGCAAAATAATGATATTCCAACAAGTAAATAAATGTTCCAACAAGGAACGGTCTCCAATCTTCACCTGCAACTAGCAACGCTATAAGAGGGGCTAAGCAAAGCGGTAACATAGCCAATGAATGGTTTGCTAGGACATGGTGGGTTAGAGGTTTGACATGGAAATTTGGGAGGCATGATAAGCAAGTGGTAGGCATCGTAGCATAGGCATAGTAAAAGAGCGAGCATCTAGCAAAGCAAAGATAGTAGTGATTTCGAGGGTATGTCATCTTGCCTGCAAAGTTGTCAGAGTTGACTGGATCCTCGAAAGCAAACTCAACGGGCTCTTCGTTAGCGAACTTCGTTAGCAACCACTCCTCCCCCCGATCCCCTTTCTCCCCCTCGCGCCGATCCGGATCGGCCCCCGCCCGATCCCGGTCCCCCTCGTCCTCCCCTCATCGCCGGCGGCCCCCGCCGCCCCGACACCGGTCACCTCCGCCCCCCTGCGCCCCTCGCCGCCGTCCGGACCCCCCTCCACACCGACGCCCCACGCGCGGGGCACC
>NC_041388.1:220384361-220391978 GCF_002162155.2 Triticum dicoccoides | reverse complement strand
CCACGCCCGCATCCCCCTCCGCCTACTTCCGCCGCCTCCGGCGACCCGGACCCCGTCTAGCCCCGCCACCGCCGAAGCCCCACCGGGGACCGCCTCGCCGGCTCCTCGTCGGGCCCCCCTCCGCCACGCCGGCGCGGGATCGGGCGGGCGCCCACGCCCGCGTCCCCCTGGGTTGCGCCCGAACGGGCCACCCCGCACGCCCGCACGCCCGTTTGGCCCCCTGGGGCCTATGACATTGGGGCCCCACCCCCCACAGAACTTTTAAATAAAAAGAAAAGGAAAATGAGATTTATATAAATAAAAAAAATGAATAAAAACTAATTAATTAATTAATTAATCAATTAATTAAGTAAATAATTAATCTAATTAATCCTGGTTAATTAACCTAATAACTAATTAACCTAATTAACTACTGTTAATTAAACTTAATTAGGTTAATTAGTTAACAGTGTATGACGAACGGGACCCACCTGTCAGGGTTGACTCAGTCAACCCCTGTTGACTGCTGACATCAGCATGACATCATGCTGACGTCATAAATACATTTTTTCGAATTAATTAAATAAATAATTAAATTCCAAAATTGTTAAAATCTTTTAAAAATCATATCTTTTAATCCGTAACTCGGATTAAAATATTTTCAACATGAAAGTTGCTCAGAACGACGAGACGAATCCGGATACGCGGTCCGTTCGTCCGCCACACACCCCTAACCTATCGAACCCCAAACTTTCCCCCTCCGGCTCCTCTGCCCGAAAACACGTAACACCGGGAATACTTTCCCGGGGGTTTCCCCCCTTCACCGGTATCACCTACTACCGCGTTAGGTCACTCTAGACCGTGTATTGCCATGTTACGCTTTGTGATGCTTTGATTGCTCTGTTATTTATTGTGTTCCCCTCCGTTACTTCTTTCCCGTAGACCCCGAGACTGCCGGCGACCCCAGTTCGACTACGGTGTTGACGATCCCTCCTTGCCAGAGCAACCAGGCAAGCCCCCCCCCTTTGATCACCAGATATCGCCTATTCTTCTCTATACTGCTTGCATTAGAGTAGTGTAGCATGTTACTGTTCGGTTACTCCTATTTTGTTGCATAGCCTGTCATTGTTGCTACAGTCATTGATACCTTACCTGCAATCCTAAATGCTTAGTATAGGATGCTAGTTTATCATCATTGGCCCTACATTCTTGTCAGTCTGCCTCGCTATACTATTGGGCCGTGATCACTCGGGAGGTGATCACGGGTATATACTTTACATACATACATACTATACAGATGGTGACTAAAGTCGGGTCAGCTCGATGAGTACCCGCAAGTGATTCTGATGAGGGGGCTGAAAGGACAGGTGGCTCCATCCCGGTAGAGGTGGGCGTGAGTTCCCGACGGCCCTCGACTGTTACTTTGTGGCGGAGCGACAGGGCAGGTTGAGACCACCTAGGAGACAGGTGGGCCTGGCCTTGTTCGGCATTCGTGGATACTTAACATGCTTAACGAGATCTTGGTATTTGATCTAAGTCTGGCTACTGGCCTATACGCACTAACCATCTACGCGGGAGTAGTTATGGGTATCCCGGCGTCGTGGTATCAGCCGAAGCACTTCAGACGTCAGCGACGGAGCGGCGCGCGCCAGATTGGAACGTAAGCCTGCTCTTGTATTAAGGGGGCTAGTTCTGCTTCCGGCCGCCCTCGCAACGTGCAGGTGTGCTATGGGCGATGGGCCCAGACCCCTGTGCGCTTAGGTTTAGACCGGCGTGCTGGCCTCTCTGTTTTGCCTAGGTAGGGCTGCGACGTGTTGATCTTCCGAGGCTGGGCATGACCTAGGAAAGTGTGTCCGGCCAAATGGGATCGAGCGTGTTGGGCTATGTGGTGCACCCCTGCAGGGAAGTTAATCTATTCGAATAGCCGTGATCTTCGGTAACAGGACGACTTGGAGTTGTACCTTGACCTTATGACAACTAGAACCGGATACTTAATAAAACACACCCTTCCAAGTTCCACAGACAACCCGGTGATCGCTTTTCCGCAGGGCGACGAGGAGAGGATTGCCGGGTAGGATTATGCTATGCGATGCAACAGGAGTTGCTACTTGGAGAGGCTACTTGGAGATGCTACTTGGAGGACTTCAATCTATTCTCTTCTACATGCTGCAAGACGGAGGCTGCCAGAAGCGTAGTCTTCGATAGGACTAGCTATCCCCCTCTTATTCTGGCATTCTGCAGTTCAGTCCACTGATATGGCCTCCTTACACATATACCCATGCATATGTAGTGTAGTTCCTTGCTTGCGAGTACTTTGGATGAGTACTCACGGTTGCTTTTCTCCCTCTTTTCCCCTTTCCCTTCTACCTGGTTGTCGCAACCAGATGCTGGAGCCCTGGAGCCAGACACCACCGACAACGACGACCCCTACTACACCGGAGGTGCCCCTACTACGTGCAGCCTGCTGACGACGTCCAGGAGTTGTTAGGAGGATCCCAGGCAGGAGGCCTGCTCCTCTTTCGATCTGTATCCCAGTTTGTGCTAGCCATCTTATGGCAACTTGTTTAACTTATGTGTGTACTCAGATATTGTTGCTTCCGCTGACTCGTCTATGATCGAGCACTTGTATTTGAGCCCTCGAGGCCCCTGGCTTGTATTATGATGCTTGTATGACTTATTTATGTTTTAGAGTTGTGTTGTGATATCTTCCCGTGAGTCCCTGATCTTGATCGTACACATTTGCGTGCATGATTAGTGTACGATTTAATCGGGGGCGTCACAAGTTGGTATCAGAGCCGACTGCCTGTAGGAATCCCCTTCCACACTCCTTGGCCGAAGTCGAGTCTAGACATTACAAAAACTTTTACTAACATGGCTGTGCGGCCCATGGGCCCACGTTGCCATTGGGTGGTACTAGGATCTTTTACTCCTCGACCTTTACTCTGGGACGCTGATCTCTCCTCTATTCGGGTTAAATGAAGTTTACTAAATCTAACAATAGGATCTCGTTATCACTTTCACCCGGAGAGCCCCTTGTTACTGATGATCGTCTGCTGCACCAGAAGACCCTGAAGATACTCTCCGCTGTTAACCCGAGAACTTGTGTTCATCGCGTTTGCAATTCCCCTTCCACCGCAAACCCTTATGGATAACTACTTGCAGTTGTTATTCTTATATTCATCCCCAGTTGGTCTTGTTATTACAAGATAACCTGAAAACTCGTCGTTGTTTCGATAATCCTTTGAGCTTACTGCCTTGCTGTTCTTTGTCACCTGAATACCCCTACGGTTAATTATTGTAATTATCGAGTATCCGCTCATCCCCAGTTGTTCATGAGTTTCACAAAAGTCTTCGAAATATTATTCGATCTTCTGAAAATCCTTTGGAGCCTTTGGCTCTTGAAATTCTTGCTTGCTCGCATTATGGTTAATCCCATAAGTCTCGTAGTCTTATTGACATTCCTTGTCATTATCATTTTGGGTCTATTGACTCAATATGTTTGCGAATACATGCAATCATCATTGATCCTTATAAATTACTTTTCCGGCTGAGCTGCCATTCTTTTAACTGGAATTGGTTCTCGACCAATCGAATTGTCTTTGATTGTACCCTAAGGCTATTCAACTTATCCACCCCTAATCAGAGCATTGCTTCTGATCCCTTGATTTGGGAATCATAATTCCTTTGCATTTGACAATTGAGTTAGTCAGTTGTTTCTATAATCCGGTGCACTTGCATTCCTTCTTCCTTTGATAGAGTATCATACCCACACCAGCTCCGTTGTGGACCATCGGTTCCTTTGTTGGATTTTATGTCCTTCATAATTAATCACCTTGTGAGCTCTTTCCCCTGATACATAATGCCTTTGGTACATTGTATCCTCTGCTTGACCAACAATGCTCTACTTTCGAGCTTGTATTAATTACCCCGAAGTTGTGGTATATGTTCGTAAGATGCCCGGATGGGTTGAACCTATGCCTTCCTTAATATGTGTGAACTCGGAAGATTTCACGAGTCATACTCATCTGGTATTTCACCAGGTAAAACTTTCAACACTAATGCCTTTATCAAAGCGAGAAGTGAATGGAAGATTATACATTGAAGAAGTGGGAGTCGACCTTGAACTTTGTGTTCATGCCCATAGACACGATGTAGATCTTCTCATCGAAGCTTCTTTTAAAATTAATTATTCCCTTGGTATAAGTTCATCTTATATCTGGGATCTGGCCTTTTTCAATCGTGGTTCCGACCATGTTCTCCTTTAAATACCAATTCTCGTGCCAGTTTAAGCACTTGTCTTCTGCAGAGCAATACCCCAGTCCAACCTCTATTTTGATCTGTCATCGAGTATTACCCCCTGGTATCTCGAGATTATCATGGAACTGCATAACTTCTTATGAGTTCTTCATCAAGTGCTACGTTCCCACTGATTACAATTTTTCATGGGCTCTGAGTTATTAAACACTCAAAGACACCGATAACTGAACCGAGTCCGCATTACGGTTCAACAACTCTTACTAATATTCTTTACTTACGAGTTTGTACCCAATCATGTCATTCCTAGCCTGATCGGCCATATCATTACCATGCTAAATTTTAACTGTGCTACCTGGTCCTTAATCCCGGAGCACAACTTTTGACAATGAGCTAAGCTTACGCCGATCTTCCTCGTCATATCAGTTCGCCTTGAACAACAATCTTGATTTCAAGTTTGTGTCGTGCCTATGGTTCCAATAACCTCTTGCTTCATTATTCTTTTGACTTGATGTGATCGCGGATCGATTACATCTTCGTGGAATCTCTCGACAAATGTGTCATGATCACCATCTACATTCTGATGCTCTTCTAGGATATCAATTGAATTAATGATGAGAAATACCATCCTTGCCCTCGATGATTTGTGTTGTCATCGACCTCTTTATTGCGTTCCCTCCAACAAAAACTTCTTTGTGTTCTGTGTTATACCTCGAGTTCCTTGCTACCTAGCATTTGTTCTTCTTTACCATGGAGTATTACCATCTTTTATGTCAAGAAGGTCGTGAGGATTACTCCCCCTCTTAAGAATTCTTGGTATGGTGATACTTCTCACCCTCACCATTCTTTCTTGGTACCCGTGTTGTTTCTAACCGGAATACCGACAATTGAACCATGAGGTGTGAATTAGAAACTTCTAGCAACCCTATTGCTTTGAAGTAATGGTCGAGTTTCATTCTAATTCTTTTGTTCGTCAAGTCACCACTCTAACATTGATCGTGCAACCCAACCCATATTCGGGTGCACCTTTCAACCAATGTTTAATTGAGTATGTTTCCTCGAGCATACATCATTATACCATTTGATCTGACAAATGTTATCTCCTTGTTCACATAATTATGGAAATCCATCTTGTCAGAAACCTCGATGGATTATCGCCGAGCCCATCAGCCACCTCCTCCTCTCCTTGGTTTAATGATGAACTATTGTTTCAGGAACCCACTCCCATAGTTCATTTCCTGAGAATCCTGAAATGTCATTTCGTCTATTTGTGTTGCACCTTTTATTCTCGGACATCCCGACTCTGAGGTATCATTACACCAATCGGATCTGAATCTCGGTCAGATATGATGGTTGGGACAACTTTCCAAGAGTTATGTTGTTGGCCCTTTGATGACCTGGTAACAGGATGTCATGCCTAGCACCCCCCCTGGCTGGAGGACCTATCATTATGGTTTATTTGCAAGGATAACCGTTCTTCTTGGAGGAAATTGTAAGACCTATGTTATAAACTGTTCCTGATGGATCCATTGAGTATCCAAAAAAACCGGCCTTTGCTTGAAGGCCATGTCAATGCTATCTCAAAGCATGTCTGTGATACTCTGATTTCAACAAGAACATTTGAAGCCCAATGCTAAATGTTTCTTGCTCAATTATCCAAACACCGTTGTATGGGTAATGTCATGAAAATTCTCTCCCCTACCTAAAGAGTTTTCTACATTATATCCTGTCATGGATATCATGCTCTGCTTATCCTTGGGAAGGATATACCCTTGAAATATGTGGTTAAACATAATTTCCTTTCCACTGTTCTGTTTAATCTGATGATCATATTTTCCTTCCATTGTTGGTTTAACCTTTCTTGTGAACTATATGATCTGAGCAGTAATATTCTCCTGCTTATGTAAACACCTCGTTGTACAATTCTGTCAGTAAGACCCTGTTACTTTTGTTGATGACATTCCGGTAACCACCGATGGACGAGAACTTCGCCTACTGGTCCGCCTCGTTCAACGAGCAGGAAAATGGTTCTCTTCGTCCCTCGCCCTTGGTACCGACATTGTTGCCGACATAACTGACATGCTACTCTCTGACATGCCTTGCTATCGTGATCGTACAAGATGTCAGCCCCCCCCCCTTTCTACTTTTAACCCACATGGTGGGCCCATAACCCACAGTTCCACAGGATCGGAACCAGACTCTCCTGTACACCCCCTGTTCCCAAAGTTATTCCTCCCGCATGGACTCGTATGTAATTCACGGGCCACCGTCATAGTGATCTATTCTGGTATCAGACGCGATACTTACTCTCGCTACTCTGAACCCCTTTCTCACCCGCTTGGAGCCTATTATGGTACCTTCATACCTTACTCTCGAGGTATTTCATATGTTCAACTCGAGAGATAATCTTATACTAATTCATGGGTTAGCCCCAGATTGTTTCCCTTAAAAGCTTTATGTCGTAGTGAGCTGGCCCTTATCTTTCGTAAGTACGATGGAGTTCCCGAAGAAATGATGACCAGTTTATCATGATGCATCGGAATAAAGGATTGAAGACATCAACGAAAGGGATTAACTTCTTCGAGAAGATCCGTTAGATTATCGTAACCAGACCTTTCCCCCCTTGCTCCCCTCTTAAATCTCGGGACGAGATTTCTTGTAGTGGAGGAGAATTGTGACGCCCGGGTGATTAAGCTACAGTAATCCCCACTAATGATGCCACGTCACCTTTGTCACTGTAGTTAATCTCGGGTTAGTTCAAAAACCGGTTCGAATTTCAAATACAAAATTGAGCAAACAATAAAAGTTTTCAAATATTAAAATTTAAATGTTCGGAGTGAACCAAATAATACATAGGTAATTATGGAGGTGAAACCACATTTTTATAAAATGTTTAAATGCTCAAAGGAAAATAAAACAGCAGCAAAAGAAATTAATTAAATGCCTTTTGTGTTTTGTAAAGTATTAAACTATATTATCTAGGGATGAAGCATTTTGTGGTTGTGGCTTAATTTGTAAGAACAATTTAGGTGCCACTTTGGTATTTACTAAAACAAAAAAATAAACTGCAACTAAAATAAAACAGAAAAGGTAAAGTAAATAAAAAGTAAAAATAAAACAAAAGAGAGTGGGGGAGGAAACCCCACTGGCCCAACTGGGCCAGCCCCTCCCCACCTGGCCCCCCTCACACCTGGCCCAGCCCCCTCCCCTGGCCCGGCCCAGCCGGCCGGCCACTTATCCACCTGTTCCCCCGATCGGGAACCCTAGCCGCAACCACTCCTCCCCCCGATCCCCTTTCTCCCCCTCGCGCCGATCCGGATCGGCCCCCGCCCGATCCCGGTCCCCCTCGTCCTCCCCTCATCGCCGGCGGCCCCCGCCGCCCCG
>NC_041388.1:220379125-220383423 GCF_002162155.2 Triticum dicoccoides | reverse complement strand
CGGCACCGCCGAAGCCCCACCGGGGACCGCCTCGCCGGCTCCTCGTCGGGCCCCCCCTCCGCCACGCCGGCGCGGGATCGGGCGGGCGCCCACGCTCGCGTCCCCCTGGGTTGCGCCCGAACGGGCCACCCCGCACGCCCGCACGCCCGTTTGGCCCCCTGGGGCCTATGACATTGGGGCCCCACCCCCCACAGAACTTTTAAATAAAAAGAAAAGGAAAATGAGATTTATATAAATAAAAAAAATGAATAAAAACTAATTAATTAATTAATCAATCAATTAATTAAGTAAATAATTAATCTAATTAATCCTGGTTAATTAACCTAATAACTAATTAACCTAATTAACTACTGTTAATTAAACTTAATTAGGTTAATTAGTTAACAGTGTATGACGAACGGGACCCACCTGTCAGGGTTGACTCAGTCAACCCCTGTTGACTGCTGACGTCAGCATGACATCATGCTGACGTCATAAATATATTTTTTCGAATTAATTAAATAAATAATTAAATTCCAAAATTGTTAAAATCTTTTAAAAATCATATCTTTTAATCCGTAACTCGGATTAAAATATTTTCAACATGAAAGTTGCTCAGAACGACGAGACGAATCCAGATATGCGGTCCGTTCGTCCACCACACACCCCTAACCTATCGAACCCGCAACTTTCCCCCTCCGGCTCCTCTGCCCAAAAACACGAAACACCGGGAATACTTTCCCGGGGGTTTTCCCCCCTTCACCGGTATCACCTACTACCGCGTTAGGTCACTCTAGACTGTGTATTGCCATGTTACGCTTTGTGATGCTTTGATTGCTCTGTTATTTATTGTGTTCCCCTCCGTTACTTCTTTCCCGTAGACCCCGAGACTGCCGGCGACCCCAGTTCGACTACGGTGTTGACGATCCCTCCTTGCCAGAGCAACCAGGCAAGCCCCCCCCTTTGATCACCAGATATCGCCTATTCTTCTCTATACTGCTTGCATTAGAGTAGTGTAGCATGTTACTGTTCGGTTACTCCTATTTTGTTGCATAGCCTGTCATTGTTGCTACAGTCATTGATACCTTACCTGCAATCCTAAATGCTTAGTATAGGATGCTAGTTTATCATCATTGGCCCTACATTCTTGTCAGTCTGCCTCGCTATACTATTGGGCCGTGATCACTCGGGAGGTGATCACGGGTATATACTTTACATACATACATACTATACAGATGGTGACTAAAGTCGGGTCAGCTCGATGAGTACCCGCAAGTGATTCTGATGAGGGGGCTGAAAGGACAGGTGGCTCCATCCCGGTAGAGGTGAGCCTGGGTTCCCGACGGCCCTTGACTGTTACTTTGTGGCAGAGCGACAGGGCAGGTTGAGACCACCTAGGAGACAGGTGGGCCTGGCCTTGTTCGGCATTCGTGGATACTTAACACGCTTAACGAGATCTTGATATTTGATCTAAGTCTGGCTACTGGCCTATACGCACTAACCATCTACGCGGGAGTAGTTATGGGTATCCCGGCGTCGTGGTATCAGCCGAAGCACTTCAGACGTCAGCGACGGAGCGGCGCGCGCCAGATTGGAACGTAAGCCTGCTCTTGTATTAAGGGGGCTAGTTCTGCTTCCGGCCGCCCTCGCAACGTGCAGGTGTGCTATGGGCGATGGGCCTAGACCCCTGTGCGCTTAGGTTTAGACCGGCGTGCTGGCCTCTCTGTTTTGCCTAGGTGGAGCTGCGACGTGTTGATCTTCCGAGGCCGGGCATGACCCAGGAAAGTGTGTCCGACCAAATGGGATCGAGCGTGTTGGGCTATGTGGTGCACCCCTGCAGGGAAGTTAATCTATTCGAATAGCCGTGATCTTCGGTAACAGGACGACTTGGAGTTGTACCTTGACCTTATGACAACTAGAACCGGATACTTAATAAAACACACCCTTCCAAGTTCCACAGACAACCCGGTGATCGCTTTTCCGCAGGGCGACGAGGAGAGAATTGCCGGGTAGGATTATGCTATGCGATGCGACAGGAGTTGCTACTTGGAGAGGCTACTTGGAGATGCTACTTGGAGGACTTCAATCTATTCTCTTCTACATGCTGCAAGACGGAGGCTGCCAGAAGCGTAGTCTTCGATAGGACTAGCTATCCCCCTCTTATTCTGGCATTCTGCAGTTCAGTCCACTGATATGGCCTCCTTACACATATACCCATGCATATGTAGTGTAGTTCCTTGCTTGCGAGTACTTTGGATGAGTACTCACGGTTGCTTTTCTCCCTCTTTTCCCCTTTCCCTTCTACCTGGTTGTCGCAACAAGATGCTGGAGCCCTGGAGCCAGACGCCACCGACAACGACGACCCCTACTACACCGGAGGTGCCCCTACTACGTGCAGCCTGCTGACGACGTCCAGGAGTAGTTAGGAGGATCCCAGGCAGGAGGCCTGCTCCTCTTTCGATCTGTATCCCAGTTTGTGCTAGCCATCTTATGGCAACTTGTTTAACTTATGTCTGTACTCAGATATTGTTGCTTCCGCTGACTCGTCTATGATCGAGCACTTGTATTCGAGCCCTCGAGGCCCCTGGCTTGTATTATGATGCTTGTATGACTTATTTATGTTTTAGAGTTGTGTTGTGATATCTTCCCGTGAGTCCCTGATCTTGATCGTACACATTTGCGTGCATGATTAGTGTACGATTTAATCGGGGGCATCACAGCGATGCAGGATGCATATGCAAGAATTTGACAAGGTATGCATGAACCTGGCCTCAACATGGAAATCCAAGTGTGTCACTGAAAAGATGAGATGAAATCGCTTGAAAACGATATAAAGAACGCCGGAATCGGAGTTACGGTTTGGAAATGGCAAGCAATTCAAATATGGCCACGTTCTGCGATTTACAGCAAGTAGTCATCTAAATGCAATAAGATGAACATGCTACAGCACCCAAACATGACAACAAAATACATGGCAGGGATGTATTCATGAAGCTTAACAAAAGTCTAGCACTGAGCTACGGCCAATTCATCCATTAACAGATTCAAACAAGCATGGCAAAAATGCATTTGGTAAACAGATTTCAGACTTAGTGAAATTAACACTTGTCTGGAATTTCAGATCAGATAGCACTCTTCGGAGCATGAAAACTATATGCTACAGGACCTGAACATGGCAAAGTAAAGCATGGCATGGAGCTACTCAAAGAGCTTTACAAAAGTCCCTTAGTGACATTGAGCCAAAAAGGATCAGAAAATACATTTGCAAGCATGTGAACATGGCAAAAACATAATCAGTTCTCAAACTTAGTGAAAACTGGAGCATGCTGAAACAGATATCAAGTAGACATGTTTACGAGCTCGATGCACTCACCACAGAACAAGTCATGACAAACTAAGCATACATTCATCAAAAATATACAAAATGCAAGCTAGACATGGCAAGAACAATAACATAGCATGCACGGATCAACTACAACATCCTCGGCAAAATCGCTAACAAGTAGACAATCTGCCCAGATTCACGAAATGACAAAAGTAGAGCTCGATTGACTCAAGCTAGGGTGCTCCATAATTACAAACAAAGACATGGATGGATAGAGCACTACAAGATTAACAAAACATCCTTACTGATCATCCTCAAAAGAGGTACGGATCACTAGGAAACAACATGAACATATGGCATATTGAGATAAACAGCTCAAGGACTTAGTGGAAATACTAAGTCCCTGAAATTAGCATTAACGAATGCCCCACTTTGCAAGCTTGTGCTAATCACCACACACATCACAAAAATATATGGATTGCACCTCTGGATAGATGGCAAAACATATAACAAAACTCATGAAGAACTCAGGGGCATATCATGCACACAATAATCATGGCAAAAATGACAAATATCTATATGGAGCAGCAGATCTGACAATTATCTCAAGTAGCACTCTTCTAACAGGATTTCGGGCATCAAGATGAACTCAAATGAAAATGATGCAATGGAATGAAATGATGTACTCTCTGAGACGAACATTTTGATATGTTATATACCCAAAACGGAGTTATGGATGCAAAGTTATAGCACGATGAACATAGCAATATGAACTAGGGTTTCGAGAGAAAGTCAACCCTAGACAAGATCCGGATCCAGATCTGGGGCACGGGAATCGAGGTCGCCGGAACAGTACATCGGAGCTTCGCCGGGGAGGAGGACGACGCTGGAGGGGGGGGTCGCCGGAGTGGCGCGGACGCCGAGGAGGTCGCCGGACAGCGGCGGGTGGCGCGGCGCCGTACTTGGGAGGCGGCGGAGCCAGGGTCGGGCGCCC
>NC_041388.1:220359903-220378782 GCF_002162155.2 Triticum dicoccoides | reverse complement strand
CCCTTGCGCCGGTGGTCGGGGCGGTGCTCGCCGGCAGCCGGGGCGGCGGTCGCCGGGCGCGGGGCGCGCGGGGAGCCGCGGGCCGGGAAGGGCCTCCCGCGGGCTCGCCGGGCCGGCGGTGGAGGAAGGCGGCGGCGACACGTGGCGCTGCGTGGTTGGCGGCGGCGGATCGGGCGGACGTGTCCGGCCCGATTCGGACAAGTCCGGCGGCGAGGGGATCTTTTTTTTAGGGTTTCGAAAAAGGGATCTGGGATTTGGAATGAGGGGTCTATATATAGGCATAGAGGGAGCTAGGAGAGTCCAAATGAGGTGTGGTTTTCGGCCACGCGATCATGATTGAACGCTCTAGAGGATGAAGAGGGTTTTGGTGGATTTTGGGCCAAAATGGAGGGGTGTTAGGCTGCAACACACACGAGGCCTTCTCGGTCCCTCGGTTAACCGTTGGAACATCAAACGAAGTCCAAATGATACGAAACTTGACAGGCGGTCTACCGGTAGTAAACCAAGGCCGCTTGACAAGTCTCGGTCCAATCCGGAAATGTTTAATCACCACACACGAAAGAAAGGTAGAAATGACCACCGGAGGAGAACGAAGCGCCGGAATGCAAAACGGACAACGGGGAAAATGCTCGGATGCATGAGATGAACACGTATACAAATGCAATGCACATGATGACATGATATGAGATGCATGACAATGATAACAACACACGGAGACAAAGACCCGAACCCGAGAAAATAAAATAACTTAACGCTGGAAACGACAAGAGTTAGAGTACATATTGGGTAAGTTACATCCCGGGTGTTACAGAACCGTATTGTGACGGTGAGCCCACGGAGTCAATCCGCGCTTTATTATTAGGAAGAGATTAGGGAGAGATAGGGAAAAGATAGCAAAATAGGCTCGTGCATTGCAACTAGAGAGAAAAATTCTTGATCATAGAGGCATACAAAGTAACTTCTTTTGATATCGTATAGGGGTGTCACAAAAACCACCCACCTGTCATGACATGATTCGTTATTAAGCGTGTTGTTACTGCCTCCTGCCTGCCACCGGCTAGGCCACCCAATATACACGCACCAACACCAACGTCGTTAGTGCGACTTCACCGCACTCCTCAAAGACCTTCACTTCAATAAGGGTCGGGAGTAGAGGATGGAGAGAGTGGTTGATAAATCGTTAGGGGATGAATGTAGATCTAAGCCTGCTGATGTTCTTTTCAAATCATGTATATTCTTGCAGCAGTGGAGATCATTGACTAAGGAGCCAGATCGGGACGCCCTGGACCTGCTCATCGCCAAAATTCGGGCTTCGGCCTCTCAGATCTCCGGGACGAATCATGGTGTATAATTTTGGTGCTGTAGTTTGCGGGATTAGGTCTTCTTCTCTTCCCGGCCTGCGTGCCGTTTTTTGGCAGCTGCCTGTATCGCTACTACTTTGGGTCTATTTACCTTTCTCTGTGGCTCTGTGTTCGTATGAGTATTGGGTATTCGTGACGCTGCCGTGTGGCTTTATCTATAAAGTCGGGCCTTGGCCTTTTCTCTAAAAAAAACACCAGCTACACCAAGACTTCCAGTGTTTCACCGACGAATTCGTGAAAATATCCTAGGCATAGACTACTATTCCCACCGACGAATTTGTGAAAATGTCAGCATGCCAAACTCCTAACATATTTTGCCCAAATCATCTTAAGAAAAAAGAAGTAACACATTTTTTTTACGTAAGTGCGATAGCTTTTTTATTTCGTTTTGAATGGCAATGCGCACTTGGGCCAAGTCGTCCAATTCCCAGCACAGAAGCAGCATACCGGCATAGTTGGGCCAAGTCATCCTAGCCAGGCCCATTCCCGGCCGTATGTAGTAACCTAACCTTGCAAGTGAGCGACGTGACCCCATATCCGTATCGGTCGACTCCTCCTTCCTCCTGCTAGCGCCGCCAGGCACTCCGCTCCGCTTTTCTCTCTGTTTGTTCGCCCGATCCGGTCGACCCTCCTCCTCCCCTCGCCTCCGCACCTGTCCTCACCGGGGGACGGTCCTCCTCCCTCTCGTTTTCTCTTCTCCTCGCCAGGAGACGCCTTCGGCCTTGATCCGGTCGACCTCCTCCTCCCATCGCCTGCGCACCTGTCCTCGCCAGGGGACGCCTTCAGCCTCGACCTCGACCCCTGCTCTGCTTGGCGCAATCTCCGCCATTCCGTCCAATCGCATCTAGCTCCCGTTGCTTGGCTTGTTGACAACCAATCTGCAAAAGTATATAAATCGGTGGAATTTGTTGTCCGGGAGGAAGGTGGGACTATTCAATAGTAAATTCCCGTTGGCGTAGTGGGGGCTCTGGTTGTATGGCATCGAGTGCAATAGCAATGACTATCCATAAATACAATCACTAAGTTCAAATTATTAATGTTCGAAAAGACCTCATGTGTATCCTTTGTTAGGTTTTTCAGTATGTCCAAAACTTTCAAACTGATGTCCAGATACATTAATATTGGCTGAGCCTGCTCTACCTCCTGAAAATGCGTGTCATACTATCTTCTCTCTTCTACTTTATATCTTTTTTGGGTTGTGCTTATATAAATTAAAATCTCACAAAATAAGCAAGGCATACTTGCAATAGAACTCCTTTTCAACATGGAATTTTACAAATAGAAACATGCAGCTGATAAACACGTGTGGCAGTAGGAGTATTCAATAGCAGCATGAAGGATTTGTAACACTACTCTTTCATGTCAAAAGGACTAGACTGCATGAAAACTTGCTTTCTCTTGGGGAAACCAAGCTAAGTAGCAGTCCAGAGAGACAGTATAAGTACCTCGCATCAGATAAACACCATGAGCAACACATGGTTCAAGAAGAATGATATGACACAAGTCTTTAACATCCTAGGATCAGTTTTCTAGTAAAAACAATTCTAATTAAGAGAGCATGCTTCTTAAGACTCTGCTATTTTTCCAAATTGACAGCGTTATATCACGGCTCACACTTGACCTGGATACCAAGGTTGTATGCAGATCATACTATTAGAATATAGCAGATTTTTTTTCCTTTTGTCCTGATGAAAGAAGTCTAGAACTTTATCAGATGATTTCTCCTTTCAAATTTATTCCCAGCCAACTTTCCCACTAAATTTAGCGGATTAAGTTGTCAAAATTTAACTTATCCTTAGCACGCAGTAGTGACATGTACCAAGAAATGTTGACCTTGAGCTGAATCCCAAAATTGCCATAGACATCTTCTGCTTAGGAGTTAAGAGTTATAAAATAGAGGTAAATAATTTTCTTCTCTATATAAATTTGCATAGATAGGTGGTCAGGAATACAGAGAGAGAAAATATGTATAAAAAGAAGCAATTAATTCAAGGCAGCACAGTTGCAACCAACAAATAGCTTAGCTTTTAGGTGCATCCAATCGAAAGTGAAATCACGTTTTTATCAACACACAATGCAAAAAATAATGTATAATTAGCTAGATGCCTACTCTAATAATTAGCTAGAGAACATATTCAAGGAGAGAAACATAACAGAAGTGGGCTACGTACAATTGGCAGTAAATTATGATACATGTCTATATACACAATGGTGAGAAATTTCCATTACATTACATGGGCATCAGACATGTGGTGATTAATTCCATCACAGGGAGAGAAATAATCAGAGACACGGAGCTACCAATGTACTCGTAGAAAGCCAATGCATTAGGCATTACCGGAACAGGACATGTTAGCTGTGATGATACCTTGACAAATAATTTGTTCCTTATTTCCTAGGGACAGATTAGCTTATGTGCATCCAATCTGCAGGTTAGCTACGGACGAGCAGCAGGCGGCACCGCCGGTCAGCGACGCCGTCAATCGCGAGCTCGTGGGATCGCTGAGTGCCAAAGTTTAGGGACGGGGTGGCAAGTAGCAGCCACTTGTGGGCCATGGCTCATGGAAGTGCCATGGCAGCGGAAATCAGTTAACTCGTCGAGCCGTCGCGAGGTCTTGCCGCTCGAGGGCCTGATGTAGTATATGTGAATTCAGGATCGTGGGACAGCTTGTTAGCTCTTGAGGTCCTGCTAGCCGGACGTGGAGCTGGTACCTCCGGCGGTGGGGTGCATGTTGCAGCATTGGATGACCTTGGTGCATGTTGCGGCGGCGGAGCGTGACACAGTTCTTGACGCACCTGTCCTCGATCATGTGGTGGATGCGACAGCGCTGCCACCTATTGCGTGATCTTGAAGCGCTCGCCGTAGGAGCTGACCAGCATGATCCGTTGACTTTGCTTCCGTCCAAGTTGTTCGCGACCATGATTCTCTTCCATGCCTGATAGCTTGGAACACTCGATTTCGATCGGAAGTTTGGATCGATTTGATGCAAGGCAATCGGTTTCTACAATATTTAAAGGCACGTGGAAGGCTAGAAGAGCCGACTTGGATCAGGTCGGGACTCCAGATACTTGGATCGGTCTCTTGTTTGATACGGACACGCGTGGACAGTCAAAATTCTTGTATTGCGGGTAAATTTTTAAAAAGAGAATACCGAGTGGATGTGGAATCCTACTTGAATTCCAGTCAGAAAAGAAAACTCAAATCCAAAACTTGCTTACTTCGGCTTAATCAGATAGTCGAACCAATCCGGGAACTTGGTTATTGAGGGACGTTTTTATGAAAAGGATGCGACGGTGAGCCCGCGGAGTCAATCTGTGCTTTATTATTACTAGTACAAATGCCCGTGTGTTGCACCGGGCGAAAATAAAATATAACCTACTCTATGTGCCATTATGCAATATTTTTTAATCCAATTTTTGCAAACCTCATTAATAAGGTTACACTGAGTATTATTTTTGTACGATAAAATTTGGATGTACCCTAACAATGTTCGTAATTGCTTGTTTCGGCTCCGCACTTTCATTTTATTTGAAAAATGCAATTTTTTATCTATAAACTTTTTTTCTTTAGAAAAACACAGATTTTTTGCTTTGAGAAAGTGTTTTTTAAAATTTCGAGAATATTTTTTAAATGGTATCATTTTTATGGTGATGATTTTTTTTGAAATACTATATTTCATTTGTAATTTATTTTGCACTATTTTTTGGGCTTGGCCCATTGACATTTGGCCCACGATACTAAGTCCAACCTAAACTGCACCCGTGGCAGGCAACAGTGGCCACACACCAAATCGAATGGGTGTTTGGTTAGGCGCACGAGCAGCCGCCAGCCGAGCACCTTGTCTTCGTGCCACTCCCTCCTTCGATTCCAAATGAATCCCCATTTGCTAACCTAGCTGAAACTGCTGAAGGCAAGGGCGGCAAGCGATTGCAGGTTCGGCTCCGGCGGCCTGCGCTCTCCTGCTCTCCAGCTCTCCCACTATCTCATATCACTCCCCTCCCCTCCGGTCGGATCCCTCGACCTCTCCCTCCCCTCCCCTCCGCCGTTGGCCCTCTCGACCTCTCCTCCACCTCCGGCATCCCCGCCTAGGCACGGAATCCAGAATCCGGCCCTCACATCTAGGCTTCGGAATCTGGCCTCCTCGCCGTCACCATCAGTGCGCCACCATCGTTGCCGACCACACACACGTACAACACACGTGTCCACCAACAAGTATAAACTTGACCGTGCTGAAAGGACTGGATATTTTAAATTATAGTTGAACATAAGAATTTTAGCATTCCTTTCAAAAAAAGAATAAATACATGTGGGAATGTCTAATGCATATGGTTCATATACAACTTGTGGGGGTTTCACAAAAGAAATAGAACATTACAAACTGTAGGCTCCTCGTACAGAAAGATCAGATATATTGAAGAGGCCTCTAATGTGAAAATCAATGAGGTTACATCTGCTTCCAACATACTATAGATACAATCAACCAAATAGGACTACCCAACATATTGGAAACAGGGCAATCATGTAGGGCAATGACCTCACTATCCATGTTGCTGTCGGTGAGCATGACACAATATCCGTTGGAGTCTGTCTCCCTTGCACCACACAATCTCCAGTGGTCCCAAGCTAAGCTAGGCTCGCCCGTATCACAGTTTCGCGGAGGACATTGTTGTATCAACTAATGACTGAATTAGAATTTAGGATACCCGTCTTCCAAACAGAATAATCGGCTTCTCTGTTTTCCATAAAAAAGTAGACACAATCCATCATAGTATAACTGCAACTATTTACACAAGGCCATAAATTTCTTAGATTTTGAATCCAGATTGGACCATAGATTTATTAGCAAAAAAGACAGCATTCGAAAAAACAAATATTGTACCAGAACATGCATTTGTAGAACTTGATACCAAAATAATGGAGAGCAATGGAATGAAATAAAGTATAGTGCAATGGAAATAATAATAAACGTAATCAAGAAACTTTTTATTAGCACGGTACTTGTAAAGGTATTATGACCTGTAAGGCCCATGTGGAGAAAGAGTTGTACCTCATATGCACAACTTAACAGGAAGAACCACTAAACCACTACCAAGATTCCAAGACACATATACCATACATATAAGCTACTGTTAGCAAATGCGAAAATATGAAGATTGTTAGCAAATCCATTGAGAGTAGCACTGTTACATATGCAAATCATCATACTAATTAGAAGAGCATACGTTGTGCCTCCTTGGTCACTACATCGAGCCCAGTCTTCTTGGCAGTCGCCTCGGCCTTGGCAGCATGCAGCCCCTGCCCCTGGTGTGTCCACGATGGTTCGGACGATTCTCCAGTCCGTGCTACCAATCCTTATGAACTGCCAAGTTTCAGTACCAGTGCAAAACAAGAGTAAATATTCACATCAACCTAGTGCAAAGCTAGCTACCTCGCACTTGCATCTGCCATTCAGAAAAATGTGTATGACAAGATGGTTTTATAAGATCTTATTATGCAATTTCCCAATGAAAGTTCTAATGCAGACACATTAATTACACATATCTCATATGATTGTAAAGTATAGATGTGTAACTTATAATCATGTTTACCAAGTTGAAAAGAAGATCTCGCATATGGACTGACATATTCTAAACATAGTATTACAATCTCCATCACAATGGTTCAGAGATAAATGGCAGGCATAGAAAAGTAACTGAAAATTGCTGCAACTCATGTCTGATAAAACTCAAAAGTCAAAACTTTTGACCAACGGAGGTATATATAGGGGAGCCAATATATACATGGATTAGTGTGCAGTGCATGTAGTAATTAAACACATGGCAAAATGCCAATCTAACCCATGCAGTTTAATCCTAAGCGAGTGTGACATCAATGAGTCATCAAATTACGTTTCAGGGAATAAGAGACGGAGGAGGCACATATATCTAACCATTTTCTCCTGTGCAAAAGAGAGCTGGCCGGTGACGCTTGAGCGAGGTTGGCCCCTAGGGCTTTAGACAGCCGCATGCGAGATCAAGGCGCCCGCACCACAACGTGATTCAGTGGTCCTTAGAGGATGCAACACCACAATTTAGTATTTCAAATAAATGTCCTACTAAGTCAAAGTAAGAGAAAACTAATTCAAAGCAAAGACGAAACAAAATTTTGGGACATTGGTAAACATGGTAAAACATGAAGATGTATCAGCTATAATCTTTACGTCCACATTGGGACATTGGTAAACAAGGTAAATCATGAAGATATATCAGCTAGAATCTGACCTCCACATTGGAGTAAAAAGTATCGAGAAACAATGTAAAACATGACGAAGATCATCTAGAAGTTCTACATCCACATCGAGATGCTGACAAAATACTCGTCAACGGAAGTGCAGGGACCTATGTCAAGTATGGTGATTGTGCATATGTAACACAATCAGGTAAAGAGAAATTGAAACTAAATGCCATATGTTAGTTTAGGATCCTCCAGCCATTAATTTCTTAATTACATTGTATATCTGATGCGGAGCATCCCAAGACCATCCCCATGGACCTACCTACATCTCCCACGACACCACTTGGACCCATGACAAGAGCCCGTGCGAGAGCCATTGAGAACGAGGTTAACTCTCTCCTTGTTGAACTTCCCTTTTACCCACTTGAGACATGGCTACTACCTCAAACGGAGATGCTTTGTGTGCTTAGGTACCATGTAAGCAACCAAGGAGAAGTCACGATGCAAGAAGGACATCAAGAGCATGAAGAACATCATCCCAGCTCAGAAGTCCCGGAACAACCGCCCATGCACCGCCCAACTTCCGCTTGGGCGGTACAACCGGTCGGCCACCGGTCAACTACCAGTCAAGCTCCTGACATCAAGTGGTGCAAGGCCGGTACAACACCAGTTTATCCCTGCAACAGCCACCAGACCGGTACAACCGCCCCGCGCACCGATACAACCGTTGAGCGCATCCGGGAACGCCTCCAGGAACCAGTACCTGAACTCCCAGCGGTACAACCGCCCCCATGACCGGTACAACCGCCCTGCCTACGTGCAGCGACAAGGGTTTCACCCCATGTATCCCCCAACTTACCCCCCTTGGACTATATCTACTTATCCCTTAGCTCCGTACTAGGGTTAGCAAAGGATTAGCTCATATTTTGTGTGAGAGCTTTGCTCATCCACTTGGTTACCTTCTCCTCGGAGATTCGAGCCTCCACCGGAGAAGATCCCCCAAGCGATTCAAGACCCCTCTTTAGGGAAGAACATCAAGACCTCCTCTCGGAGAAGAACCGGCTACCCTTTGTATCGTACCTAGTTGTCCGTGGATGGTGTATCGTTCTTTGTACCCGAGGATCTTGCACATGTGTGACTTGTTCTTGTTAGTTTGAGGGTTCCTCTTGTGTTTCCCCTTGTGTTTCCCCTCTTTGTGTTCCTCGTGTTCTTATCGGGATCCGTTCCTTTCGTGAAAGATCGGCCTATAGGGTTCTACCCTACATCATCTTGGTATCAAGAGCCAGGTTGATCACGATTTCGGAGCCTCCCCGTTGTGTTTCTAGCCTTATTTTGTTGTTTTTCGTCCTAATTCAAAAATTCCCACCAAAAATAGCCCCATTTTTTTGTGATTTGTTGGTGTGTTGATGTTTTGTTGGATCTGATCCGCGGATTTGCTTGGTTTCAAGTGGATCTAGCATCTCCCCATTTCTCTCCATCTTCCATCCTTGAAATCGCTCGAATGTCGACAACGAAATCATCCTTTTTCGTCCCAAAAACCCATCCCCGATCCAGATCTTGCGATCTTCCCGACCCTAGTGGTACTACCGCCCGCACGAGCGGAACTACCGCTAAAGCACCAACCGGTACTACCGCCTTCACAAGCGGTACTACCGCCCCACCCAGTTTCAGTTGAAACCGACTGGCATCTTTGCCCACCACTTATACACCATCACCACTTCCGCATACTACCCCCTTTGTGCCCATTTCGCACTCCGACACATGTTGCCACTTCGAGGTTTGAGAATTTGAGTTGCGGTACCGTATCCTTTTGTGTTTTGGCTATTTAGGTATAGTTCGACATCGACACCATCGCCGCTCATCTTCGCCACGGACGCGTCATCAACAACGACCACCTCGACTACATCATGGTATTCGTGCCACCATTTTGACACCATACCAGAAGCAAGACCAGTAACCTCATCTTGTTATTGGACATATCACTCTTGCCATTACATTGATAGCCATCATAGCCTTACTCATTTGCATTGCTTACCCATCGAGACTAGCCATTGAGTATTGCCGGCAACGAGACTTGTGCACATTAGTGATCATACTTCCCATAGCATACACACATCATTGTTGCCTATATTGGTATCATCTCTTGTGTCACCAAATTGTCATCGCATACTCACTTGCTATCTTGGTTCGTCAAGCATTGTATGAGAAAAGAGCTCATTCATCAAAGAGCCAAACAAGCTTTTAAGCATAGAGGAAAGATAAGCAAAGAGCTTTTAAGCAAGAATCATAGCATCATACAACATTAAGATTGTCATACTCGATCATCTTGGATCATATCATAGCAACACCTTGCATACAAAATATTTGGGATAGAAGTCGTTGCATTTTTGCTAAGTAGGTTGTGCACAAGTTCTTGTATCCGTCTATCGTGCAATCGTGCTAGAGTCTCTCTAGTGTTGTGTAACAAGAGCATTTTTGTGGATTCCACATTTTGGCTCACCCTTGGTTGCACAACCCCACTTATCTTTTTTGCGCGTGTGTTTCTGTGTACCTTATATGCTTCGTCTACTTGTTACATTGCATCTTGCGAATCTTTTCCAACATTATTGAAGCTCACTTACAATTGCATCAAATTTTGTGCCACCATCCTAACCAAGCTCCACCAAAAGCTTTTACTTGTGTAGGTGTGAGAAACCGACAAGAACTCATACCAATTGTGCTATTTCCTTGTCCTACATTGAAGTGATCCTCGATCCACTTTCAACTACGGTCAAGGTACATTTGGTACTCGTTCTTCTCTCTCTACCACTCACATTTGTCTTGGAATAATGGATAGGCCAAGTACTTCTACCAACCCACTCTTCATGGAGCAAGACGACGACATGAACTCCTTCGTCACCAAGAGTCACCTCTTTGGTGCACAACGTGCTTTGCATCAAGAGCAACAAGCTATGAGTGAGCGCATCGACAACCTTGCCGCCAACTTGCGACTCTCCGAGCAACGTACAAGGGACTACTTCGACCACAAGCTCGACGATCACAAGCAAGAAAATGACGCAAGGATGGATGAAATTCGTGCTTTGTTGCTCAACCGCTCGTCTTCCACTTAAAGACGGAGCCGTTCAAGCCGCCACTCCGACTTCACCCTCTCCGGCTCAAGTACACCGTCTTCAAACACTCTTCGACGTGCCGCACGCAACGAACATCACGCAAACCTCAATCCTCTACGCGACACTGACTCGCAAGAGCATCGACGATGTCAAACCCAAGAAGCCTTTGCGCTAGCACGAGAACGGCAACGACAACGTCAACATGAAGAGGAAGAACGCGCGCGTCTACACCAAAATGCTCAAGATGCCGAGGCACAACATCAAGAACAACAACTTCGTGACGCTCAAGCACTTGCGGCACAACAAGCTCTACGCGATTCGAGTCGAGCCGTTGTCGACCGAAGCCGACAAGCCCGTGAACAAGAGGAAGCATTTCACGAAGAAATTCAAGAACAAAGATTTCAAGCTCGCGTGCATCAGCAAGTTCCTCCTCGAGCTCGACAAGCTCCTCCACAAGCTCGCCAAGAACAACAAGTCAATCAACATCATGAAGACAATGGAAATCCTCCACGAAAAGAGCAACACGAGGATAACAACCCTCCGCGCCAAGAGCACCATGAGTTGAACAATCATCTACAACATGGGCGTCATCATCCCCGACCCCAGTACAATGAAGAGCAACGTTATGGCAAGCTCAAGTTCACCATGCCCAAGTTCAACGAAAGCAACGATCCCGAAGAATACCTTTCATGGGCATTGAAAGTTGACAAGATCTTCCGTTTGCACAATTATGAAGAAGAGAAGAAGATCGCGATGGCATCCCTTGAGTTCCAAGACTGTGCTCATTTGGTGGGAAAAAGTTATCGAGCGCCGAGAGGCACGAGGTGAACCACCCATCACTACTTGGGCGCAAATGAAGGATGTCATGAGAGCACGCTTCGTACCTACCTACTGATGAAGCTATGTACCTAGGATAGGGTCATGGACTTGTCCCAACTGCCCTACCCAAAGACATCTCTAGAACAAATCACCTTTCAATCGACTTGGAGGTGTTCCACTCGACAGACTCGAAGACACTCGACCAAGAAGCAATCACTCGACCAAGATCCAACCACTCGACGGCTAGGAGACCTAAAGGCACTCCGCACGCTAACAGTCGGTTATTAAGTAGCTTTTATGGTCATCATAACACTTTATTAGGGGCGTTACCAGTAACGCCCGACCTTAATGTATTTTAAACCCTGCACAACTAAGGGCCGGAGGGGCCCGGCGAACTCTATATAAGCCACCCCCCTCCTCAGTGCAAAGGGTTCGCACCCCTGTAATTCATACACGCATAATCCAGTCAACCGCCTTCGGGCTCCGAGACGTAGGGCTATTACTTCCTCCGAGAAGGGTCTGAACTCGTAAACCTCGTGTGCTTACAACTGCTCCATAGCTAAGACCTTACCTCTCCATACCTAACCCCCTACATTACTGTCAGACTTAGAACCACGACAGTTGGCGCCCACCATGGGGCAGGTGTTTTAGCGATTTGTTGGGGGAGTTGCGATCTTTTCCGATCCAAATCATCATGGTTTTTGGCGGAGTTTTGGTGGAGGGCCGCGAGATCCGTCTCGACGCGCTCACGTTCATCGCCGACGACTCCGCTTGGCTTCAGGAGGCTCCGCTCAACGTGGACACACTCCCTGTCCGTGGGGCAACGCACTTTCGCGCGTGCGTCCGCGGCGTCCTCTTGCGAAAACCGTCGACCCACTATCAGCCGGCTCCTGTGTTGTCCTCCCTCCCTGTTTCCCACCGGGGCAAGCGCTCCGGTCGGTCGAGACTTCAGCGGTTGGTGAGACACGCGGTGGCACGCCAGTCGGCCACCCCTCAAGTCGCGGCGATCGAGCCCGACGAATCCCTCTACGGCCTGTTCGACCTGTCGACTGGCTCCGAAGAGACCGCATCCGAGTGCGACAGCAGTGATCCGGCGGCGGAGGTTCTGATGGTCGATGGACCGCCTAGTCCTCCCGGTTTTCCCCGCACCGACGGAGGCGCAGGTGGAGGCGACCTGTCGCGTCCCCATGAGGAATATCTCCCCGAGCCTCTCACATCGCTGCAGAGAGAAGAACTTCATCGCCGGAACATGGATGCACTGCACACTCCTATCGTTGGAGAAACCCCCGAGGCTCGTGCCTTGGAGGACACGCACCTGGCAAACTTGGTCGAGCGCACTCGACTGGAGAACCTCTAGCGAGCACTCGACGAGCGTGCGCGACAACGGGTTCCAGAATCCAGTCGACATCAGCTCTTTCCGCCCCCGGAGGTATATCGAACTCCGATTCAGAATTTAGCAGCTGCAGCCCGTATAGCAGAGTCGATTCAACCTTCCTAGTCGGAGGCTGGCAGAGGCTTGCTGCAGATCAGAGTGTTACTCCGGGCAGCAGGAGACCAGAATTCCGCTGTTTCTCAGTCGCGGAACAGGATTCATAGCAGATTCGTTGCTGCAGACACAGTCCAGTCGGCTCATAGCCCAAGATCGCCCCCGAGGCATGAGGGACATGGGGACCAGCGTAATCAGTACGGGAACCGTGAGTAGTATGATCACCGATTCGATCATGACGATCGACGTCGAGTGCCCACCCCTCCCCCGAGGAGCGGGTCATATGTGCCTCGATAGCAGGATGACAGGCGCCCTCCTAGTGTTGGGCGAAGGATTCCAGTCGACCCTAGGGAACCAGGCTTTGATGCGAGATCCATTCTCGTTCAAGGTTTGGTCGACAGGAACAGAGCTCACCGAGAAGGTCACGACAGAGATGCACCGACCAGCAGCAGAGTATATGTTTCGGGGCCAGAGTGCTTTAGTAGATCCATCAGGGCCGCTGTGATTCCTCCCAACTTCAGGTTGGCGACTGGAGTCAATAAGTTCACTGGTGAGTCCAAGCTCGATACTTGGCTTGAAGACTACCGAGTGGCTGTCCAGATTGGCGGTGGCAATGATGAAGTGGCCATGAAGCACCTGCCTCTCATGTTGGAGGGCTCGGCCAGAGCATGGCTGAATCAGTTAGCACCCAACAACATTTACACTTGGGAAGATCTTGCCCGAGTGTTTGTCACCACATTTGAAGGAACATGCAAGCGACCGGTAGGGCTGACAGAACTGCGGTCTTGCGTGCAGAAGCCGGATGAAACTTTGAGGGATTACATCCAGAGATGGATCACGTTACATCACATGGTAGAGAATGTGCCTGACCACCAAGCAGTCTGTGCCTTCAAAGAAGGCGTCAAGTACAGAGAACTGAATCTGAAATTCGGTCGAACCGGAGATATGTCTCTGAATCGGATGATGGAGATTGCCACCAAGTACGCTAATGGTGAAGATGAGGATCGACTCACGAGTGGCAAGCTCAAGTCAGTCGCTCAAGAAACCGAAGGAAATTCCAATCGGAAACAGAAGCGGAAACCCGAGCCAGCTGCTCCTGGGGAAGCCTTAACTATAACTCAAGGAAAGTTTAAGGGGAAACCCAAAGGACCTTGGAACCCCAAGAAAGTTAAAGACCAAGACGGAAATGATGTGTTGGATTTGCCATGTCACATCCACACCAATAAAGATGAAGAGGGTAAGTTCATTTACCCGAAACATACCACTCGACAGTGTCGGCTCTTGATCCAGCAGTTCCAGGGCAAGCAGCCCAAAGATAAGGAAAAGGAGTCGGACAAAGTTGAGGACAAGGAAGACAGTGAAGATGGATACCCCCAGGTCAATTCCACCCTGATGATTTTTGCTAATGTTGAAAGCAAAAGTCGACTGAAAGTTATCAACCGTGAGGTGAATATGGTTGCTCCGGCAACACCCAGTTATCTGAAGTGGTCTCAGACTGCCATCACATTCGACCAGTCCGATCACCCAACGCACATTGCCACCCCTGGGAGGCAAGCTTTGGTGGTCGACCCAGTTGTTAAGGCACTTGACTGACCAAAGTCTTGATGAATGGTGGCAGTGGTTTGAACATACTGTATGCTGAGACGTTGAAAGGGATGGGCATTCCGATGTCCAGACTCAGTACCAGCAACATGAGCTTCCATGGGGTCATTCCTGGGAAGAAGGCTGAGTCACTCAGCCAGATTGCTCTTGATGTGGTTTTCGGTGATTCCAAGAATTACCGCAAAGAAAAGTTGACGTTCGAAGTTGTAGATTTCCAGAGTGCTTATCACGCTATTTTGGGCAGGCCAGCTTATGCACGCTTCATGGCCCGACCATGTTATGTGTATCTCAAATTGAAGATGCCTGGTCCCAAAGGTGTGATCACTGTTATGGGCAATTGGAAGAAAGCAGAAGAGTGTTTTCAGAAAGGTTCAAAGATCGCTGATGCTCAGATGGCAGTGGTGGAGCTGCAGGAATACCAGAAGACTGCAGACTCGAGTGATTTATTGCGAGCCAAGAAGCCCGCTACAGAATCAGCTTTTCAGTCGTCTGGCGAAACGAAGCCGGCTCACATCCACCCGACCGATCCCAGTGCTGCTCCGACTCATATCTCAACAACACTCGACTCCAAATAGGAAGAAGCGCTCATCCAGTTCCTCCGTGAGAACTGGGACATTTTCGCATGGAAGCCTTCTGACATGTCGGGTGTTCCCAAGGGACTGGCTGAGCACCGCCTACGAGTCGACTCAAAAGTAAAAGCTATCAAAGAACATCTTCAACGGTCCGCCGTCCAGAAGAGAAAGGCTATTGGTGAGGAGGTGGCTCGGCTCTTAGCAGCGGAGTTCATCCGAGAGATCTACCACTCCGAGTGGCTCGCCAACGTTGTCATGGTCCCCAAGAAGGACAGGTCACTTCGCATGTGCATTGACTTTAAACATATCAATCAGGCCTGCCCAAAAGATCATTTTCCTCTCCCCCGCGTCGACCAGATAGTCGACTCGACTGCGGGATGTGAGCGACTGTCTTTTTTAGACGCCTATTCCGGGTACCATCAGATCCGTCTGTATGGGCCTGACGAGATCAAAACAGCTTTCATCACTCCGGTCGGGTGCTTCTATTATGTTACCATGCCATTCGGCCTCAAGAATGCTGGAGCCACATTCATGAGGATGATTCAGAAATGTTTGCTCACTCAAATCAGTCGGAATGTGGAAGCATACATGGACGATATTGTGGTCAAGTCACGGAAGGGTTCCGACCTGCTGACTGACCTTGTTGAAACATTTGCCAACCTCAGGAGGTATGATATCAAGCTTAATCCATCAAAGTGCACATTCGGAGTTCCTGGCGGAAAGTTACTCGGTTTCCTCGTTTCCGAACGGGGAATCGACGCCAATCCGGAAAAAGTCGGTACTATACTCCAAATGAAAAGTCATGTGCGAGTGCACGACGTCCAGAAGCTTACTGGTTGCTTGGTCGCTTTAAGTCGATTCATCTCTCGTCTCGGTGAAAAGGCATTGCCTCTTTACCGCTTGATGAAGAAGTCAGACAAGTTCGAGTGGACTCCTGAAGCTGATGCAGCGTTTGCAGAGCTCAAAGCTCTGCTCTCCACCCAGCCGGTGCTTGCTGCCCCAATCAGCAAAGAGCCTTTGCTGCTTTACATCGCAGCCACGGGACAAGTCGTCAGTATGGTACTTACGGTCGAGCGGGAAGAAGAAGGAAAAGCCTTCAAAGTTCAGTACCCAGTATATTATATTTCTGAAGTTTTGACCCCGTCAAAGCAAAGATATCCTCATTATCAGAAGCTTGTATATGGGATTTATATGACCACAAAGAAGGTTGCTCACTACTTCTCTGATCATTCCATTACAGTCGTCAGCGACGCTCCATTGTCAGAGATCCTACACAATAGAGATGCAACTGGTCGAGTGACAAAATGGGCGATTGAACTCCTTCCTCTAGATATCAAGTTTGAGGCAAAGAAAGCTATCAAGTCCCAGGCAATAGCAGATTTCGTCGCCGAGTGGATTGAACAACAACTGCCGACTCAGGTTCACTCGGAGCATTGGACCATGTTCTTTGACGGTTCCAAAATGTTGAATGGTTCCGGTGCCGGGGTAGTATTGGTCTCCCCCCGAGGAGATAAGCTCAGATATGTCCTTCAAATCCACTTTGATTCCTCCAATAACGAGGCAGAATATGAAGCACTTTTATATGGGTTGCGCATGGCCATTTCACTCGGCGTCCGTCGCCTCATGGTCTATGGCGACTCAGATTTGGTGGTTAATCAGGTGATGAAGGAGTGGGACGTCAGAAGTCCAGCCATGACTGGTTATTGCAATGCAGTGAGAAAGCTGGAGAAGAAATTCGAGGGGTTAGAACTTCATCACATACCCCGACTGAAAAATCAAGCAGCTGATAATTTGGCAAAAATAGGCTCCAAAAGAGAAGCCATTCCCAGCAATGTGTTTTTGGAACACATCCACACACCATCAGTTCAGGAGGATCCCTTCACTGAAGAGGCCCCGCAGCCAAAAAGTGCCACGGATCCGACTGAAGTTGAAGTTCCAGCTGTGGTCGACCTGATCATGGAAGTCTTGGTCATCACTCCCGACTGGACAATACCGTACATCACGTACATCCTAAGGAAAGAACTCCCGGAGGACGAAGAAGAGGCTCGACAGATCGTCCGTCGATCCAAAGCCTTTAGAGTCGTAAAGGGACGGTTGTATAGAGAAAGCGCGGCTGGAGTCAGTCAGAAGTGTATAACACCAGAAGAAGGTCAGATGATCCTTGATGATATCCACTTGGGGACCTGTGGTCATCATGCCTCCTCTCGGACCATTGTGGCTAAAGCATACCGAGCGGGATTCTACTGGCCAAGAGCGAATGAAATGGCGAAAGAGATAGTCGACAAATGTGAAGGATGTCAGTATTACTCCAATATGTCGCACAAGCCCGCGCCAGCCCTGAAAACCATTCCACTCGTCTGGCCCTTCGCTGTTTGGGGGCTGGACATGGTTGGACCACTGAGAACGGGCAGGAGCGGCTTCACTCATGTGCTAGTAGCAGTCGACAAGTTCACCAAATGGATTGAAGCTAAGCCTATCAAGAATCTTGATGCTTGCACTGCTATCAGTTTCATCAGAGAGTTGATATTCACGTATGGAATTCCGCACAACATCATCACTGACAATGGGTCAAACTTCGATTTCGACAAATTCAGGGCCTTTTGCGCCTCTCAGGGCACACGAGTCGACTATGCTTCGGTCGCTCACCCCCAGTTGAATGGACAAGCGGAAAGAGCAAACGGCTTAATTCTCAAAGGACTGAAACCTCGATTGATGTGCGACCTCAAGCACGCAGCAGGTGCATGGGTCGACGAGCTTCCATCAGTTCTTTGGGGATTGAGGACAACCCCGAACCGATCGACCAGAAGAACCCCATTCTTTCTGGTCTACGGGGCCGAAGCAGTTTTGCCGAGTGACCTGCTTCACAACGCACCCTGAGTCGAGCTCTACTCTGAAGATGAAGCAGAACAAGCCCGGCAGGACGCAGTCGACCTCCTGGAAGAAGAAAGAGAAATGGCCATGATCCGATCGACCATCTATCAGCAAGACTTGCATCGATTCCATGCCAGAAATGTGAAGAGTCGAGCCTTCCAAGAAGGAGACTTGGTCCTCCGAGTGGATCAACAGAAACCACATAAACTCGCTCCTACTTGGGAAGGTCCCTTCATAGTCACCAGAGTCCTCCACAATGGAGCGTACCACCTTTATAATGTCGATCGCCAGATTGATGAGGCACGAGCCTGGAATGCGGAGCTGCTTCGCCCCTTTTATACTTGAATTCTCACTCGGATGAGATGTAATAAGAAAAACTTCTGTAGTTTATTTATCAAAGACAAGAGCGTTATAATTTTCCCAGTGATTGTTATTGTTTTTGTTTGCGTGGGAAATCCCCCAGCGGGTGGCTTAGCTGCGAATCCGTTTCACCTAAGTTGGTAAAAATAATTTCCTACCGAGTGGTGAGCCAGCCTTCCACTCGGGGGCTTAGCTGCGAACCCGTTTCGCCTAAGTATTTGAAAATCCAACCGAGTGGTGAGCCAGCCTACCACTCGGGGGCTTAGCTGCAGTCCAGTACTCGCCTAAGTATTTGAAAATCCTACCGAGTGGTGAGCCAGCCTCCCACTCGTGGGCTTAGCTGCAGTCCAGTACTCACCTAAGTATTTGAAAATCCTACCGAGTGGTGAGCCAGCCTCCCACTTGGGGGCTTAGCTGCAGTCCAGTACTCGCCTAAGTATTTGAAAATCCTATCGAGTGGTGAGCGACCCTCCCACTCAGGGGC
>NC_041388.1:220358375-220358957 GCF_002162155.2 Triticum dicoccoides | reverse complement strand
TACTCGCCTAAGTATTTGAAAAATCCTACCGAGTGGTGAGCGACCCTCCCACTCGGGGGCTTAGCTGCAGTCCAGTACTCGCCTAAATATTTGAAAATCCTACCGAGTGGTGAGCGACTCTCCCACTCGGGGGCTTAGCCGCAGTCCAGTACTCGCCTAAGTATTTGAAAATCCTACCGAGTGGTGAGCCAGCCTCCCACTCGGGGGCTTAGCTGCAGTCCAGTACTCGCCTAAGTATTTGAAAATCCTACCGAGTGGTGAGCCAGCCTCCCACTCGGGGGCTTAGCTACAGTCTGGTACTCGCCTAAGTATTTGAAAATCCTACCGAGTGGTGAGCCAGCCTCCCACTCGGAGGCTTAGCTGCAGTCCAGTACTCGCCTAAGTACGTGCGCTCCATCCCAATCCACAAGGACGATGAGGTGCAGGTCGACTGCCACCTTCTCCTTGGGAGCTTCGCCACAAATACAACATGCGCTCCATCCCACTCCGCAAGGACGACGAGGTGCAGGTCGACTGCCACCTTCTCCTTGGGAGCTTCGCCATAAATACAACGTGCGCTCCATCCCACTCCGCAAGGACGAC
>NC_041388.1:220190447-220357257 GCF_002162155.2 Triticum dicoccoides | reverse complement strand
CGAGTGGTGAGCCAGCCTCCCACTCGGGGGCTTAGCTGCAGTCCAGTACTCGCCTAAGTATTCAAAAATCCTACCGAGTGGTGAGCCAGCCTCCCACTCGGGGGCTTAGCTGTAGTCCAGTACTCGCCTAAGTATTTGAAAATCCTACCGAGTGGTGAGCGACCCTCCCACTCGGGGCTTAGCTGCAGTTCAGTACTCGCCTAAGTATTTGAAAATCCTAACGAGTGGTGAGCGACCCTCCCACTCGGGGGCTTAGCTGCAGTGCAGTACTCGCCTAAGTATTTGAAAATCCTACCGAGTGGTGACCCAGCCTCCCACTCGGGGGCTTAGCTACAGTCCAGTAGTCGCCTAAGTACGAAACAAATCTCAATCCTCAAGGACGACGGGGTGCAGGTCGACTGCCACCTTCTCCTTGGAAGCTTCGCCACAAATACAACATGCGCTCCATCCCACTCTGCAGGATGACGAGGTGCAGGTCGACTGCCACCTTCTCCTTGGGAGCTTCACCACAAATACAACGTGCGCTCCATCACCGACCCGCAAGGACGACGAGGTGCAGGTCGACTGCTACCTTCTCCTTCGGAGCTGCGCCACAAATACAAAAGTTGTCTCGAGTGAAGAACGAGTTCCACTCGACGGAGGATTCATGAAGATATTCAACGATAAACCAAGTTCAGATAAATCCTAAAGGTTCCGGACCACAGATCGAAGTGCTCGGGCATTCAGCCCGAAAGAGTTTAACGGTTACAAAAACCACTCTGCATTCCGAGGCAAATTTAAGGTGGGACATAAAAGTTTGTTCACTCCACAGGAGGAGGACTGGCAGCCTCGACGAACTCGTCCAGGTCGACACCGTCGGCGATTCGAGTGGCTGCAGTGATGAAAGTCTTCATAAAAGACCGGAAGTCATGCTTCTGGGTGTTGGCGACCTTGATTGCTGCCAACTTATCTTGTCGCACCTCCTTGAAGTGGACACAAACCAAAGACAGAGCCACATCAGCACCGCACCGGGCAAAAGACTTCTTCCACTCCTGCACTTGATCAGGGATCTCGTTAAGTCGAGTCATCAGGGACTCAAGATCATTCTGGAGCGTGGCCTCTGGCCAAAGTGCCGGGTCGATCCGTGATGTGGCGACCTTCAGTCGAGCCAAGTAGTCCACAACACCGTCAATGCGGGATTCCAGTCGGAGCAGATTCATGGCAGTTTCATCTTTCATGGGAGAATTGATTGGGTCCAAACCTGGCTCAATCCGCCCAGTCTCCTCCTCGAAGTTCTGGCAAAGCTCTGCATTCACGGTCTAGGGATAAGTCAATTTTCGTACGCTGAGTCGACAAAAACATTAGTCAGAACAAAATGTGTACCTTCAAGCTTGATGAACAACTTCTTGGCAAGGCTCCTCAGATAGCTCTCCAAATCGTCCCTCCTGCGAGCGATGCCTTCCATCTTCTCGTACAGGTTGAAATTGTCCTTCTTCAAGCACGTGCACTCCTTGTTGGCTTCGTTCAGAGCAGATTTCATCTTGGTGTTCTCTTCTTCCAACTGGCCGACCGAAGCCAGTTTCTGTTCAGCCAGAGCGGTTCTGTCGTCAGCTTCCTTTTGAGCAGCAACCAAATCCTGATCCTTCTTCGCCAGAGCTTCTCTTAGTTTTTCTGCAAAGAAATGGTGCTTGATTTAGAAAGAGCAGAAGAGTACTCAAGCCTAAGACAAACCAGTCGACAAGCTCGTCTTACCATTGGCGTCGTCCTTGGCCTTTTGCAGCTCTGTCTTGGCCAATTCCAGGTCAAGGTTCAGCTGGATCTGCTATTTCTCCAAGTCAGCAAAGCGAGCTCCAAGATCACAAGATTTCTGCAATCAGGGAGGAGAAGTTATTTTACAGCAAAAAATGACAAAGACAATAAATACTAAGACTAGGGTCGACTGCCGCAGTCCACCATAGTCTCGGGGACTACACCCAGCGGGTGCACTTTGCGTGCCCCCACCGGTTATGATCCCACTCGACTGGACCGCCGGAGTCGAGTGCAGGGAGTAAAAAAGGAGGGGAAAGAAAGAAGAACTCAGACCATAGAACTCAGACCACAGTCGACTGCCAGCAGTCGACCGCGGTCTCGGGGACTACACCCAGTGGGTGCACTTGGCGTGCCCCCACCGGTTTTGATCCCACTCGCCCAGACCGAGCAGAAGAGACAAACTACCAGTTCGGTTTACACTCGACGCGGCCAGACCACATCGAGCGAAAGAATCAAAATACAAAGACTACAGTCGACTGCCAACAGTCCACCGTAGTCTCGGGGACTACACCCAGTAGGTGCACTCAGCGTGCCCCCACTAGTTCAAAAATTCAATCGACGCACCCAGTGGGTGTACAGATGCAAAGATTTTTGGAAAGAGAGTCTTCAGATAGTATATCCTAACAGAACAAGCGGCGACCAACTAACCTGAACGTTGCTTTGGAGAGCCGAGCTGGCGTCATAGGCGGCCTGACTGGCGTCCCGCACCGTCTTCATCTTCTCCATCATAATGCCCGCCTGGCGTATGGCTTCCTTGGCAGCATTCACTTCGTCCTCTGGGACATGGTGGGTCGCAAAAACTGAAGGTGGGTCGACAGGGGCCTGAGCAATCGACGAAGAAGGCAAGGCACTCGACAATGGCACGGCGAAGGTAACAGAACCCCGATTGGCATCACCAGCGTCCTGAACGACTGGTTCCGCCCTCGGCGTCGACTGTGGCACCTTGCTTGCAAGAGCTTGCCTATTTTTCCTCGTCAAAGGCCTCTCGGGCTCTTCATCATCATCATCGGGGAGGTCAATAATGTTAGGAGCTGTTCAAAGTTCAATCGCCAAAATCACATCACCCAATGGTACACATTGCAGTTGAGTCGACCAAATAAAGACAGAATGGCAGAAATCATACCCAGATTGGAAGTGACCGCATCCTCCATTACCTCATCATCGTCCCTGTAAGCTGAGGTCCCGGAAGTAGCAGCGCTGCCAGTTCCAAAGTTCGTCCGGTTAAATCAAGAAAAACAAACAGCACGGGCATCGAGTGAATAGAAAGGGAGACACTCACGCAGAAGCGACGGGGATGTCAATCTTAATCTTCGGCAACGCCTTCCGAGGCTTCGGCTCCGCAACTTTGGGATGCTTTGACGCTTTTTCAGTTGGAGTTGGCGAAGAGGTCCGAGGATGCTTTGAAGACTGACCAGCCTGAGCAATCGCCTTTTCACGGGCGCTCGGTCGTTCTTGGTCAAGCTTGGTCCGCCTCTCCCTGCGAGGAGGCGACTCGACTTCTTCTTCGTCACTTGAGTCGTCGCTTTCTTCGCCCCCTTCACCGTTAGGATCCCATTCGCCACTGTCGCCGCCGCTCACCTCTCCTTCCGGGTCCTGCTCTTGCTCTCCGTTGGGCATTGAATACATTTCGATAAGGGCCTGAAAGAAAGCAGGGAGAACAAAGCCAGTCGACGCAGTATAGGCAGTTGCGCGAGTGAATTCAGATTACAATCAAAAGCTCAGAATCGGACCTTCTCTGGTACATGGGACTGGTCGAATGGAGGAACTCCCCTGGCTCCCATGGGGTTGTCCTTGTTTCCGGTCATGCCCGACAGCCACTTCTCTAGTGTGTCGTCATCGACCTCCTCCGGGTGGATCCGAGTGGAGTCGTCAAGACCCGAATACATCCACATCGAATGGTCTCGGGCTTGAAGGGGCTGGATGCGCCGCTGAAGGAAAACCTCCAAGAGATCCATACCGGTGACCCCGTCACGGATAAGCTGGACCACTCGTTCGACCAGCACCCTAACCTGCGCCTTCTCCTCCGGGAGCACCTTCAAAGAGGAGGGTTTCCTCACTCGTCCATGGTAAAAGGAGGGAGGCCAGTCGACTGGCCTGGCGTCGAGTGGTCTTTGCAGTAAAACCAGGTCGACTGCCATCCGCGAACCGAGTCGGGAAGAATCATGGCTGGAAAGGAACTTTTCCCTCTCATCTGAACACCAAGACCCCCACACATCTGAATCACTTGTGTTCTCTCGTCACTTGGATTGGCCTTTTTCACCGTCTGAGAACGACAGGTGAAAATGTGCTTGAAAAGACCCCAGTGAGGCCGACAACCCAAAAAATTCTCGCACAAAGACACGAAAGCAGCAAGATACACGATCGTGTTGGGAGTGAAGTGGTGGAGTTGTGCCCCAAAGAAATTCAGAAATCCCCGAAAGAAAGGGTGAGGAGGCAAGGAAAATCCACGGTCGACGTGGGTGGCAAGGAGAACGCGCTCACCCTCCCGAGGTTGCGGCTCGGACTCCTTCCCCGGAAGCCGCGCCGATCCATGGGGGATCAGCCCTCCTTCGGCTAGGTCGTCGAGGTCTTCTTGGCAGATCACCGAGCGGATCCAGTCGCCCTGGATCCAGCCCTTCGGCAGGCCAGCTCGCGAGGAAGATCCACCCTGACTGGTCGCCTTCCCCTTCGCCTTTGCCGTCACCTTCTTCGCCCGCTCCAGAGCCATCATCTTCTCCTTCCCCATCGTCGCCGGCGAAGCACGTACGGAGCGGTGGCGCTGGGGCGAGAGCGAGTGCGACGAAGAAGCCTGAAGAGGAGAAGAGGGAATGGGAACGCACTGTTCAAGAAACCCCCGCCCGACGCCTTATATGAGGTCGCTTCCGAGTGGCTGACTGGTAGGCCCGGGCGGTCCTGTCAAATCCCGTAACAATCATGCGCGCGATACGTGGCGAAAAAGGTGACGCGGAGATTGAGGCGGCTCCGCCCTATCCCATCCGATTATTGCGGCCTCCCCCGTCCCACGCGCTTCCCAAAATCTGAATCCCGCGAACAAGGTGGGTTAGAGGTTTGGTTCAATAATATGGGAGGCATGATAAGCAGGTGATAGGTATCGCAGCATAGGCATAGCAAAAGAGCGAGCAACTAGCAAGCAAAGATAGAAGTGATTTCGAGGGTATGGTCATCTTGCCTGAAATCCCGCAAGGAAGAAGAACGAGTCCATGAAGAAGACAAACGGACGTAGTCGAACGGGTCCTCACAAACGCGACGTTAACGGAACCAACCCGAAGAAGCAACACCGGAAAGAAGCACACAACATAGTAAATAAACAACACATGGACATGGCATGATGCATAACCAAGTATGATGCATGTCCGGTTTAATTATACATGGCATGGCATGGCAAAATGCAACAAACAACACTACAACTTAAGTGGAGCTCAATATGCAACGGAGTTGCATATTGAAGAAAACACCACATGAAATATTTAGTTCTCTCTCGTTTATGTACCCAACAAGATTAAATGTTGATTAACATGGAAAGAGGGTGAAGCATAATAAAACTACCTAACTAGGCAAACTTAAATGAGGCCGGAAGCAACGGACAACAATTCCGGTAAATCCCCATATGCATATATTAGGTTTGGTACTGTTCTGCCCTAAACACAATTTTAGAGTTGTTAAACGTGCAAAGTGATGCCACCATGTTAAACTAGGCATTTTCCTACCCCATTTACATATAAAGTTTATTAAATTTGGAGCTACGGTTATTTAGTTATGAATTAAAGCATTTTAACATGGCATAGGAGCAAATTTAACCAAAAAACATTTTTAAACATTTTAAACATGGATGAATGTGGTATATTATGAAACTAGACAAAATTCTAAGCAACTTTCATATTAAGTTTGTTTAATTTGGATGCACGGTTTGAGAATTATTAAATGCATGAACATCAGGGGGTTTTCTGTAAATATGCAAACTCCTGGAAATTAGAAAAATCGTCCTCTCAGGAAAAAACAACACGGGCCAGATCTGAGGAAAACTGGGCCGGGGGAACTGCTCACGCTGGGCCAACAGAGAGAAAGAAAGAAAAAAACAAGGAGGCGCTGGTGCCTCACCATGGGCCTTGCCCAGTCGGAGGAAGAAGCAGGCCGCGATGGGAGGCGCTGGCGGGATCTGGGCCTGGCACGACCTCGGTCAACGCAGGTAGGAGCGCACGGTGGTGGCCTGCAGCGTGCGTGTTGTGGGACTTGGCGTGCGGGCGCAGTGACCTGAAGAAGGCGGCGCCGATGGCAGGGAATGGCCGGGAACAGGGGTCTCCGGCCTGGATCTGGTTTGTGGTGGCTTGGGGAGGCGGACGAACTCCAGGACGGGTGCGCGGTGCGGGTCAACGGGGATGAACGGGCGAACTGTTGTTGCTCGTTCTCTGCTCGCCAGAGGCTGAACAACGGCGCTGAAGGTCAAATGCAAGGCGGCAGCGGGACTTGGTGCGGCGACGGCAAACTGGAGGGGCGCCGTCCTTTCCAAGAACTGATGGAGACGACAGCGCCAGGGACTCCGGCAGTGGCAGGTACTCGAGGCGGCGACCATGGCATCGTTCCTGCAACTGGAGAGAGCGATCATGAGAGAAAGACAGGGATGGGGAGGAGAAGGAAGAAGCAGGGGAAGAGGAGGTCAGGAGGAAGAGATCCAGCGCTGGCTGGCTCCGGTGGCCTGCCGGATCAGCGAGCGACGACAGTAGGTGATGGGGAAGAGGCCGGGAACAGGCTTCCTGCTCGATCTGGAGGCGGGCGCGAGGATGGTTCGAAGGGAGGAGGTGGAGGCTGGTGGTTGGATGGAATCGGTGGTTGGTGGAGGCTAAAAGGATTGGATCGGGTGCGGGCTTTGATCGAGGAGGAGCAGAAGAGCGATGGTTGGTGGTCTTGGATCGGGAGGGGATCCCAAGGAGGAGGAGATAGTGGGCTGGCGGCGGCGGAGGATGGGACAAGATCCCTAGTTTCTAGGGTTTGGTCTAGATTTAGACTAGGGAGTATATATATATAAGGAAAGAGGGAGAGTTTAGGGGCTAACGGAACCCTCCAATCGTAAATGGACGATCGAGAATAAAAGGTTAGAGGAGTCCAAATAAGAAAATGGTGATATTTTGTAGATGTTAGGGGATGATCCGGACACAGCGGTAACGACTGTCCGGGTCGGGTCCGGGACAGATTTCAGACGCGCGCGGGAGGAGGTCCGCGGACTGACGAGAGAGGTTAGGTAGGGCCTGGCGGTGAGAGGTAGACTGCATAGACGGTCTCGAGCTGAGAGAAGAGAAGAGAAAGAGCCATGATGACTGTTTCCGGAGACCGAAAACGTCCGACGTTAGACCGACTATAATGCCGCTATAGTTTAACGGTTGGGCTATCAAACGAACTCTGAATGCGATGAAACTTGACAGGCGGTCTATCTACACTATAATAAGACCGCAAGCCAACTTTCAACCCATTCCGAGAACATTTTCCGGCCACTTATAAAATAATATTTCGGACATGCCACGGGCGCGTGCAAGTGTGGTATTGGCTCAGAAAGAACAACGGGGAGAACTGGGATAACCCGGACGAATGTAAGTTTTGAAAACATGATGATGCAATGCACATGATACAATGACAAGATGCACACGCAACCGAATGACATGGCAATGACGGCGAATAACTGGAAGACACCTAGCGCAACGGTCTCGGGGCGTTACACACGGTCACCGCGGGACCTTTCGAGCTCACGCCCGAGCAAAAGAGGAGGTGGCTCGGTGGGGAATGAGAGGGGAACGGAGGAGAGCGGGCTAGGGTTCGCTATGGTGCGGTTATAAGCCAAGGAGATCGACGTGGAGGCCATCCATGGCCATGGCGACCGTGGATGTGCGACACGCACGTCTCCTGCCTCCCTGTACAGAGGAGGGGATGAGGTGAAGGTGGAGGTGGGCTGGGCCGGAGGCACTGTGGCCACTTATGGCCCAGTGGCCTAGTAGTTTTAGGAACTTTTCTGTTTTTTTATTTTTCTCTACTGTTTTCTTTTAACATTAGCTAGCAGATGAATTTGGTTAAATGTGAAAGTGCGTACACAACTATTAGGAAATATATTGAGGAGGCCTCAAAAGTTTGAGGTCACGAGGAAAAGTATAAATATTTGTTTATTTTGAAAGGCTATTTTTATTTGTTGTTGAACCACTTTATAAATCCCTAGGGACCAATTGGTGGGTCAAATAATGTTTGGTTCAACATGACAAAGATCAGGGGAATTTATAGAATATTGTGAACACTTTATTTTTACCGTTCGAAGAAATAATTATTTCACTTGTAATTCAAATTTGAATTTGACTTTAATTCTAGACAAGTGGCCATTTGCATAGTAACCAAGATGACATGGCCACCATTAGGGGGAGATTACTATAGCATGATTCTCGGGGTATTACAAATCTCCTCCACTACAAGAAATCCCGTCCCGAGATTTAAGAGGTGAGGCAAAAGGGGAAGGTTCTGGTTACGAAATTCTAGAGTGGTCCCGGTCTTGGTTGGTCTTATCAAGTAGGTCGACCCACTACGTTGATGTTTTCATTTCCCGTGCTCTAGGTCATCATGGTGAAGTTGTCGTCCCTCCTTCTGGATCTTCACCGTACTTACAAAAAGGTAAGAAGGGAAAACTCTATAAGGATGGATTCTAACAAGATCGAGCATCAGACGGTTAACTCAGGGAAGAAGCATAAGTATCTCTCGATTTGAAACTTAAGAACATATCGAGAGCAAGGTAAGAAGGTACCATGAGAAGTTTCAAACGGATATGAAATCGTTCGATGCCTAATCAGAAGGTGAAAGGGTTTCAAGGCAATGGGAATAAGTATTGCGTCTAATACCAGATTAGATCACTAGGCAAGTGCTCCGTGAATTACATACGAAGCCAAGTGCGAGGAACAACCTTGGGAACAGGGGCTGTACCGGAGAGTCAGGTTTCGATCCTGTGGAACTGTGGGTTATGGGCCCACCATGTGGGTTAAAAGTGGGAAGGGTGGAGACATCTTGTGTGATCATGCAAGCAAGGCATGTTAGAGGGTAGCCTGTCGATTATGTCAGCAACAACGTCGGTACCAAGGGCGAGGGACGAAGAGAACCATTTTCCTACTCGTTGAACGAGGCGGACCAATAGGCAAAGTTCTCATCCATCGGTGGCTACCGGAATGTCATCAACAATAGTAACAGGGTCTTGCTGACAGAATTGTACACCGAGATGTTTACATAAGCAGGAGAATATTACTGCTTAGATCATATAGATCACAAGCAACGTTAAACCAACCAATGGAAAGGAAAATAAGATTATCAGATTAAACAAGACAATGTAAAGGAAAATGTGTTTAAACACATATTTCAAGGGTATAGCATTCCCAAGGACAAGCAGAGCATGATATCCATGACACGATATAATGTAGAAAACTCCTTAGGTAGGGGAGAGAATTTTCATGACATTACCCATACAACGGTGCTTGGGGTAATTTGTAAAGAAATTTTAGCATTGTGCTTCAAATGTTCGTACTGAAAATCGAAGTACCACCTACATGCTTCGAGATAGCGTTGACATGGTCTTTAAGCAAAGGTCAGACTTTGGATACGCAAAGGATCCATCAAGAACAACCCATAGAATAAGTGTTACAATTTCCTCATGGAAGAATGGTTAACCTTGTTAAACAGGAAACTATAACCACAAGTCCTCCTGCCAGGTGTGATGGGCATGACATCACCTTATCGATATATAAGGACCAGTGTTATAACTCTTGGAAATATGTCCCAACCATCATATCTGACCGAGATTCAGATCTGATTGGTGCCAGGATACCTCTGACTCAGGATGCCTGAGAAGAAAAGGTGCAACACAATTGTCGAGATGACCTTGTAAAATTCTTAGGAAATGAACTATGGGAGCGAGTTCCGAAATAAGAGTTCATCATTAACCCAAGGGAATGATGAGGGGGTGGCTGATGAACTCAGCGACAATTCTTCAAGATTTCCAAAAGCTGGATTTCCACACTTATGTGAACAAGGAGATAACATTTGTCAAATCAAATGATATAATGTTTTATGCTCGAGGAGAACATCCACGAGCAGACATTGGTTCAAAGCAATAGGGTTGCCTGAAGTTTTGAATTCACACATCATAGTTCATTTGTCGGTATTCCGGTTAGGAACAACACGAGGACCAAGAAGGAATGGTGATGGTGATAAGTATTACCTATATCAAGAATTCTCGGGAGGTGGTGAAATTCTCACGACATTCTTGACATAAAAGATGGTAATACTCCAAGGTAACGAAGAATAATTGCTGGATAGCACGGGTCTCCAGGTATAACACAGACCACGAACAAGTTTGTGTTGGAGGGAAGGCAATAAAGTGGTCGATGATAGCACCAATCATCGAGGGCAAGGATGTTATTTCTCATCATGAATTCAATTGATATCTTGGAATACCTCAGGATGTTAATGAGGATCCCGACACATTTGTCGAGAGGTTTCAAGAAGATGTAACCGATCGGCGATGACATCAAGTCAACGGAATGATGAAGCGAAAAGTTATTGAAACCATGGGTACGACACAAACTCGAAATCAAGCTTGTTGTTCAGGGACAAATGATATGACGAGGAAGATCGACGTAAGATTAGCTCATCGTCGAAAGTTGTGCTTCGGGATTAAGGACCAGGTAGCACAGTTAAAATTTAGCACGATAAGGATATAGCCAATCAGGATAGGAATGACTTGAAGGATTATTAAACACATACGCAACAAAAATTACTTAGAGTTATCGTATCGGAGCTCGGAATCGATTCACTTATCGATGTTCTCGATTGACGACAACCCAGAACCCATGAAAAATTGGAACCAGTGAGAAATAATAGCTGATGAAGACTCATAATATGCAACACAGTTCTTAGATATTCTCGAGATACCAGAGGGTAATACTCGACGGTAGATCAAGGTAGAGGTTGGACTGGTGTATTGACTTGCAAAATACAAGTACTTTAACTTGTCCGAGAAATGAGATCAAAGAGAAAATATGGTCGGAACCACGATTGCAAAAGGCCAGATCCCAGATATAAGATGAACTTATACCAAAGGAATAATTAATTTAAGAGAAGCTTTAATGATAAGATCTACATCATGTCAATGGGCATGAACACAAAGTTCAAGATCGACTCCCACTTCTTCAATGCATAACCTTTCATTCACTTCTCGCCTTCGACGAAGTTGTAGTGTTGAAGTTTTATCTGACATAACAACAGTAGAGTATGACCCGTAGTAGTTTCCGGGTTCACACAGATTAGAAAAGGCATATGTCCAACCCGTCAGGGTATCGCGGAAACATATACCATAAGCTTCAATAGTAAATACCACCAGCTCGAAAGCAGGGCATGGTTGAGAAAACAGAGGATACAATTTACCCAAGGCTTTATATATCTGTGGAAAGACTCACAAGGTTATTTGAATATAAAGGACACTGTTGGATAATAATCCAACAAGAGGTCCGGTGGTCTACAACAGAGTTGATGTGAGTATCGGTACTCTATCAAAGGAAGAAGGAATGTAAGTGCATCGTATTATAGAAACAACCGACTAACTCAAAGCTTACATGCAAAGGAATTATGAATTCCAAGACAAGGGACCAGAAGCAATGCTCTAATTAGGGATTGTCAGATTTCGGGTTTCGGCAGACCCTTGAGGTTTGAACACTGGGGTGCGCGCGGAGATTTCGCCTTCTACCTACCTGCACCCCTCCGCCTCGCTAAGATCTAAGCTATGGAGAGAACAGCACAAGAGACACAGGGTTTATACTGGTTCGGGCCACCGTTGTGGGGTAATATCCTACTCCAGTGTGTGGTGTGGTGGATTGCCTCTTGGGCTGATGATGATGAGCAATACAAGGAAAAACAGCCTCGCGGGGGTCTGTTCTTGGCTGAGGGGATGAACTGCTAGGAGGAGTTCAGTCACCCTTCTCTCTCTCTCTCTCTTCTCGATTCTCTCTCCGATTTCGATTACTCTACCCTGTGGGTGGCTAGTCCTATTTATAGGCAAAGGCCCTGGGCCTTTTCCCAAATATTGAGCGGGAAGGACGCCAACAATTGGCCATTTTGAAGGGGAACATCTGGTACACTTATCCTGACTAAAATTGGTCCTCGCCTGCCAAAGCCTCTGGTGGTGACGCTGGCTTGGGCTCCACAATGACTTCCTTCCTGCCGTTGGGCCGGTCTTGGTCTCGTTGCACCGAAACGGGTGCCTTTGCTTGATGCTCTCGCCTGCGCTTGCTCCCTTTGCACCAAAGAGGAAAGGAGGACACTGCGCGGGCTGGCGCCCGCCTGGCACCCTTGGTCGTCATAGCATGCGTCACGGGCACCTCGTGAGGTACCCCGCCTTGATCTCTCCGCCTCCTCGCGAGCTAGCCTGATGAGGTCGTGCCTGAGGAAGCTCCGTGTCGTCCGCCCCGCGAGGCTTGGCCCCTCGCGAGGGTCTTGGTTCTGTGTTGATGAAGACGGACCATGCTTGGCCCCCTTTGAGCCACGCCGCAGGCTGCAGGCAGGCAAGTCTGGGGACCCCCGTTCCCAGAACGCCGACAGTAGTCCCCGGGCCCAAGGCGCGCCCAGACTTGGCCGTGCAGGGAGGCGAAAGGGCAAGAGCGAAGCGCCGCGGGCCCTAACAGCCTGCGGCCTTGGACGCCGCGTGGCGGTTGATTGGACGTGGGCGGCACTGTTCCCCCACGCCCCCTTATTTTGCGCCATGCTAGGCGGACTCATAGTCGTACACAGCCGCTCCCCTTTCTGTTGCTCGAGCGCCCTCTGTCCTTCCTCCTCTCGAACTCCAGCTTCTATTTTTAACCCAATCTCAAACCTTCCCCCCCCCCTTCCCATCGCCATGGCTCCGATGAAGAAGGGAAGAGGGAAGAAACCCATGCCTCCGCCTTGCTCGCCGCCGTTGGCGGCCCCCGCCGAGGGCTTGGGCAAGGTAAGCTCGGCTCTGGCCACTATCTTCAACGAATGCGGGAGGACGACGGCCTGGCCCGCGTCCCACTTCTCCATCGACAGGATAGTCACCAAGGTCCAGTATTTTGCCGACGCCCTATGGGCGGGTCTGGTTCCCCCCTTTTCTGATTTCTTCAATGTCGTGCTTTCCCACTATCAGATCCACATGATGCATCTGGGTCCTGAATCCATCATCCTCCTTTCGGTCTTCGCCTTTGTTTGCGAGGCAATGATGGGCATCCTTCCTTCGGTTGCCTTGCCGCGCCACTTCTTCTCTCTGCGCCTTGTCAACCCTACCCAATGCTGGGCGTGCGTGAGCTTCGTTGCCGCGACTGAGACAACGGCCTCAGGGATTGACTTCAGGCTCCCTCTGCCCGCGGCTGGGTTCCGCGAGCAGTGGCTGTATGTGGATGCAGGGGTGCCCAGCCCCCTGCTATCGGAGTGAACTTCGCCTGTTGTCCCCAATTCGGGCTGGGGCCAGGAGACGCTTGAGAGCCCCCGACTCGTCTTCGTCTGGCACCGCTTCGCGTTCTTGAGGTCGCTTGGCGTGACGGCGCCCAAGGTGGTGAAGGGGTTCCTGCTACGCCGCGTTGCTCCTCTCCAACGCCACTCCCGCCGGATGTGGGCCTTCAGCGGGCGTGATGATCGTATGAGGCTCCAGGAAGAGGACCTGACGCCCGAAGTGTTGAGGACAGCGCTCTTGATCCTGACTGGGGACCCCAACCCTGGCAGCATCCAACAAGGAGGGGCCTTGTTGTACCTCTGCCAGAACAAGGGCGATTTTGTGAATCAGATGCCTATCTTTGATGAGTGGGGGCCGCGCCCCGCCGGCCTCCAGGGGCCTCACGAGAACCCAGTGATGGTGACTGCCCTTCCAGTCGGCCAAGGCGACTCTTCCTCAAGTGGCGGAGCAGGGAGGCATGAGGCACCAGAGGCCGAGGGGGCTCCCGGCGGGGTGACAGCGCCGGGCGATGCTCATGAGGGAGCAGCTCTTGGGGCCCGTGCCACTGAGGCTGAGGGCGGTAGGCAGCTGCCCTCAGCGCCTGCGGCTGAGGCCCCTGAGGCTCCAGCCGCTTCTCTTGGCGAGACGACTGGCAGTGCGCATCAGGCAGGCGCCCCTGATGCGAATCGCCTTGACGCTTCGTCCTCGTCGCAGGTAGATCCCTGCGCTCAACTCTTGGGCCGCTTCCGCGTGGACTTTGAGGCCCTCCGGAAGAGAAGGGAGGCCCTGGGCGACGATTACCCTTGTCGCCTGCTGAAGCGTAGGAAGTACTTCGCCACTGATGAGTAAGCCTTCTCCTTTTCCAGCTCTCAATCCTTCTGTTGCTTTTACTGATCCTTGCTCCGCAGGCCCCTTCCAACCGAGCTCGCGGAGATGGCTGAGGTGCCGTCCCCCTTGGCTTCGCCCCCTCTATCGTTCTCAAGCGCTCCGAGCAGCAGAGCCCTTGTGGTGAGGGCGATCGGAGAGGCGAACCGTCCCGAGGCGCATCGAGGCCCTGCGCACCTCGCGATCCTCCTTCGTGGGCCTTCTCATGGCATAGCCAACCTGCCGCGGGCTTCTCGCCTGGTCGTGGACTGCGATTGGCTGAGGCGCTCCCTGCGCTCTTCATCTGGGGACGCGCTGGCTTCAGGCCGGGCTTCTGGCGTGGCGTGCCCGGCCGTCGCGAGAGTGCCAGCCCCCAGCCCCCTGCCCGGAGGGGGAGTGCTGATTCGTGGCCCCCGGCGCTTGCTTGGGGCAGATGATGGTGTGGAAGACGTGCTCGAGCGCGCCCGGGAGCGTCGCGCTCTTCGTCAAGGATTCCTTCGAAGGGCGGCTGACGCGGTGAGCCTGCTTGGTGAGGAGCTTGCTGATGAAGACGCGCGCCTTGAGGCCGAGGGCCTGCGCCTGGCTATAGAGAGGCGCGAGCTGAAGGGCGCTATCGCCCTTGCGCGCCGTCAGCGCGATCTTGACGACGCAGAGGCCAAGGCGTCGCTGGTGGCCTCTCGGGAGGTCCGATCTTGGGCCGCTGAGGAGGCCCGGGAAGCTGACCGGCGGCGAGAGGCGGCGGAGGAGCGGGCTCGGGAGCTCCTGGCCTGGTGCCACTCACTGGAGGAGCAAGTGGAGCTGCGCGAGGCAGCCCTCGCGTCGATGAAGGTGGCCTCTGGCAACCCAGCAGAGCTCCAAAAGCGTGAGGAGGCGCTGACGCTGGAAGCCGCCGAACGTACCCGCGAGTACGAGCGTCTGAAGACGAGGAAGCGCTTGGTGACGCAGGCGAAGGATGATGTCGCTGCATGGGAAGCCCGTGTCCTGGAGGAGGCCGGACGTCGGGTGGCGATGGCGCGCTTGAACTTCGAGCACGAGTTCGAGGAGAGGCTGGGGTTGATCCGGGCCGAGGCTGAAGGTAGGACTGCTGCGTTGAGGGCCAAGCTGGAGGAAGCGACGCGGCGGGACGATGCTTTCCGGGCCGCCCTTGAGGTAGCGCAAGGGGAGTCAACCACCTCCCAGGCCGAGGTGCTCCTTCTTCGCCAGCAGGTGGAGGAGGCTGAGGTCCTCGCGCGCCAGAATGCGGACGAGATACGTCAGCGGTGGATCCTGGAGCATGAGCATGGCCCCATGCTCATCATGCTCCGGGAGAGAGCCAACACAGTCTTGGGCAACATCTGCGAGGCGGCTGTTAGCGAGCCGCACGCAGTCAACTACGCCAGCAACCTTCAGTTCTTCACCGACGTGGTGACGCAGCTGGAGGCGCGGTCGGTCAGGGCTGACAGGTTGGTGGAGGAGAGGAGCCGCGCCCTGCTCGGGCGCGCCTTTTCTCGCGTCTTCAGCCATCTCCGGAACATGGATCCCCACTTCGATTTCGACGCCGCCATCGCCCCAGTCCCCCAGGCCGTCCGAGACGACCTGGCGCACTGGGTGGAAAACAATGTGGATGCTCTTGTCAAGGCCTTCGCTTTAGACAATGACGGCGTGATCGTGGCTGCCGACGAGGGCGGTGTGGTGAACGGCCCTGCCGCCGCTGGCGGCGACGCAGACAGCGATGGCGAGTCCAGCGACGCCAGCAACAGTTCGGGTGGTGCTCCTGAGGACGCATTGGGGGATTTATCCGACTGATTGTGCATCGTTCCTGCTTCCTTACCCTGCATGAATAGAACTCAAGTTTTGGCCTGATGGCTGTGAGAGCATTTTGGAGGGGGAGCCCCTCATGTAAAACGTGTGTTCGTCGTATTAGTAGACGTTACATTGCCCGTGCACCCGCGCCAAGTGGTTGGCTTAAGCGACGCGCTGGTCGGCTAGTTTACCTTTGTCCCGTGCGGGCCCTGAGATAGCCTGTGGGAGGTTGTGGTGTCCCGAGTGTTCCCTAATCGAATTCGTAGAATCTACAGTAAAAAACCCTCCTGAGAGGACGCGGCGACGGCAGTTTGGGCTGCGTGCAAGCTGGGCCTGACCCGGCTCGCGAGGGGCTCACGAGGGGAGGCAGCTGAGACGAAGTGGTAATCAAAACGCGAGAAATTGCTCGAACAAGACTAAGCACCTGTCGGAGTTTCGGGAACGGGGGTCCCCAGACTTGCCTGCCTGCGGCCTGCGGCGTGGCTCAAAGGGGGGCCCAGCACGGCCCATCTTCATCAACACAGACCCAAGACCCTCGTGAGGGACCAAGCCTCGCGGGACGGACAACACGGAACTTTCTCAAGCACGGCCTCATCAGGCTGGCTCGCGAGGAGACGGAGAGATCAAGGTGGGGTACCTCACGAGGTGCCCGTGACGCAAGCCATGACGACCAAGGATGCCAGGCGGGCGCCAGCCCGCGCAGTGTCCTCCTTTCCTTTTTGGTGCAAAGGGAGCAAGTGCAGGCGAGAGCATCAAGCAAAGGCACCCGTTTCGGTGCAACGAGACCAAGACCAGTCCAACGGCAGGGAGGAAGTCATTGTGGAGCCCAAGCCAACATCACCACCAGAGCCTTTGGCAGGCGAGGACCAACTTTAGTCAGGATAAGCGTACCAGATGTTTCCCTTCAAAATGGCCAATTATTGGCGCCCTTCCCGCTCAATATTTGGGAAGAGGTCCAGGGCCTTTGCCTATAAATAGGACTAGCCACCCCAGGGTAGGGAGCAATCAAGAAGGGAGAATCTAGAAGCCAAGAGAAAAACAAGCTAGGATGAAAATTGGAGAGAGAATCAAGAAGAGAGAGAGAAGGGTGACTGAACTCCTCCTAGCAGTTCATCCCCTCAGCCAAGAACAAACCCTCGCGAGGCTGTTCTTCTTTGTATTGCTCATCATCATCAGCCCAAGAGGCAATCCGCCACACCACACACTGGAGTAGGGTATTACACCATAACGGTGGCCCGAACCAGTATAAACCCTGTGTCTTTTGTGCTGTTTTTTCCACAGCTTAGATCTTAGCGAGGCGGAGGGGTGCAGGTAGGTAGAAGGCGAAATCTCCGCGCGCACCCTAGTGTTCGAACCTCAAGGGTCTGCCGGAACCCGAAATCCGACATTTGGCGCGCCAGGTAGGGGTGCGCCGGAATTCATCTTCCACCATCCCGTTTTTCTCCGGCCATCGCGTTCATGTCTGACGCTCATCTGGCCCGCGCCGAGCGCCGGGCCGCTCTCGCTTCCCGCGTCGCCCAGACGGCTCCTGTCGGCGGGCGTCCTCGCCATTCCCCGCCACCTGCCGTCAATGCCGCCACCGGCCCGGTGGGGAACGAGCAGCAAGCGTCGTCTCAGTATCCGTCCGTGCGGCAAGACGGCTGCACCGCTACTCCCTCGCTCACCCAAGCTGGTTCTTTGTCCCGCGCGCTCCGCGCATCCATGGAGGCTCGAGCTGTGCTCATCGCGGCAAACAAGCTCCTGCGCTACCGTCCCGTCGACGACGTCTACGAAGAATGGCTCGACCGCGTCATCGAGCTCGTCCGCGCCGCAGGGGGCTTTCCTGCACCTTCCGTTCCGCTGCACCGCACCCCGCCCCGCGCGGGCGACGAAGCTCCATGGGCGCCCCAGCCGCCTCCTCCTCAAGAAGGCGCCGTGGCTCCAAGGCGCGTGGCCCCTGGGCGGAACCCGCTCTGTCAGGTGACAGCACAGCAAGAGCAGAGCTGCCAAGAAGTCCCTCGCCCGCAAGAAGCTGCCCGAGTGCTCCCTGCTCCAGCACGTCGCGACCATACTCCTGCTCCCGCACGTCAAGACCCCTCGCTGCTCCCAGCTGCAGCGCCTGGGGACATGCAAGACCAAGCTCTCCGTCACCCAAGGCCTTCACCACCGAGCTACGCAGCGTCGTGTGGCTCGGCAAGTTCAAGCCAGACCTGCCTCCTCGTTACGACGGCACGGCCGACCCTACAGAGTTCCTCGAGCTCTATGAGCTGGGCATCGAAACTGCCAACGGAGACAAGAAGGTCATGGCGAACTGGTTTTCCATGGCGCTCAAGGACGGGACCCGCACCTGGCTCCTGAACCTGGCTCCAGGCACGATCTCCTCCTGGGACGAGATGCGCACCCGCTTCATCACCAACTTCCAAGGTACTCGCGACCGGCCACCCGCTGTGAGCGACATGCGCCGCATCATGCAACAACCCGGAGAGACCCTGCAGAAGTACATCCAGCGCTTCAACAACGCACGGCTCAAGATTCCCAAGGTGACCGAGGAGGCCATCATCTCAGCCTTCTCCGACGACGTGCGCGGCGTCAAGATGAAGGAGGAGAGCTCTGAGCCGTGCGAGAAGGAAGGATCGGTCGTCGTCCCGACCACGGTGACCGGGGCTACGTCGAGGAGGAAGGAACGCAGGACGCTGGGAAAACCGCGGCCCGCGCCAAGGGTGGCGCGATCAACCTCGCGAGGATCGCTGGCAAGACCCGCCTCGCAAGGGATACTGGAGGGATCAACCTCGCGAGGATCGCCCACAAGGCAACGCAGGCCTCCCTCCGCTGCCGCCGCAGCCAAGGAGAAACGAGGACCGCCATCAGGACGAGGGGGCTGGGGGCTTCCAAGAGCCGCGCGCGATCGCCTGCATCCTAGGCGGGGCTCAAGCCCCAGCCTCTCAACGCATCTTCAAGCAGTTCGCCCGCGAAGTGAATGCAGTTCTCCCCAAACTCGAAGTCACGCGCCCTCTCAGGTGATCGGCGTGCGCCATCACGTTCAGCTCAGCAGATCAGCTCAAGTGTGCGGCCACAGCCGGAGTCCTCCCGATGCTATATTCCCCAATCATCAGCAACATGGTGATCACCAAGAACCCCATTGATGGCGGGGCAGGGCTCAACGTCCTGTCCGTGGAAACATTCAAGCCAACCAAGCCTTTCTCCGGAGTCACCGACGGCTCCACAGTCCCGATTGGGCAGGTCCGCCTCCCTGTCACCTTCGAGGCACGCAACAACTACCGCACCGAGCTCATCGACTTCGACGTCGCTCACATTCGCCTGCCGTACAACGCCATCCTTGGGTACCCAGCGCTGGCCAAGTTCATGGCTGTAACTCACCACGGCTACAACGTCCTCAAGATGCCAGGAAGTGGCGGAGTCATCACGATGCCCTGTGAAAAGAAGGACGCGGTGTGTTCCCTGGAACGAGCCTTTCAGGCCGCATCACTGGAAGACCCGGATCGCGGAAGCAGGAGGCTTCCCGAGACCGTCCCAAGAAGAAGAAGACATCGTCCGGCCCGGCCCCTCAGGAGGCAGGCCCCTCAGGGCCCGCGCCTGCCCAGGGGGAATCTCCTTCCATCGCATAGGAAAGCGCGCCCGGCGCCCTCCTCAGGCAGGGCTCGGGGGCTCTTCCCTGGAGGGCCACCGACCTGGCTAAGGTCACGAGAGAGGCGCTTGGGCACCACATGGAGGCGTGTTTCGAAGCACGTTTCCCTCAAGGAGTAAGACAAGGAGGGCCAGACCCTCAGGAGTTCGTCAGCAAGGCCATTCAGGAGCTACAGGAGTCAAGAGTCATGAAAGGCGGCCGCCGCCTACCAGCTGTGGCTCCCTATCCAGGCGAGGATGGTGGGCTGCACGTCTGCATCGACATACCAGGGTTCAATCGAGTCGCCTCTCTGGAGCGCCTCTGGCCCTCGCGAGTGGGGCGCTGCGAAGGTCCACCTCACAGCTACGTTTGCATGCCTTACGGCTTGCCGAACACGGCTGCCGCGTACCAACACCTCATGAGGGGCATCATGGAGGCTCAAGAGGCCAGGCGTTCCGCAGCCCTGGCGGAGATGGAGATGGTCCGCGAGGAGCCACCAGTGCCTCCGGAGCCTCCCGAGGCCCCTGGGCCTGGGGGCTCATGAGGATCGGATTCCGCAGCCCCCGAGTCTGCTACACCAACACTCCATCGTCCTCAACATCATCAGGTGATATCTTTCAACTTTCATTTCCAGCTGGGAGCGCCCCCCAGGGCTGCATTATTCCCATGCCGCGTGGGTCCGTCCCTGCGGCATGTATCCCTTTTATTTCATGTTGTTAGCTTACTTTGTTGGGGGCGCCCCTCGGGCTGCATCATCCCCAAGTCGCTCGGGCCAGACCCAGCGGCATGTATCCCTTTTGCGTTTATTTCCGGCTATGCGTTCGACCCACCATGCTTGATTATTTGATGCCGGTCCACGGCACCTCTTCTTCTCCATGCCGACCACTTGCACGTTAAAGGGGGTACCTAAGCATCGCGACTCAGGGCTCTTACTGGCTCTCCAGCCCTCACCCTCTGGCCTTGTCCACGGCATCGCGACCTGGCATACCAGCGACGGCTGAGACCAGCTCGAGGGCCGGGACCCGAGGACGTAGAGTGCCGGCATCTAACCAAATTTGCAGGTACACATCACAAGATAAGGCCCAGTACCAGGCGCAACCCGCCTAGAGGTAGGGCCCCGTGAGTCCCGCGCTGGCTCACGGGTGCCTAGATACACCTCGCCAGGCCCTACCGTGCCAGCCACATGTCAGGGCGGGGCTGTACACGCCTCGGGGGCTCCTTCCGGAGGGGAGCCCCCTCTCACGTACCAGAGGAAGCACCATGCTCCGCGCTGGCTGACGACACTGCCGAGGAGCGGCTATGCCCGTACACATACGGAAGCGCTATGCTCCACGCTGGTGATAAACAACTGAGGGTGGCCCCCGGGCCGCATCAATCTCAGGGAGCCTAGAGCTCAGTGTCTAGCCTCATCGTAACGCCTCTCCTCAGGAGTGCCGCGCGAGGGGGCTGGGCACGGGGGCTGCGCCTGAGTCACGCCCAGACGCAGGCCACCCAGCCAGGCCCCCCGGGCCTGGTTCATCGCGCGTCTCTCCCCGAGCGGAGCCAAGGTACGAAGGCTGTTTGAGCGTCAAGGGGGACTCCTGAGCATCGCAACTCAGGAGCCTAACTGGTCACGTAGCCCCTCACTCCTTAGTTCCGAAAGGCTAACGGTGGTTGAGGTATGCGCGCGGCCGGGCTCTGCAGACGTAGAACGGTAGATCCACCCACATCACACCTCCCTACTTGTTGTTCGTGCGCCAAGGGGGACTCCTAAGCATCGCGACTCAGGAGCCTAACTTGTCACGTAGCCCCTCACTCCTTGGTCCCGTCCTGGTTTCCGGTCGGGGCTAACGGCGGCTGAGGTATGCACGGGGCCGGGCTCTGCTGGCGTAGGACATAAGCAAGTAGGAAGGAAAAGCGTAAATTTCAAGGAATTCAAAAGCAAATATTACAGTCCACACTGTTATCTCAATGCCAAACGCAAGTTTAAACGCCTCCCCGAGGCATGATACATATGCAGGAATTAAAGGCAGGACATGAGCCACAACGGAGTCATTTGTCGGCGGTGGAGCAGCGCGAAGTGGGTTCGCCTCATGAAGCAGCGGGGTCGGCAGCGCCTTGCTTCGGCTTGGTGCTGAAGGCCCGGAACTTCCCCAGCAGAGCCTCCATGCGACCCTTCACGGCCTCGGCAACGGCAGCGGCACGCTCGCCGCTTACTGGCTCCAGCAGGCTGTCGAGGTCGACGCCGGGATCGCAAAGGTAGATGTGGGTGAGGACCCGTGTCAGTGCTGCAGAAGATAGGACACGCGTCTCGGCCTCGGCCGTGGGGCCAAGGCCAAGGGCGACATCTTCAAGAGCGCGAACCAGGAAGGAAAGCAGCTTGGCGGGGCCGTCCTCGGCGCCAGCCAGCGGGCTCTCCAGGCCGCTATCGTAAAGCGTCCTCAGCGAGGAGCGAGCCTTCGCCTCCATCTCCGCGAAGGCCACGCGGTCCTCGGCAAAAACCTGGGCCTTGTCGTCCAGCTCGACCTTCCTCGCCCCCAACTCCTGCTCCAGCGCGCCTAGGCGGTCACGGCACCTCCTGAGCTTGACCTCCCTCTCCTTGACGGCCGCCTCGCGAGCCTTCACGCCTTCTTCCTGCTCTTGGAGAAGGCGGGCCTCTTTCGCGAGCCGGTCCCGCAGGCCTTGCAGCTCGTCTTCCAGCGCCTTGCAGCGACCACGGACATCAACCACCTCCCCCAGGGCTGCGTCACGAGCAGCCTTCGCCTCAAGGACGGCCTGCCTCTCATCGCAAGTCGTCGAGGCCTGGACCAGCGCCGCCCGAATCGAAGCGTCGGAGCGAATCCATCCTGAAGCCAGCTCCAAGCGTCCGGCCACCAAGCGAGGGTCGGCGCCAAGAAGATCCTGCCGCAGCCGATCTAGCTCAGCAGCAGCACGATCCAGAACGGCAGGAGTCGAAGAGACAGCAGTCGGTGGAGTAGGAGGAGAAGCGGCAGCGCGACCACAGCATCCTGAGGCGGAGCCTGCTGCGCCCCAACGGCTGTAGTGGCGGCAGCAGGCAAAGGCACCTCGGAAGTCACTTGGGCCATGGGGGCTGAGCTCGCCCCAGCCGGCTTAGCCAGGCCTCGCGAGGACGACCGGGCAGGAGAAGCCCGTGCGTCTCGGTCACCTTCCTTCGCGGGCAGAGGCGCTGTCACGGATGGAACCTCAGGTGCTCCCTTGGCCCTCAGGGGTGGCGGAGCCGGCCTTGAACACCTTCGCCCCGTCGATGCCCTGCGCCGCCGCCATCCGGCGAAACCAGGCGAGGCTCGCCTCCGACACGTTCGGTGAGTCCAGGGCAGACGAGTACCAAGCTCCGGCCGGGGACTGACGAGGCGCCATGGCTTCCTAGGTCACGCGGTCGGAGTAGATCTGGAAATTTTGAAGGAAGGAAGGAGAGGCGCAAGAAAGGGGATCTGAGCAGCAACCGGAGAAAGCAAAAAAAAAAAGCAAAGCCTAGGCAGATGCCGCTCCCTTATCAACTCGCGCGGTTGCTGAGGCGCCCACGTCCAATCAACCGCCACGCGGCGCCCAAGGCCGCAGGCTGTTAGGGCCCGCGGCGCTTCGCTCTTGCCTTTTCGCCTCCCTGCACGGCCAAGTCCGGGCGCGCCTTGGGCCCGGGGGCTACTGTCGGCGTTCTGGAAACGGGAGTCCCCAGACTTGCCTGCCTGCGGTCTGCGGCGTGGCTCAAAGGGGGGCCCAGCACGGCCCATCTTCATCAACACAGACCCAAGACCCTCGCGAGGGGCCAAGCCTCGCAGGGCGAACGACACGGAGCTTCCTCAGGCACGGCCTCATCAGGCTGGCTCACGAGGAGGCGGAGAGATCAAGGCGGGGTACCTCACGAGGTGCCCGTGACGCAAGCCATGACGACCAAGGGTGCCAGGCGGGCGCCAGCCCGCGCAGTGTCCTCCTTTCCTCTTTGGTGCAAAGGGAGCAAGCGCAGGCGAGAGCATCAAGCAAAGGCACCCGTTTCGGTGCAACGAGACCAAGACCAGTCCAACGGCAGGAAGTCATTGTGGAGCCCAAGCCAGCGTCACCACCAGAGCCTTTAGCAGGCGAGGACCAACTTTAGTCAGGATAAATGTATCAGATGTTCCCCTTCAAAATGGCCAATTGTTGGCGCCCTTCCCGCTCAATATTTGGGAAGAGGCCCAGGACCTTTGCCTATAAATAGGACTAGCCACCCCCAGGGTAAGGGGGCAATCAAGAAGGGAGAATCTAGAAGCCAAGAGAGAAACAAGCTAGGATGGAAATCGGAGAGAGAATCGAGAAGAGAGAGAGAGAAGGGTGACTGAACTCCTCCTAGCAGTTCATCCCCTCAGCCAAGAACAAACCCTCGCGAGGCTGTTCTTCCTTATATTGCTCATCATCATCAGTCCAAGAGGCAATCCTCCACACCACACATTGGAGTAAGGTATTACACCACAACGGTGGCCCGAACAAGTATAAACCATGTGTCTCTTGTGCTGTTCTTTCCATAGCTTAGATCTTAGCGAGGCGGAGGGGTGTAGGTAGGTAGAAGGCGAAATCTCCGCGCGCACCCCAGTGTTCGAACCTCAAAGGTCTGCCGGAACCCGAAATCCGACAGCACCCCTTACCCGAACACACGCAAATCTCAAATTCGAATCCAACTTAAATCCAGCGAGGGAAAGTGACAACCAAAGGGAAAAGCAATGAAAGCAGACAAAAGGCCGCGTCCGACACCTAATCTAGTCTTGGACATCTTCTCACCAGCGCGGAGCTAAGTGCTGCCACTGGGCGTGGGAAGGAGCCCCAGGGCCTGAGGCCGGCACCCCTGAGACTCCGGGGCGTGTACAGCCCCACTCATTATTATGTGAGAGTGTCACGGGGCGGCGAGCTTCACAGACACTGGGCCTTCTTCACAGGTACCGGCCTTGCTTCATATCGCCAGACGAGGGCCCCGCCTTGCGCCACACTCTAGTGCCATCAACGACAACCGAAAACCAGGATGCCGCCGATGGGGTAGAGCGGTCGCCAGCGGTTCCCCCGACGACCACGGGTCCTCCGCCAGGGGCAGGCCCTGAGGCACCTCCCCAGCAGAGGGTCTACCTCCTGAGAACACCTTACTCCGAACGCCACGGTGGTGATGTCGGATCTCGGCCCCTCTCCTGCAGCCCCCTGCGCCCTCCTCCCGAGGGGTAGGAGACTGTGGGAGCGGGGCAGCTGCTCGCTGTGGCGACCTGCACCTCTTGCGATCCATGATTAGCGTATGCCTGCTCCTGAGGAATTAACGGTACCCGATAATCGCTGCCTCCAGCGTGGCCGGTGGGACCGTCCCGAGGCTCCTGGAAGAGCTCAGCTTCTGGCGCCTTGTCCCCCCAGTTTGGGCTGAGGAGCGAGTCTTGTTCGCCCTCGTGAGGGTGCCCTTGGTCCATCATGTGGGGCACGTATTCTTCTGGCGCCGTCATCCAGAAGGCCACGCCGTAGTGCTCCGCGTGCCATGCAGCTCTGCTTGACGCGCCCACCGTGGGGTGGTAGCGCGGCTGTCCACTAGGGCCGTGGGTCGCGTCGAGTCCTTCTTCGCGGACCGGGAGCGAGGGCAGCGCCGCCGCCGGTCCGGTGTCGACAGCTTCGCTGGCGTTGGAGTAGCCTTGGACCACGCGGGCGCGCGCGGAGCCCCCGCGCGGGCCGCCCTGGGCTTGAGATGGGAGCTGGGTGCAGAAAGGGTGAGCCCCCGAGGCGGCGAAGCCCAGGAGCTCTGCCACCCGCTCCAGCGGCACGTCGCGGCCGCCCTTCAGCAGCCTGCACTGCAGCAGCTCTCGGGCCACCATGAGTGCGGCCCTCGAGTTCGCCTGCTCCCGACGGGTGTACGGTGTCGTGGTCGCGGCGTGATTGAAGGCCCTTGCTGCTAACCGCGCCTGCCGCGGTGTGAGAGTTGTCGAAGCCTGTCCGCGTCACCCGCGGCCTGCAGCGCCCTGCGGACCGCGAGCTGCCTGGGGCATGGGGTCGCCCGAGGCGAGCGGCTCTGCGCTGGCGGGCCACGCCGCCCAAGGATCTGGGTTGCCCGCCTGGTCGCCGGACATGGTGATGACGACGCGACGGGACACGAAGCGGTAGAAGGTGGATTCTGGCGCACCCCTACCTGGTGCGCCAAATGTCGGATTTCGGGTTCCAGCAGACCCTTGAGGTTTGAACACTGGGGTGCGCGCGGAGATTTCGCCTTCTACCTACTTGCACCCCTCCGCCTCGCTAAGATCTAAGCTATGGAGAAAACAGCACAAGAGACACAGGGTTTATACTGGTTCGGGCCACCGTTGTGGTGTAATACCCTACTCCAGTGTGTGGTGTGGTGGATTGCCTCTTGGGCTGATGATGATGAGCAATACAAGGAAGAACAGCCTCGCGAGGGTCTGTTCTTGGCTGAGGAGATGAACTGCTAGGAGGAGTTCAGTCACCCTTCTCTCTCTCTCTTCTCGATTCTCTCTCCGATTTCGATTACTCTACCCTGTGGGTGGCTAGTCCTATTTATAGGCAAAGGCCCTGGGCCTCTTCCCAAATATTGAGTGGGAAGGGCGCCAACAATTGGCCATTTTGAAGGGGGACATCTGGTACACTTATCCTGACTAAAGTTGGTCCTCGTCTGCCAAAGGCTCTGGTGGTGACGCTGGCTTGGGCTCCACAATGACTTCCTTCCTGCCGTTGGGCCGGTCTTGGTCTCATTGCACCGAAACGGGTGCCTTTGCTTGATGCTCTCGCCTGCGCTTGCTCCCTTTGCACCAAAGAGGAAAGGAGGACACTGCGCGGGCTGGCGCCCGCCTGGCACCCTTGGTCATCATAGCTTGCGTCACGGGCACCTCGTGAGGTACCCCGCCTTGATCTCTCCGCCTCCTCGCGAGCCAGCCTGATGAGGCCGTGCCTGAGGAAGCTCCGTGTCGTCCGCCCCGCGAGGCTTGGCCCCTCGCGAGGGTCTTGGGTCTGTGTTGATGAAGACGGGCCGTGCTGGGCCCCCTTTGAGCCACACCGCAGGCCGCAGGCAGGCAAGTCTGGGGACCCCCGTTTCCAGAACGCCGACAGGGATGGATAAGTTGAATAGCCTTTGGGTACAATCAACGGCAATTGGATTGGTCGAGAACCAATTCCAGTTAAAAGAATGGCAGCTCAGCCGGAAAGGTAATTTATAAGGATCAATGATGATTGCGTGTATTCGCAAACATATTGAGTCAACAGACTCAAAATGATAATGACAAGGGATGCCAATAAGACTACAAGACTTGTGGGATTAACCATAATGCAAGCAAGCAAGACTTTCAAGAGGAATTGGCTGCTCGAGATTTTCGGATGATCGAATGGCATTTCGAAGACTTTTGTGAAATACCTGAATCAACTGGGGATGAGCGGATACTCGATAAGTGCGAGAAATTATCCGTAGGGGTATTCAGGTGGTAAAGAACTGCAAGGCAGTAAGCTCAAAGGATTCTTGGAACAACGAAGAGCAGTTCGTTGCACCTTGTAATAACAAGATCAATGGAATTGAATGTAAGAATGGCAGGTGTATGCAGTTATCCATAAGGAAATAACAGTGGTAGGGAATTTGCAAGACGGTAGGCACAAGTGTCTCGGGAGAACATCGTAAAGTATCTTCAAAATCTTCTAGTGCAGCAGGCAATCATTTGTGATAAGGGCTCTCCGGAAGAAAGTAGTTACGAGAACCTAGAGTCAGAGTTAGCAAATTCATTTTAACCCGAATAGAAGAGAGATCAGAGTCCCAGAGTATAGACAAGGAGTAAAAGATCCTAACACCACCCAATGACGACGTGGGCCCGTAAGCCACACAATCATGTTAGTAAAAGTTTTTCAATGACTAGACTCGACTTTGGCCAAGGAGTTGGAAAGGGGATTCCTACAGGCAGTCGGCTCTGATACCAACTTGTGACGCCCCCGATTCAATCGTACACTAATCATACACGCAAACGTGTACGATCAAGATCAGGAACTCATGAGAAGATATCACAACACAACTCTACAAATAAAATAAGTCATACAAGCATCATATTACAAGCCAGGGGCCTCGAGGGCTCGAATACAAGAGCATGATCATAGACGAGTCAGTGGAAGCAACAATATCTGAGTACAGACATAAGTTAAACAAGTTTGCCTTAAGAAGGCTAGCACAAACTGGGATACAGATCGAAAGAGGCACAGGCCTCCTGCCTGGGATCCTCCTAAACTACTCCTGGTCGTCCTAGGCGGGCTGCACGTAGTAGTAAGCACCTCCAGCGTAGAAGGAGTCGTCGTCAACGATGGCGTCTTGCTCCCGGACTCCAACGTCTGGTCGCAACAATCGGGTATAGAAAGGGGGAAAAGAGGGAGCAAAGCAACCGTGAGTACTCATCCAAAGTACTCGCAAGCAAGGAGCTACACTACATATGTATGCATTGGTATCAAATGGAAAAGGCTATCATATATGGACTGAACTGCAGAATGCCGAAATAAAAGGAGCATAGCTAGTCCTTTCGAAGACTACGCTTCTGGTAACCTCCATCTTGCAGCAAGAGAAGAGAGTAGATGGTAAGTTCACCAAGTAGCATCGCATAGCATAATCCTAACCTATGATCCTCCCCTCGTCGCCCTGTGAGAGAGCGATCACCGGTTGTATCTGACATTTGAAAGTGTGTGTTTTATTAAGTATCATGTTCTAGTTGTCATAAGGTCAAGGAACAACTCCAAGTCGTCCTGTTACCGAAGATCACGGTTATTTGAATAGATTAACTTCCCTGCAGGGGTGCACCACATAACCCAACACGCTCAATCCAATTTGGTCGGACACACTTTTCTAGGTCATGCCCGGCCTTGAAAGATCAACACGTCGCAGCCCTATCTAGGCACAACAGAGAGGTCAGCACGCCGGTCTAAATCATATGGCGCAGGGGTCTGGGTCCATCGCCCTTTGCACACCTGCACGTTGCGAACGCGGCCGGAAGCAGATCTAGCCTAGCAGGTGTTCCAGTCCAATTCGGCGCGCGCCGCTCAGTCGCTGACGTCACGAAGGCTTCGGCTGATACCACGATGTTGAGTGCCCATAACTGTCCCCGCGTAGATGGTTAGTGCATATAGACCATTGGCCAGACTCAGATCAAATACCAAGATCTCGTTAAACGTGTTATCTTAAAATAACTGCGAACGCCGACCAGGGCCAGGCCCACCTCTCTCCTAGGTGGTATCAACCTGCCCTGTCGCTTCACCACAAAGATCCACATAGAGGGCTGTCGGGAAAGTATGTCCTTCCAGCCCCCAATTCATGAATCAACCGCGGGTACTCCTCGAGCCAACCCGACTTTAGTCATCACATGTATCATGTATAAAGTATATAGTATATACTCGTAATCACCTCCCGAGTGATCACGGCCCGATAATATAGTGTGGCAGACGGACAAGAATGTATGGCCACTGATGATAAACTAGAATTCTATGCTAAGCATTTAGGATTGCAGGTAAGGTATCAACACTTGTAGCAACAATGACAGGCTATGCATCAGAATAGGATTAACGGAAAGCGGTAACATGCTACACTACTCTAATGCAAGCAGTATAGAGGAGAGTAGGTGATATCTGGTGATCAAGGGGGGGCTTGCCCGGTTGCTCTGGCAAGAGAGAGGGGTCGTCAACACCGTAGTCGTACCGGGTAGCCGCGGCGTCGGTCTCGGTGTCTAGCGAGAGAAGAGGGGGAAGAAACAATAAATATTTAAGCAAACAGATGCATAGCGATGCATGACATGACAAGTATCGGTGCTAGGGGTGTCCTAACGCGGTATGAGGTGATACCGGCGAAGGGAGAAAACATCCGAGAATGTATCCCCGGTATTTCACACTTTCGGACAGATGAACCGGAGAGGGAAAGTTGCGTGTTCGCTATGCTAGGGATGCATGGCGGACGAACGGGCTGCGTATCCAGATTCCTCTCGTCGTTCTGAGCAACTTTCATATATAAATTATTTTCATCCGACTTACAGATGATTTTATATTAATTTTCAAAGTTTTAATTCATTTCTGAAATTAAATATTAAATGCTAAATGCACCCAACCCTGTGTACACAACAGTGTACACAGAGGCTGACATGTGGGCCAGGGGGGCCCAGTTGACCAGTCAATGCTTGACTGGTCAACAGGGGATGGGGCCCCCTGTCATTGAGAGTTTAATTAATTTACTAACTGATTAGTTAGTTAATTAGGCAATTAACTAAGTTAATTAATCAAATTACCAATTAATTAATTTTATTATTATTTTTAGGGCGTTGGGGCCCATATGTCATAGATTAATTAGGAGGGGGAATTAACACTGATTGGGGGTTATCCCCTAAACTAATTGGGGTCGGGCCCATGGGGTAGTGGCCCAAGCCAGCCACGACCACCAAGCAGCGCTCATTGCCCCCGCAGGCAACGACGGTGGCCCGGGGCGCCGGCGGCCACGGCAGCAAGGAGGAGCGCAGGTGGGAGGCGGCAGGGCGCGCGAGGCGGGTGAGGCCAGCGAGGCCGGCGCGTGGGCGTGTGGCCGTGGGGTCGGGGCATGGCCCAGCGCAGCAAGGGAGAGGCAGTTGGGGCACGGCTGGGCGGTGGTGCCGGAGCTAGCGGCGGCAAGCGCGAGCAGCGGCAGCAGGAGCAGCAGCTACGGGAGTAGGGGCACGGCCCGGGCAGACATACGCGCGCGAGGGCGCGGCCTGGGGCGCGCCCGGTGCGGGAAAGGGCGGCCAGGGGCGCACGGAGCGGGGCAAGAGCAGCATGCGGGCGCGCACGCGGACGCGGCGAAGACGAGCTCGTGGACAACGGCTACGGCACGAATTGAGTCGAGGAAAAAGAGGGATAACGGGAGAGGAGCTCACAGCAAACTCGGGGACGTGGTTGGGGTGGCCGGGGACGAACCAGAGCGGTGGGCAACGACGGCGGATGCCGGCGATGTACCCAACGAAGACGACGGCGATGGCGAGCGCACGGGAGTTACGCCGCTCGATCCGGTAGCGTAGTCGAAGGAGATGACGGCGGGGAGGCTCCTGGGCGTCTTCCTAGTGTTTGGGGAGGTCAGCGGCCGCGGCAATGGCGCGAGGCAGTGTCGTACTGACACGGTCACCGCCGGACCTTTCGAGCTCGCGCCCAAGCAAAAGAGGAGGCGACTCGGTGGGGAATGAGAGGGGAACGGAGGAGAGCGGGCTAGGGTTCGCTATGGGGCGATTATAAGCCAAGGAGATCGACGTGGAGGCCATCCATGGCCATGGTGACCGTGGATGTGCGACACGCACGTCTCCTGCCTCCGTGTACAGAGGAGGGATGAGGTGGAGGTGGAGGTGGAGGTGGGCTGGGCCGGAGGCACTGTGGTCACTTATGGCCCAGTGGCCTAGTAGTTTTAGGAACTTTTCTATTTTCATTTTATTTTTCTCTACTGTTTTCTTTTAACATTAGCTAGGAGATGAATTTGGTTAAATGTGAAAGTGCGTACACAACTATTAGGAAATATATTGTAGAGGCCTCAAAAGTCTGAGGTCAAGAGGAAAAGTATAAATATTTGTTTATTTTCAAAGGCTATTTTTATTTGTTGTTAAACCACTTTATAAATCCCTAGGGACCAATTGGTGGGTCAAATAATGTTTGGTTCAACATGACAAAGATCAGGGGAATTTATAAAATATTGTGAACACTTTATTTTTACCGTTCGAAGAAATAATTATTTCACTTGTAATTCAAATTTGAATTTGACTTTGATTCTGGACAAGTGGCCATTTGCATAGTAACCAAGATGACATGGCAACCATTAGGGGGAGATTACTGTAGCATGATTCTCGGGGTATTACAGATTAGCTCATATTTTGTGTGAGAGCTTTGCTCATCCACTTGGTTACCTTCTCCTCGGAGATTCGAGCCTCCACCGGAGAAGATCCCCCAAGCGGATTCAAGACCCCTCTTTAGGGAAGAACATCAAGACCTCCTCTCGAAGATGAACCGGCTACCCTTTGTATATTCCCTAGTTGTCCGTGGATCGTGTATCTTTCTTCGTACCCGAGGATCTAGCACATGTGTGACTTGTTCTTGTTAGTTTGAGTGTTTCTCTTGTGTTTCCCCTCTTTGTGTTCCTCATATTCTTATCAGGATCCGTTCCTTTCGTGAAAGATCGGCCTATAGGGTTCTACCCTACATCAATATCAAATAGAACCGTTTCTATTTTTCTAAGCCCCTCCACTGGATGCTTTATTATTATAGCAAACATGCCTGTGCGTTGCAACGGGAGAAAAAATCATACGCCTCTACCCTAATAAGCATTTCTCAAGCCCCCTCTCCGATCCATCTCCTCTATTTAAAGACGACACCTCATTTTGGAAAAAGTAGCTACTTTATAGTTATTCGGTTAGATAATAACTGGTTTCTTGCTCTAAAAATAATTTAACAGGTTAATTATGTCCCTTTGAATAGTAATGCTCATCTTTAATACTTGGATTGGACGGTAAACTTCAAAAACTCACCTCATCTCCTCTTCTTCAGAATGTCCATCCCTTGCTAGTCTCATGAAGATGAGGTCTCTAAATAATCAACATTGTACCTGTAGAAAGAAAATATCATGATTAGTTTCGGACAAAAAATGTTTGGTAAAGGAGATATGTTGCTCTTCTTTTCATCATTACGGAGTTATGCATCAGTAGAAAGAACCCATATCCCTATGCATGTCCTTGCTCATTAATGATCTCAGGCCATGATCATATTAGCACCCAATTGTATCAAAAAAATTAGAATAAGGACAAAAAATATCAAACTACTTGATCAGATTGTTGCGGTTATCAATTTTTTGAAACAATGACAAAAATATCAAACTATTTGATGGGATGAATTACCTGAAAATATAGGAAGAACTCGAATTGAAGCTATTCACATACGGAAGTACATCTTTCATTAGTGTTAATAAACAACATGACCTAGATGCATGCCAAGCAATGTAAAAATGAATCTTCTTTGTGAAAACATTTCTTCAACTTTAGTATGTAGCAAATATGCCTTTCCTATGATATCAGTACAATGGAACTGTTGTTGTGACATCTCTCACAGATTTTGCTGGTGATATGCCTAAGAAAGCATAATGGGTTTTTTAGATAGAGAAAGGAGAGCACATACATAATATGTTTTTCTAGAGAACGATGCAGATAAACATGACCTAGATGCATGCCAAGCAATGTAAAAATGAATCTTCTTTGTGAAAACATTTCTTCAACTTTAGTATGTAGCAAATATGCCTTTCCTATGATATCAGTACAATGGAACTGCTGTTGTGACATCTCTCACAGATTTTGCTGGTGATATGCCTAGGAAAGCATAATGGTTTTTTTAGATAGAGAAAGGAGAGCACATACATAATATGTTTTTCTAGAGAACGATGCAGATAATATGTAAGGAAACACTAACAATGAACATGGCATAGGGCCGAGCTGAAACTTTACAAAACCTAATGCATGAGAATGTGAGATAGTACATGAATAGTAGGGCCAAGCTGCATAGCTACAAGTTTCACTAAAGATACAGTCTGGATGATATCTCTACTCCAAGAGCATCTACTGACAGAAAGAGGCTATAAAACTTACCTCCAGCAGGCGAGCGGGCTGCGACCCCAAGAGCCTCTAGCACCCTGATCACAGTGAACCGGCTGTTTGACCGTGCCAGCATGTCCCAGCCTCCCAGTCACCACCCTGCGTGGTAAATCTACTGTACTGAGAAGCACACAACGACATACCTGTCACACTCAAATCGAGCACATGGACTTCATGAAATTATTGATACACATCTCGTCAAACATCTCGACAGTATGAGGCTTACAGGAATGCCGTGTGCTAGGTGAGGAATAAAGGATGTGGCATCCTAATACAGTTGGTCATCCGGCAAAATATCTATTGTGAAATTTAAGCAAAAAATCAATATGTAGTTGTGTTATTTCTAGTTCAGTGCATAAACTAATTTGGGTTTAATCTCTCAAATAAAACCAATGATGAACTGTATGAAACAACATTTAGATAGAAAACATTATATCTCAAACATTGTACCAGTTTGTGGTTTAATCTATCAACAAAACCAATGGTATATGATGCTTCCCCTATACGCCAGTATCATCACATTGTGAAAGGGGCAAATTACTCACTGATAAACATTGTGTACCGGACAACAATGGCATTCAGAAAAATCCTTTGCCGTCACGTGTGTGCAGTACAGGACATATGTGCGATTTGTCCCCATCATGCTCCAAGGATCAATGTGATTTTCAGACTAAAAGGACACGCAACTTCTTTGTTCTTCTAGGAACTGAATATATGTAAGACACGGTGATTTCTTCTAATGAAAATCGGAGAGGGAGCTCTCTTCTATAAAAAAGGAACTAAATATATGTCAATTCTAGAACCTAAATTTGCCGCTGGTGAGTACTTTGCTCCCCATGAAAACCATTGTAAAATTGTACCCTTTTAAACTAACACTTCTCCTATTTGGATAGAGTGCTCCATCTCTTGGAATTCATCCAAACTTGTATGTACGCAATTAGTTAAGGTCATACAATGCATGCTTACCTGCCGTCCAGTGGCTGTTGCTAGAGTACTCTGGAGGCCTGCGAGCATGGAGGAGAACCAGAGGTGTTGTCTACAGCGCCAAAGCACCTACAGCAAAGCAAACACGCATCGCCTCCTCGCGACCCAAGCACCGCAACAACGACAGAGAGAAGAACGTCCGTGCTTACCTGACGAAGATGGACGGTGACCCCTGCACCGGCGTGTCAACCTCGGCCTAGTACAGGCTGGCGACGCGGATCTGCATCCCCGCACCTATGGACGGGTAGGAGCTCTCCCGCCGCACCGCCGGTGAGGCTTGTGTAGAGGGCACCGCCGGTGAGGCTTGTGTAGAGGGCACCGCCGGTGAGGCTTGTGTGAAGGGCGCCGCCGGCCTCAGCTCCTGTCTTGGGTCGATCCCCTCCTCCTTCCCTCGTGCGCCACACCAGGAGAGGAGCGCCGTGCCCCAGCTCCTCTTCATCGAGCCACCTCCTGCCCCGAGCCGAGAGCTCGCACTGCGCCCCACAGAAGGCCGGCCTAGACCCGGTGCGCCCCAACCGATCCTTCGGTCGCAGACTCCGCGAGGAAGGCGGTGGCGGCGGCGGTGCGCCCACTCGTGCATGGGGAAGAGGAAGAGGATCTGTTGTGATGTGTTTGTTTAAAGGACTGCGGGGTGAATATACTAAACTACATGGACGTTTTTGCAACAATGAAACATTATCTCAGTTAGCCAGTTAAAAAAAGGACTGCGGGTTGATTCTTCAAAACGTAAGGGGCTTTTCTGAAAATACGCCGCAACAGAGAACCACACACAATTTCGTACCACCTCGAATACGTTTTAATTTAAAACTGTAAAACTAAAAGCGTAAAATCACGGGAAGAAGCGTATTGTGACGGTGAACCCACGGAGTTAATCCATGCTTTATTATTATAAAAAATTAGGAAAAGATTAGGGAAAGACTAGCAAAAATGTCCGTGCGTTGCTACGAAAAAAAACATATCACACAGACGTAGACCAAAAATAAGCATGGCTCAAGACCCCCTCCCCACATGCTAACATCCTCTATCTCAACTAACATCGTGTATCTCAACACGGCGCCCACTCAGGTCACCCCTTACTTAACCCTCACTAACGGTAGTCGTTGTGTCCACTTGATCACAAACCGATCCGAGCATTGGCAATCCAAAGACAATGAGCATGGCTAGAAAAATGTAAAACTAACTTGTAATTCCTTAGAAATGTCCCTTGAAGAATCCATACAAAACACAATCCAGCCAACAGTTCTATAATGATATGTTCAGAAACTTTAGTTGTGCTATTACTGACCATGTTTAAGTTGGTAAATAAGAAACTTAATGACACTGCATGTTGTTTCGGAATCACATTCATATTATCTCCCATAGAAAAATTGCTTCAATTCTTTCAAGACAGAACCATACAACAAAATGTTTCAGAACGCAAGGAGTCAGAAATACTTTGAATCAGTTTATACACTGTGAAATAAAAATTCAGGCCATATAAATCCCGCTTCTGCAGCTAACCTAGCTAGTATTACACTTCTAGGTCCAAAAGCTTGAAAGTGGAATAGCACAGAATTAGTAAAGAAATAACCTCCATTTGAAAGCAATTGCACACATTTTTTAATCCAAGCATAGTTATCTAGAGGAAATAATTCAGCAAACACAATATGGGTTGAAAATTCAGAGATCTCATGAGAGGTGGACTGATGCCCAATATATCGGGAAACAATATGCATGTTTCACCATGTACTCCCTCCATTCTGATTTACTCGACCACGACGAGTAAATCAGAATGGAGGGAGTAGAACTGAAGCAAATTATCTAGAAGGAATAGAAGAAAGAAATTGGTAAACAAATACTATAATCTTGAAAAGAAACATCAAATCAGTAAATGTGACAACGACACAACTACAGTCTTCTGCCAGTTCCAGTTGCACCCCATAAAATGGCAAGAGAACCGCACACAGTAACGAACAGCTGGCTTTGCCTGACCAAGCAGCGGCAAACAAAATTTTGCTAGTTTCTATTTTCAAATAAACATCAGAGCTTCAAAAACATAGTACAATGAAAAGGATAGAGGAAGATTGCCATCTAACTAAAAGGATATTATCAACTGCAGCATAAAACCACAGTTGCAACAAGCTAAATTGCGTAAAATGGAGATAAAAGTAACCAAAGTAACATGTTCCTCTCTAATACCTATTGGGTCATGTGAAGAGAATGGGTATATAACACCAACCAGTTCAGGATTGATCCAAGGCCACACAGAACTATCCCCAAAAGAGATTCACATATGCCAAAATGGAGCAGATGCATTTAGTAAAGCATGAATATTTGTCATGTGATTCCACAGTATGCACTGTGTGTACTTTAGTTAAGCATGTATATATATCTGAACTTGAAAAATATACATTGGCCAGTATTATTTTTTTCTATTTAAATTTTGTGTTCCACCATGATATCGAAATTGCATATAAAATACAGTTCAAAACATGAGCTATAAATGAAATTATATTTATCACTGTTGTATTGGTTTTCCTAAGAAAGTTTGTAATCCTTACAATTATGCTCATGAAGCCTCATGCACCATGTTTCATCTTGCACATCCTCTGAATTTCTGGTCTCGCACCTGCACCACATTCAGTTTGAAGCTATCGACAATGGGGAGCAGACTTGTGTGACTGAAAAGTGAAAACATAAATTTTATGTTCTTTCCAGATGGTCCTAGCACTTATGCAATTTTGAACTTTGGCGCACACACCACAGTGCAGAACCGTGTATGATGTGGATTGTAACAAACAAACAAATTGGAGCGTCATGGATGAGGAGGACGTCGGCAACCGTTGTCACTGTACGCTGCTGAATTCGGATGGAGCGGGTATGGGAGGTGCTGCCGAGGGCTTACCAGGAGAGACGAAGAAAACACTGCAACGTCCGGATCGCCGGCGCCTCATATTTTCCTCCTGCCTCTTAGTGCGTGTAGGGGCAGCCTCAAAGCCGCCTCTGCTCCAGCTCCTTCCTCAACCCACCACCTCCTCCGGCTCCTTCCTCAGTCCTCATCGAATCCGTTGGATTTCTCACAAGGATGGTTTGTACCACATATCCTAAAACAAGCATCATCAATAAACTTTAGTATCTCAGATGGAGAATTATGGAGGTATACTCTACAAAATTGAGTAATTGCTTTAGAGACATATATCTAAAATTGGTTCAATATTTGGTAAGAAATTCTCTTTTAATTAGAGAAAAGGTATGTAGTGTAAACTTCTTAAGTTAGCAAGTGCTATCAGCTAGCACCATGTCCGTCTCTGCTTGTGTCCAGCAAACATGCTATGATATAGTAAGAAACCCGGGACCAAAGCATGTCGTGAAAGACGCACACGGGGCGGGCGTGCTTCGACTGTATCTCCAGGGCACAGTTGACAGAAAACTTCCTGATCTAGTTCTAGCATTTTGCTTATTTTCTTAAAAGTTGTATAAGAACAGATCGCTTCCAAGGTTCAAACTATCTTTTGAGTTATCTATCTTATAAAACAATGTCTATGACCTGAATGTAAACAACATGTCTTAAAATAGTTCATCCACGGACTGCAAAAACATACGTAGAACATATCCCTTCCAAGGTTCAAATGGTTCTTTGAACAATCTATCATAGCCATGAAGATTTGCATAACCTTTGAGAATCACAGAAAACAGGGCAGTGTTAAGATAGATTCTGTCATGGTTGATATACATCAAACAGTTCCCTTGATGGACGCACTTCATTATAAATTAGGTGCTATGCCTACCAAACAAAAACTTAACATCAAGGCTACAAAAAAATCCAAAATACAGGCAATGATGGATGTGAGAGGCACTGTTCATCTTAGTAAAGATAGCTCCACTTGTCCTGAAACATATCTCAAAAGGCAAAATAACTAACTTGATTCATGCATAATTAATAATCTATAATCCGATGAGCTGCTTGCCAGAAAAGAGAATATAAAATTAATCACACGTTAATAAGTGTAGAAGCAAAACAGAAGACCTATCAGACCCATGGCTCATAGATGCATCAGGAGATCACATTCTCCATGCATGGCCTCAGCCGAAGACTCTACTATTCAGAAACAAAATAATACAAGACCAGCTAAATAAACTACAGACAAGTTCACAAATAAAATTATCCAGAAGTAGATGGGTTCGGACGATCTCACCATGAATAATTTGCCGCCTAGATTTCAGGTGGGCTTGGTCACAAAACAATGGAGGTGAGGCACACACGCACCGCAACTGCTTTCTACCCCTTCTTCTTCACCTCGCTACCCCGTCCCAGTGCCTCCAAGTGCACCATCGTCTTTACCCCCGCCCTCACACCCGTGGCGAATCAGCTCCGCCTCCATGACAACTCGCATGGCGGGGGATAAGATTCCCGGCGGCGTCGTGGTAGCAGAGGCGGGGGGAGCCGGCAACGACCGCACCGTGGAGTCTCGCCGGCGGTGGAAGGCCGCGAGGGTGGGGGACTTGGGGTAGGGTAGGGGCTTAGACCGGCGGCGTGGCAGGGGTGCGGCGTGCTAGAGGTGGAAGATGAGATGGATCGTCAGTCATACGGCTGGGCTGTCGCTCGTACCGTCGTACGTTTTGTGTTGACTTTCATATGGACGGCGGGTTTGGTTCCCCTAAAAGCTAGGGTTCTTTTTGTAAAATTATTGACGGTGAACCCGACATCTATGTGCGATAGGTGAACCATATCGGACGAACGAACGAACATGCTATTAGTACCACCTCGTTTATATTACGATTTTGTCTATACGAATCGTAAAAGTGTATTACGACTGGACGGAAGCGTATTGTAACGGTGAACCCATAGAGTCAATCTATAATTTATTATTAGAGAAAGTGAAAAGATTAGGGAAAAGATATTATGAATCTGAAGTTGTTTGATGCATATCGAATAATCAACTCATGGATACTTGTGGTGACATTGAAGTATCTAGGTGACATTAGAGTTGGTTGATGTGTATCGTATGATGTTATTTTAGTATGAACTCTAGGGTTGTTTGTGACACTTATAGGAATATCTCAATAGACTGATCGAAAAGGATAACTTTGAGGTGGTTTTGTACCCTACAAACAATTTCGTCTTATCTTCTCCGCTAGATAAGAACTTTGGAGTGATTCTTTGTTACACGTTGAGGGATTGTTATATGATTTAATTCTGTTAGCACTGTTGAGAGATTGCACTAGTGAAAGTATGAACCCTAGGCCTTGTTTTCAAGCATTGTAATACCGTTTGTGCTCCGTTTTATCACTTGCTACTTTGCTGTTTTTTATTTTTAGATTACAAAATGAAGGAAATATGCCCTAGAGGAAATAATAAAGTTGTTATTTATATTTCCTTATATCATGATAAATGTTTATTATTCATGCTAGAATTGTATTAACCGAAACTTGATACATGTGTGAATACATAGACAAAACACAATGTCCCTAGTATGCCTCTACTAGACTAGCTCGTTAATCAAAGATGGTTAAGTTCCCTAACCATGGACATGTGTTGTCATTTGATAAACGGGGTCACATCATTAGGAGAATGATGTGATGGACAAGACCCATCTGTTAGCTTAGCATAATGATCGTTAAGTTTTATTGCTATTGCTTTCTTCATGACTTGTACATATTCCTTTGACTATGAGATTATGCAACTCTCAGATACCGGAGGAAAACCCTGTGTGCTATCAAACGTCACAATGTAACTAGGTGATTATAATGATGCTCTACAGGTATCTCCGAAGGTGTTTGTTGGATTGGCATAGATCGATATTAGGATTTGTCACCCCGAGTATCGGAGAGGTATCTCTGGGCCCTCTCGGTAATGCACATCGTGATAAGCCTTGCAAGCAATGTGACTAATGAGTTAATTATGGGATGATTCATTATGGAAAGAGTAAAGAGACTTGCCGGTAACGAGATTGAACTAGGTATGAAGATACCGACTATCGAATCTCGGACAAGTAACATAACGATGACAAAGGGAATGACATATGTTGTCATTACAGTTTGACCGATAAAGATCTTCGTAGAATATGTAGGAACCAATATGAGCATCCAGGTTCTGCTACTGGTTATTGACCGGAGAAGTGTCTCGGCCATGTCTACATAGTTCTCGAACCTGTAGGGTCCGCACACTTAACGTTCGATGACGATTTGTATTATGAGTTATGTGTTTTGGTGACCGAAGATTGTTCGAAGTACCGGATGAGATAACGGACATGATGAGGAGTCTCGAAATGGTCGAGAGGTAAAGATTGATATATTGGATGATAGTATTCAGACACTGGAAGTGTTTCGAAATGTACCGGGTATGTATCGGAGTACCAGGGGGTTACCGGAACCCCCGAGGGGAAGATATGGGCCACATGGGCCATAGAGGGAGGCAAGCCAATCCATAAGGGTGGTGCCCCCCAAGGGAGGAGTTCGAATTGGAGTAGGGGAGGGGCGGTGCCCCCCTTTCCTTCTCCTTCTCCCTCTCCTTCCCCCTTTCCCCCTCCGATAAAAGGAAGGGGGTGAATTGGACTAGGAGCCCAAGTGGGACTCCTCCCACTTGGGGCACCCCTAGGACGGCCTCCTCCCCTCTCCCTCCTTTATATACGGGGACGGGGGGCGCCTCTAACACACATAAATTGTTCCTAGTCGTGTGCGGCGCCCCCCTCCACTGTTTACTCCTACGGTCATTTGTCGTAGTGCTTAGGCAAAGCCCTGCGTGGATCACTTCACCATCACCGTTATCACGCTGTCGTGCTTACGAAACTCTCCCTCGACACTTTGCTAGATCAAGAGTTCGAGGGACGTCATTGAGCTGAACGTGTGTAGAACTCGGAGGTGTCGTATGTTTGGTACTTGATCGGTTGAATCGAGAAGACATTCGACTACATCAACCACGTTAAACTAACGCTTCCGCTTTCGGTATATGAGGGTACGTGGACACACTCTCCCCCTCACATTGCTATGCATCTCCTAGATAGATCTTGCGTGATCGTAGGAATTTTTTTAAAATTGCATGCTACGTTCCCCAACAGTGACATCCGAGCCAGGTCTATGCGTAGATGATATGCACGAGTAGAACACAACGAGTCGTGGGCGATGATAGTCATATTGCTTACCACCAACGTCTTATTTTGATTCGGCGGTATTGTTGGATGAAGCGGCCCAGACCAACCTTACATGACCACGTAATGGGACTAGTTCCACCGACAGACATGCAACTTGTTTTGCATAAAGGTGGTTGGCGGGTGTCTGTTTCTCTAACTTTAGTTGAATCGAATTTGACTATGGCCGGTCCTTGTTGATGGTTAAAACAGCAAACTTGATGAAACATCATTGTGGTTTTGCTACGTAGGTAAGAACGGTTCTTACTAGAAGCCCGTAGCAGCCACGTAAAACTTGCAACGGCAAAGTAGAGGACGTCTAACTTGTTTTTGCAGGGAATGTTGTGATGTGATATGGTCAAGACATGATGTGATATATGTTATTGTATGAGATGATCATGTTTTGTAAAAGTTATCAGCAAGTGGCAGGAGCCTTATGGTTGTCTCTTTATTGTATGAAATGCAAATGCCATATAATTGCTTTACTTTATCATTATGTGCTAGCTATAGTTGTAGAAGCAATAGTTGGCGAGACGACAACGACGCTACGATGGAGATCAAGGTGTCAAGCCGGTGATGATGGTGATCATGACGGTGCTTTGGAGATGGATATCAAAGGCACAAGATGATGATGGGCATATCATGTCACATATTTTGATTGCATGTGATGTTTATCTTTTATGCATCTTATTTTGCTTAGTACGGTGGTAGCATTATAAGATGATCTCTAAATAAATTTCAAGGTATAAGTGTTCTCCCTGAGTATGCACCGTTGCGATAGTTCGTCGTGCTGAGACACCATGTGATGGTCGGGTGTGATAAGCCTTACGTTCACATACAGCGGGTGCAAGACAGTTTTGGACATGCAGAATACTCGGGTTAAACTTGATGAGCCTAGCATGTGCAGACATGGCCTCGGAATACTGGATATCGAAAAGGTCGAACGTGAATCATATAGTAGATATGATCAACATAGATATGTTCACCATTGAAAACTACTCCATCTCACGTGATGATCGGACATGGTTTAGTTGATATGGATCACATGATCATTTAGATGACTCGAGGGATGTCTATCTAAGTGGGAGTTCTTAAGTAATATGTTTAACTGAACTTAATTTATCATGAACTTATAGTTTTTGCATATCTATGTTGTAGATCAATTGCCCGTGCTACTGTTCCCTTGAATTTTAATGCATTCCTAGAGAAAGCTAAGTTGAAAGATGATGGTAGCAACTACACAGACTGGGTCCGTAACTTCAGGATTATCCTCATTGCTGCACAGAAGAATTATGTCCTTGATGCACCGCTAGGTGAAAGGCCTGATGCAGGAGCAGATGCTAATGTTATAAATGTCTAGCAAGCTCGATCTGATGACTACTCGATAGTTCAGTGTGCCAGGCTTTACGACTTAGAATCGAGACTTCAAAGACGTTTTGAACGTCATGGGCCATATGGGATGTTCCAGGAGTTGAAGTTAATATTTCAAGCAAATGCCCGAGTTGAGAGGTGTGAAGTCTTCAAAAGTTCTATGGCTACAAGATGGAGGAGAATAGTTCTGTCAGTGAACACATACTCAGAATGTCTGGGTACCATAACCACTTGACTCAGCTGGGAGTTAATCTTCCGAATGATAGTGTTATTGACAGAGTTCTTCAATCACTTCCACCAAGCTATAAAGGCTTCATGATGAACTATAATATGCAAGGGATGGATACTACGATTCCCGAGCTCTTCGCTATGCTTAAAACTGCGAAGGTAGAAATCAAGAAGGAGCATCAAGCGTTGATGGTTAACAAGACCACTAGTTTCAAGAAAAAGGGCAAGGGAAAGAAGGGGAATTTCAAGAAGAATGGCAAGAAAGTTGTCACTCTCTGGGAGAAGCCCAAATATGTCGAGCATCCTACGGCCATCCCATGGACCTATCTTCCTCTCCCAAGACACAACGTGGACCGATGACACGACTGTGTGCAAGGGCTATGGAGAACGAGGTTAAATCTCTCCTTGTTGAACTCCCCCTTTGACCCACTTGAGACATGTCTACTACCTCAAACGGAGATGCTTTATGTGCTTAGGTACCAAGGAAGCAACCAAGGAGAAGTTACGGCGCAACATGGACATCGAGAGCATGAAGAGAATCTGCCCAACGCAGAAATCCCGGTACAACCGCCCAACTACCACCCGGGCGATAGAACCGCTCGACTACCGCCCAACTACCGGTCTAGCTTTTGTGATCGAGCGGTGCAAGGCCGGTACAGCACCGGTTTATCCCCATAACAGCCATAACACTGGTAGAACCGCTCCAAACAGCGGTACAACCGCCAAGCCCCTCCGGAAACACCTTCAGGAACCAACACCTGGGCTCCCAGCGGTACAACCACCCCCATGACCGGTACTACCGCCCTGCCAGTGCGTAGTGAAAGGGGTTTCACCCCATGTATCCCCAACTTACCCCTTGGACTATATATACTCGTCCCCTAGCTCCGTATTAGGGTTAGCGTTGTGTTAGCTCATATGTGAGATAGAGCTTCACTCATCCATCCGGATCTACTCCACTGCGAGGGACTGATACCTCTTCGGAGAAGATCCTCCTTGGATTCAAGACCCCTTTTGGGAAGATCATCAAGACCTCCTTTGGAGATGAACTAGCTGCCCTATTTACCATCCTTTGTTGGATTGGGATCATGTATCTCTTTGTGTTTCGAGGATATAGCACATGTGTGATTGTTCTTGTTGGTTTGAGTGATTTCTCTCCTCGTGTTTTTCCCTCGTGTTCTTCGTGTTCTTCGTAGGATCCCCTCCAATCATGAAAGATCAGGCAACTAGGGTTGTACCCTACATCATCTTGGATCAGAGCAAGGTTGATCACGAAATTGGAGCCCCTATCCCCTTGTTTTCTAGCCTAATTTTATTGTGTTCTTCCCTAATTTCGAAAATCCCCACCAAAAATAGCCCCAAATTTTGTTGTGATGAAGTTTTGTTGGATTTGATCCATGGATTTCGTGTGTAGCAGGTAGATCTAGCTTCCCCACAACTTTCCCCACCTTCCATCCTCGAAATCTTCGCAATTTTGCCCCCGAAATGATCCATTTCCGCCCCAAGTTCATCGCGTATCCAGATATGAGAATTTTCCGAACAAAAGTGGTACAACCGGCCCCGAGGCGGTACAACCACTAACCCATCCCCTGATACTTTTGCCAGCCCAAAACTGGAACTCCATGGCGCTCCAGGAGTGGTACGATCGCCTACTCAAGCGGTACAACCGCCCCTCCGAGTTTCAGCCTCGGCTGATTGACAGTTTTGACCATAACTAATTCATCCGGACTCGGATTTTGACGTTCTTTAGCTCGTTTTGAAGCTATTGACATTCCCCATCCCACAAAAATACTTCCAACATCATTTGACTCCATCAAATATTTGGAACTTTGGCATCTTTGCCTAGGGCGTTCCCCACATCATCCGCCATACCACCACCGATTTCCGCAACTTAACCCATTTTGATTCCAATCGCATTTGTGGTTGCTTGAGTTGTGATTTGAGTCTCCTAAGGTGTTTCGGTTACTTAGGGATGGTTGCTTCTTCTTCAACCACCACCACCACTACTAGCATTTGACTTTGGTTTTGAGAATTTGAGTTGTGCTTCATCGTTTCCTAGGGTGTTACGGCTAACTAGGAACGGTTCGACATCAACATCACCGTCGCTCATCTTCACCACATACTCGTCATCAATAACGACCACTCCACCATTTTGACACCATCACCGTACGCAAGAACAGTAACCTCATGTTGGTATCGTGATATCCCATCATTGTACATTCTTGCCATTACATTGATAACCACCATAGCCCAATTTTGCGTATATTACCCATCGAGACTAGCCTTTGAGTATTGCCGGCAATGTTACTTGTGCACATTAGTGAGCATACTTCCCATAGAATTCATACCATACCATTGTGGTGCATATCTTGGTATCATCTCTTGTGTCACAAGGTTGTCATAAGCATATACAATTGCTATCTTAGTTCGTGAAGTTTTGCATGAGAAAAGAGCTCAAAAGAGAAAGAGCCATCCAAGCTTTTAAGCAAAGAGGAAAGATAAGCAATGAGATTATAAGCAAGAACCATAACATCATACTACATTAATATTGTCATGCTAGATCATCTTGGATTATATCACCGGAATACTATACATATAGCATACTTGGGATAGAAGTCGTCGCATTTTTGCTTAGTAGGTTGTGCACAAGTTCCGTATCCGCCTATGGTGCAATCATGCTAGTGTCTCTCTAGTGTTGTGCAACAAGAACATTTTTGTGGATTCCACATTTTGGCTTATTCCTTGGTTGCACGACCCCACTTATCTATTTGTGTGTGTCTTTTCGGGTACCATATCTTACTATTGGTCTACTTGTTGCATTTGCAAATTTGTGAATCTTTTCCAACATTATTGAAGCTCACTAACAATTGCATCAAATTTTGTGCCACCATCCTAACCGAGCTCCACCATAAGCTTTTACCTGTGTAGGTGTGAGAAACCGACAAGAATTGGTACCAATTGTGATATTTCCTTATTCCACATTTGAGTGATCATTGATTTTGGGTAACGCAGTAATTTCAAAAGTTTTCCTACACACACGCAAGATCTATCATGGTGATGCATAGCAACGAGAGGGGAAGAGTGTTGTCCAGGTATCCTCGTAGACCGTAAGCGGAAGCGTTATGACAATGCGGTTGATGTAGTCGTACGTCTTCATGATCCGACCAATCCTAGTACCGAAAGTACGGCACCTCCGTGATCTGCACACGTTCGGCTTGGTGACATCGCATGAACTCTCGATCCAGCTGAGTGTCGAGGGAGAGCTTCGTCAGCACGACGGTGTGATGATGGTGATGATGTAGCCACCGGCGCAGGGCTTCGCGTAAGCACTGCGACGATATGACCGAGGTGGATTATGGTGGAGGGGGCACCGCACACGGCTAAGGGATCAATGATCAACTTGTGTGTCCTACGGGCCCCCCTGTCCCCGTATATAAAGGAGCAAGGGGGTAGGTCGGCCGACCCTTGGAGGCGCGCCAAGGAGGGGAGGAGTCCTCCTCCTAGTAGGAGTAGGACTCCCCCTTTCCTAGTCCAACTAGGAGAAGGAAGGGGGAAGGAAGGAGAGGAAGAGAAGAGAAGGAAAGGGGGCGCCCCCCTTCCCTAGTCCAATTCAGACTAGAGGGGGAGGGGCGCGCGGCCCTGCCTTGGCTGGCCCTCTCTCTCTCCACTAAGGCCCATGTTGGCCCATTAGTCCCCCGGGGGTTCCGATAACCCCCCGGCACACCGATAATTATCCAGTGACCCCCGGAACTCATCCGGTGTCCGAATATAGTAATCCGGTATATCAATCTTTATGTCTCGACCATTTTGAGACTCCTCGTCATGTCCGTGATCCCATCCGGGACTCTGAACTATCTTCGGTACATCAAAACACATAAACTCATAATATCGATCGTCATTGAACGTTAAGCATGCGGACCCTATGGGTTTGAGAACTATGTAGACATGACCGAGACACATCTCTGGTCAATAACCAATAGCGGAACCTGGATGCTCATATTGGCTCCTATATATTCTATGAAGATCTTTATCGGTCAAACCGCACAACAATATACGTTGTTCCCTTTGTCATCGGGATGTTACTTGCCCGAGATTCGATCGTCGGTATCATCATACCTAGTTCAATCTCGTTACCGGCAAGTCTCTTTACTCGTTCCGTAATGCATCACCCCGCAACTAACTCATAAGTCACATTGCTTGTAAGGCTTATAGTGATGTGCATTACCGAGAGGGCCCAGAGATACCTCTCCGACAATCGGAGTGACAAATCCTAATCTCGATCTATGCCAACTCAACAAACACCATCGGAGACACCTATAGAGCATATTTATAATCACCCACTTATATTGTGACGTTTGATAGCACACTACGTGTTCCTCCGGCATTCGGGAGTTGCATAATCTCATAGTCATAGGAACATGTATAAGTCATGAAGAAAGCAATAGCAATAAACTAAACGATCATTATGCTAAGCTAACGGATGGGTCTGGTCCATCACATCATTCTCTAATGATGTGATCCCGTTCATCAAATGACAACACATGTCTATGGTCAGGAAACTTAACCATCTTTGATTAACGAGCTAGTCAAGTAGAGGCATACTAGGGACACTCTGTTTTGTCTATGTATTTACACATGTACTAAGTTTCCGGTTAATACAATTCTAGCATGAATAATAAACATTTATCATGATATAAGGAAATATAAATAACAACTTTATTATTGGCTCTAGGGCATATTTCCTTCAGTGTCCCACTTGCACTAGAGTCAATAATCTAGTTCACATCGCCATGTGATTTAACACCAATAGTTCACATCTTTATGTGATTAGTTCACATCTCCATGTGACTAATACCCAAAGGGTTTACTAGAGTCAATAATCTAGTTCACATCGCTATGTGATTAACACCCAAAGAGTGATCATGTTTTGCTTGTGAGAGAAGTTTAGTCAATGGGTCTACCACATTCAGAGCCGTATGTATTTTGCAAATTTTCTATGTCTACAATGCTCTGCACGGAGCTACTCGAGCTAATCGCTCCCACTTTCAATATGTATCTAGATCGAGACTTAGAGTCATCCAGATCGGTGTAAAAGCTTGCATCGGTGTAACTCTTTACGACGAACTCTTTATCATCTCCATAACCGAGAAATATCTCGTTAGTCTTCTAACGATAATGTTGACCGCTGTCAAGTGATCCACTCCTGGATCAATACCGTATCCCCTTGCCAAACTCATGGCAAGGTACACAATAGGTTTGGTACACAGCATATCATACTTTATAGAACCTATGGCTGAGGCATAGGGAATGACTTTCATTCTCTTTCTATTTTCTGCCGTGGTCGTGTTTCGAGTCTTACTCAACTTTACACCACCTTGCAATACAGGCAAGAACTCCTTCTTTGACTGTTCCATTTTAAAGTACTTCAAAAATCGTCAAGGTATGTAATCATTGAAAAGTCTTTATCAAGCGTCTTGATCTATCTCTATAGATCTTGATGCCCAATATGTAAGCAGCTTCACCGAGGTCTTTCTTTGAAAAACTCCTTTCAAACACTCCTTTATGCTTTCCAGAAATTTCTACATCATTTCCGATCAACAATATGTCATTCACATATACTTATTAGAAAGGCTGTAGTGCGCCCACTCACTTTCTTGTAAATACAGGCATCACTACAAGTCTGCATAAAACTATATGCTTTGATCAACTTATCAAAGCATATATTCCAACTCTAAGATGCTTGCACCAGTCCATAGATGGATCGCTGGAGCTTGCACATTTTGTTAGCACCTTTAGGATTGACAAAACCTTCTGGTTGCATCATATAGAACTCTTCTTTAAGAAATCCATTAAGGAATCTAGTTTTGATATCCATTTGCTAGATTTCATAAAATGTGGCAATTTGCTAACATGATTCAGACAGACTTAAGCATCGCTACGAATGAGGAAGTCTCATCGTAGTCAACATCTTGAACTTGTCAAGAACTGTTTTTCGACAATTCGACCTTTGTAGATAGTAACACTACTATCAGCGTCCGTCTTCCTCTTGAAGATCCATTTATTCTTTATGGCTTGCCAATCATTGGGCAAGTCCATCAAAGTCCATACTTTGTTCTCATACATGGGTCCCATTTCAGATTTCATGGCCTCAAGCCATTTTGCGGAATCTGGGCTCATCATCGCTTCCTCATAGTTCGTAGGTTCGTCATGGTCTAGTAACATGACTTCTAGAACAGGATTACCGTACCACTCTGGTGTGGACCATACTCTGGTTGACCTGCGAGGTTCGTTAGTAACTTGATCTGAAGTTTCATGATCATCATCATTAGCTTCCTCACTAATTGGTGTAGGAATCACTGGAACTGATTTCTGTGATGAACTACTTTCCAATTCGGGAGAAGGTACAATTACCTCATCAAGTTCTACTTTCCTCCCACTCACTTCTTTCGAGAGAAACTCCTTCTCTAGAAAGGATCCACTCTTAGCAACAAACATCTTGCCTTCGGATCTGTGATAGAAGGTGTACCCAACAGTTTCTTTTGGGTATCCTATGAAGACGCACTTCTTCGATTTGGGTTTGAGCTATCAGGTTGAAACTTTTTCACATAAGCATCGCAACCCCAAACTTTAAGAAACGGCAACTTTGGTTTCTTGCTAAACCATAGTTCATACGGTGGCGTCTCAACAGATTTAGATGGTGCCCTATTTAACGTGAATGCAGCTGTCTCTAATGCATAACCCCGAAATGATAGTGGTAATTCGGTAAGAGACATCATAGATTGCACCATATCTAATAAAGTACGGTTATGACGTTCGAACACACCATTACATTGTGGTGTTCCAGGTGGCGTGAGTTGCGAAACTATTCCACATTGTTTCAAATGAAGACCAAACTCGTAACTCAAATATTTGTTTCCGCGATCAGATCGTAGAAACTTTATTTTCTTGTTACGATGATTTTCTACTTCACTCTAAAATTCTTTGAACTTTTCAAATGTTTCAGGCTTATGTTTCATCAAGTAGATATACCCATATCTGCTCAAATCATCTGTGAAGGTCCAAAAATAATGATACCTGCCACGAGCCTCAACACTCATTGGACTGTACACATCAATATGTATTATCTCCAACAAGTCTGTTGCTCGCTCCATTATTCCGAAGAACGGAGTCTTAGTCATCTTGCCCATGAGGGATGGTTTGCAAGGATCAAGTGATTCCAAAAGTCCACCAGCATGGAGTTTCTTCATGCGCTTTACACCAATATGACCTAAACGATAGTGCCACATATAAGTTGCACTATCATTATTAATTTTGCATCTTTTGGCTTCAATATTATGAATATGTGTATTACTACGATCAAGATTCAATAAACCATTTATATTGAGTGTATGACCATAGAAGGTTTTATTCATGTAAATAAAACAACATTTATTCTTTGACTTAAATGAATAACAACATTGCAATAAACATGATCCAATCATATTTATGCTCAACGCAAACACCAAATAACATTTATTTTAGGTTCAACACTAACCCCGAAGGTAAAGGGAGTGTGCGATGGTGATCTTATCAACCTTGGAATCACTTCCAACTCACATCATCACCTCGCCCTTAACTAGCCTTTGTTTATTTTGCAACTCCTATTTCGAGTTACTACTCTTAGCAACTGAACCAGTATCAAATACTGAGGGGTTGCTATAAACACTAATAAAGTACACATCAATAACATGTAGATCAAATATACCTTTGTTCACTTTGCCATCCTTCTTATCCGCCAAGTATCTAGGGCAGTTCCACTTCTAGTGACCATTTCCTTTGCAGTAGAAGCACTCAGTTTCAGGCTTGGGTATAGCTTTGGGCTTCTTCATGGGAGTGGCAACTTGCTTGCCATTCTTCTTGAAGTTCCCTTTCTTTCCCTTGCCCTTTTACTTGAAACTAGTGGTCTTGTCAACCATCAACACTTGATGCTTTTATTGATCTATACCTTCACTGATTTCAGCATCGCGAGGAGGTCGGGAATCATTTTTGTCATCCCTTACATATTATAGTTCATCACGAAGTTCCAGTAACTTGGTGATAGTGACTAGAGAACTCTGTCAATCACTATCTTATCTGGAAGATTAACCCCCACTTGATTCAAGAAATTGTAGTACTCAGACATTCTGAGCACATGCTCACTCGTTGAGCTATTCTCCTCCATCTTTTAGGCAAAGTACTTATCAAAGGTCTCATACCTCTCGACTCAGGCATGAGTCTGAAATACCAATTTCAGCTCTTGGAACATCTTATATGCTCTATGGCATTCAAAATGTTTTTGAATTCTCGGTTCTAAGCTGTAAAGCATGGCACACTAAACTATCAAGTAGTCATCATACCGAGCTTGCCAAAAGTTCATAACGTTTGCATCTACTCCTGCAATAGGTCCATCACCTAGCGGTGCATCAAGGACATAATTCTTCTGTGCAGCAATGAGGATAATCCTCAGATCATGGAGCTAGTCTGCATCAGTGCTACTAACATCTTTCAACATAGTTTTCTCTAGGAACATATCATAAATAAAATGGGGAAGCTATACGCGAGCAATTGATCTACAACATAGATATGCAAATACCATCAGGACTAAGTTCATGATAAATTTAAGTTCAGTTAATCATATTACTTAAGAACTCCCACTTAGATAGACATCCCTCTAATCATCTAAGTGATCACGTGATCCATATCAACTAAACCATGTCCGATCATCACGTGAGATGGAGTAGCTTTCAATGGTGAACATCACCATGTTGATCATATCTACTATATGATTCGCGCTCGACCTATCGGTCTCAGTGTTCCGAGGCCATATTTGCATATGCTAGGATCGTCAAGTTTGACCCGAGTATTCTGCGTGTGCACAACTGGCTTGCACCCATTGTATGTGAACGTAGAGCTTATCACACCTGATCATCACGTGGTGTCTCGGCATGACGAACTGTCGCAACGACGCATACTCAGGGAGAACACTTATACCTTGAAATTCTAGTAAGGGATCATCTCATAATGCTACTGTCGTACTAAGCAAAATAGGATGCATAAAAGATAAACATCACATGCAATCAAAATATGTGACATGATATGGCCATCATCATCTTGTGCCTTTGATCTCCATCTCCAAAGTACCGTCATGATCTCCATCGTCTCCGGCATGACACCATGATCTCCATCATCTTGATCTATATCAACGTGTCGTCACACGGTTGTCTCGCCAACTATTGCTTTTGCAACTATTGCTATCGCATAGCGATAAAGTAAAGCAATTATATGGCGCTTGCATCTTATGCAATAAAGAGACAACCATAAGACTCCTGCCAGTTGCCGATAACTTTAACAAAACATGATCATCTTATACAACAATTTATATCTCATCACGTCTTAACCATATCACATCACAACATGCCCTGCAAAAACAAGTTTGACGTCCTCTACTTTGTTGTTGCAAGTTTTGTGTGGCTGCTACGGGCTTAGCAAGAACCGTTCTTACCTACGACATAAAAACCACAACGTGGTATAGTGATTGCTTTTTGATCTTCAGAAAGAAGCCTATTCATTGAATCCGATTCGACTAAAGTTGGAGAAACAGGCACCCGCCAGCCACCTGTGTGCAAAGCACGTCGATAGAACCAGTCTTAGGAACGCGGTCATGTAATGTCGGTCCGGGCCACTTCATCTAACAATACCGCTGAATCAAAAACAACTAGTGACGGTAAGCAATATGTATATACCCACGCCCACAACTCCTTTGTGTTCTACTCGTGCATATAACATCTATGCATAGACCTGGCTCTGATACTAGTTTTGGGTAACGCGTAATTTCAAAAGTTTTCCTATGCACACACAAGATCTATCAGGGTGATGCATAGCAACAAGAGGGGAAGAGTGTTGTCCACGTACCCTCGTAGACCGTAAGCAGAAGCATTATGACAACGCGGTTGATGTAGTCGTACGTCTTCACGATCCGACCGATCCTAGTACCGCAAGTACGGGACCTCCGTGATCTACACACGTTTGGCTCGGTGATGTCCCATGAACTCTCGATCTAGCTGAGTGTTGAGGGAGAGCTTCGTCAGCATGATGGCGTGATGATGGTGATAATGAAGCTACCGACGCAGGGTTTCGCCTAAGCACTACGACGATATGATCGAGGTGGATTATGGTGGAGGGGGGCACTGCACACGGCTAAGGGATCAATGCTCAACTTGTGTGTCCTAGGGTGCCCCCTGCCCCCGTATATAAAGGAGAAAGGGGGGAGGCCGGCCGGCCCTTGGAGGCGCACCCGGGAGGGGAGGAGTGTAACACCCACAATGTGGCTATATCTCCCACGTGTCGGGGCACGACTTAGAGGCATAGCGCATGGTGGTTTTGTCGCAAGTTGGTAATCAGAGCCATCCCTGACTTAGGAGCCCCTGCTTGATCGAATCGCTGACGTTGTTGAGTCTAGATCAAAATGTTTTGAGTCTTAGGATTATATATATCGGAGAGTAGGATTCTTTTTACTCCTCAGTCCCTTCGTCGCTCTGGTGAGGCCTCATGACATAGAAGTTTTGACTTTCCTCTCCCCGCCGGCGCCAGCTCCGGCCCCCTCCTCTCCGACAAGCTCCTCCCTCGATGCCGGCTGTCTCCTTCCACTCCGGCTAGTTCTCCGGCAAGATCCGGTCGTCCTCGATCCACGCGCCATCGAACCCTAGATCTGGAAAATTCGGAGGTCTAATTTCGTCTAAGTCTTTTCCCTGCATTATTTTTATGCCTTGTTCTACATGCCACATCTTGGTGCACGTAGCTCCGAATCATGCATATGATATGTCGAAATGTTCGCCTGGTTAAGCTCTTCATGTTAGTAGCATTTGCACACATTTTTCTGTCCATTATAATGCCACATCGTTGCAAGAGTGCTATAAAATGTTAACTGCTGGTTCTTAACAGAACATGGTGATTTGTCATTTTTGTTGCATTTGGTGTGTGCATCCTATGAGCATGAGGTCTACATCTGTTTTGAACTACAACATGCCATCTTTACAGACGTGCAAGTCTTGTATTTTTGTGTTCTATGTGGTGACTATAAAAAGCATGCAAAGTAGGCTCCATGATGTTGCTGTTTTCTGGCACTTAGGATTTCGCCAAGTCCTTTTTCCTGATGTTATCTTGATGCCATGTAAACTTGTTGCTACCATGAGATCCGTGCTTATTTCAAGGTACTTCGGTAAGGATGTTGTGAACATGGGGTTATGCTCTATTCATTCATGCCTTTGGTTGAAATTATGGATGTAGCGACCCGACTCGGTAAGAGTCGAAGTCTCTGTGCTTACCGTGCTAGTCCCTGGATCGACTTGCTAGCACGCACAGTACTCGATGAAATAACAGAAATAACACACATCTCTTTATTATATCAATAGTCCAGGAGCAATACATTTATTACAAAATAGGGCATAGAGCCAATAAGCAAATACTGCGGAAGCAAAGAAGTAAATGAGTCCAACTCCACGAGCAAGGTTGAGTTTAGAACATCGACCTATCGCACCTTAATACTCGTCGGATATATCTGCAACGTGATAAGTTGCAGCCAAATGGGTCAGTACATTGAATGTACTAGCAATGTCACATCATAGTGTAATGAACTTACTTTTACATGCAATTTGGCCGGTGCAAAGCTCTAAGTTTAGTTTTTGCATAAAGCTAGTTTTTCCCTATTAGAAAAGATGTTATTCTACTACTACACATTTGCATAGGATGAGTTGGCAAACCCAACTCCATCTGTTCCCAAGTTTCATTTAAAACCCAACTATTTAATTAAAGGTGAGGAGATCTCCCAACATTTCCACTACTAGATGCTCAAGTTGTCCGTAACCGGGGACACGGCTAATCGATTGGGTTGAAACTCTGCAGAGGTTGCGCACTTTTACCCACAAGACTCGACCACCTCCATGATTGGAAGATCGAGACATAGCCTTTCGAAAATGCTCCCCCTTAACCCACGGATAGGCCGGTACACCTACATCATTCTACATCTGCTAGCCCATCCCAGAAGGGGTCACACCAACTACTCAACTAAGCCAGAGCCCATATTGGCTTGTGGCTGCACACGTAAGCTTCTAGACATGGGAATACGATTGATCTCTTTGAGCTTGAGCGGACGGTCCACTAGTGGTGCACCACCATGGATTTCCCATGCGTGCCCCACTGTACTTCGCCACCATTCCCACAAGTTTCCGCCCAGGTAGTTCATTAATTAACTTAGGTCCTATTTACTACATTGTCACTCAAACTTTACAATGATCACTCCCCAATCCACGTCTACTTAGCATAGCAACATAAAGTAAAACGATGGTGATAGAGTTATATGGTTCAGACCTACCTCAATGAACTACTGGGTGAAAAGCAAAGTCATGCGGCACCAGTTTCCTACCATGTAGTCCTACCGCAAAGAACCAAGTGCATAATAAAAACATAGGTAATGAAACATGATCAAGATGCAACTTGCCTTGGTACCGCTAGTTGAGTTCTAAAGACTGATAATATTCTGCTTCGCACTCCGGGCAATCTATCACAAAGAAGATAACAAACATAAGAAAACATTCCAGAGAACCAAAAGAACATGCATATCAAAAAGTCTCGGAAAAACCAAATGAACATACAACACACTAAGCTACTACAGAAATACTCTAATTGCAAAACATCATAGGCCTATGGTTCAAAGAGTGATGTGAAATATAGTGCATACTATGAATACTATTAAAAAATATTAAAGGGCAGATTCTAGTGTGAAAATTATTGTGACAAAGGTCCAGGTGATAGGGCTTTGCTACGGTGACAACATGCAAAAGGAATCAACTTAATCGGAGCTACGGTTTGGGAGATATGGCCATTTGAAATTCAAATTCGAATCTGAATAAATTCAAATTTGAGTGTAACAAAAGTTTGCAAATACTATACTACTGGATAGATCTAAACAATACGAAGAATTTGCCGCTGGTTTCATCAAGTTTGGATCTACGGTTTAAAAGTTATGGCTAATCTAAGATCAGGGACTAATCTGCTATTTACAGGGACTAAATGGTGAAGAAAAACTACCGCAAACAGGTCCCTGGCCACGTGGCAGCTCCTGGCTGACCAAGCAGCGTCCGCTGCGGAGGCTATATGGCGAACAACCGCTAAATAAGAAAAAAACAACGGCGGTGGCTAATTAAAGAAAAACCGACGCTTGGCTTAAATAAACCGCACGGTCTAAGGGAACCGCGGTTAACCGCGTACCTCTTTGCAAAATAAAAAATGGACATAATCTAATCTGGGCCGTCCACGGTAGATCGAACGGGCGAGGGTGGGGTGGTGGCTCACAGTGGGTGGTGGTGATGGCCAGCGACGATGAAGACAGCGGCGCGACGGCGGTGACGGAGGGGGCGGCGACTGCGGTGGTCCTCGGCATCGGGGAAGGAGACGGGGAGGTGCGGCACGGCTTGGGCGTCCGGATGACGGCGTCGGGGTGCGTCGGTGGCGTCCGAACGGGGCGAGGCGAAGACGGCGGCCTTCGGGGCTCCGGCGGCTCCGACGTCGATGGTGCGGCGTCTCCGACGGAACCTAGGGAAGGAAAAGGTGTCAAACGGGTGCGCTTTGCCGCGGGGAGCCATTTGACATAGAAGGGGAAGGCCATGGTGGCTTATTGGCGACGGAAGGGACGACGGAGCAGCGCGGCTCCAGCGAGATGCAAACGGCGACAGCGGCGGCTATGGGCGGCGTGGGGAGAAGCGGGACAACGAGGTCGACAGAGGGGAGCCTGGGACATTTATATGCGAGGGGAGGGCGTGCGGGTGCCGCGGATAAGCTCTATCCGAGCACGAGGCGGCCGACGGTTGCGGGCGGCGAGGCGCGGGTGTTTATCCTGTGCGATGCGGGAGGTTGGGGACGAGCTGACGAGCGGGGCCCGCCTGGCAGCGGCAGTGAGAGGAGGTGAGCGAGAGGGGGCGCGGGCGGTCGACCGGGCAGAAGGCGTCGGGCGCTGGGGCGCTGGCCTTGGGCCAAAATGGCCAGCTGGGCCGGTCGGGCGCTCCTGGGCCGAATCCAGTTTCGGTCCAGGCTGCGTGCGTGTGTGTTTTTTTTAACAGGAGACCAAAATGCTCATAACTAGTTCAATTGAATTAATAAAAACACCAAATTAATCTCTAAAATAACTACATAATATTTAGAGCCTAATGAACATTAACTAAAGCACAAAACATTTTGAAAATAATTTTCCTAATGCAACTAATGCACTTTTTGCAAATAAAATAAATACCAAACAACTCCAAAACTTAAAGTAATATTCAAAATAAAATTTCCCACTCTTTTTTTATATTTTGAGGAAGTCATCTTATCCCCTCTCATTTGTTTTTCTCGAGTGGAAACATATTATTTGAATATTTCAAAACTTCAAAATGCAAAGAAATATGATATGCATTGAATGATTCTATTAACATCCAAATTTAATAAAATTGGGATGTTACAAACCTACCCCCTTAAGATGAATCTCATCCTCGAGATTCGGGTTGGCCAACAAAAAAGTGTGGGTGGTCCTGTCTAAGATCTTCCTCTCATTCCCAAGTAGCTTCCTCCTTGGTGTGATGACTCCAGTGAACCTTGCAGAACTTGATGATCTTGGTACGAGTGATTCTCTCTGCAGTCTTAAGAATCTTAATAGGTTTCTCCTCATAAGTCAGATCATTCTCCAACTGAATTGCCTCCAGTGGCACTGTATCCCTCAAAGGAATGTCCGCCATCTCTGCATGACACTTCTTCAGCTGGGAAACATGAAACACATCATGAACTCCCGACAAAGCCTCTGGTAATTCCAACTGGTATGCAACCTCTCCTCTACGTTCCAAAACTTTGTATGGTCCCACAAATCGTGGTGCTAACTTTCCTTTGACTCCAAATCTCTTAATTCCTCGAAGTGGAGACACTCGAAGATATGCTCTATCTCCCACTTCATAGATCACTTCCTTACGTTTAGCATCGGCATAACTTTTCTGCCTTAATTGGGCTATCTTAAGTCTGTCACGAATCAATTTGACCTTCTCCTCAGAATCCCTGATCAAATCAGGTCCAAACAACTTGCGATCTCCAACTCCATCCCACATCAAAGGTGTCCTGCATTTCCTTCCATACAATGCCTCGAAAGGGGCCATCTGCAAACTGGCTTGGTAGTTGTTGTTGTACGAGAACTCTGCATAGGGTAAGTTATCATCCCAACTAGACCCATAGTCTAGCGCACACGCTCTCAACATGTCCTCTAGAATATGATTGACTCTCTCTGTCTGCCCATCAGTCTGTGGGTGGAAGGCTGTACTGAACTCTAGCCTGGTACCCAAAGTTTCGTGTAACTGTTTGCAAAACTTGGAGGTAAACTGTGTTCCTCTGTCCGATACGGTGCTCCTTGGAACTCCATGCAGACATACGATCCTGGTCATATATATCTTGCCAGCTTAGCACTTGTATAGGTGGTTGTAACGCCCCGAGAACGTTGCGCCAGGTGTCTTTCGGTGTTTCGTTGTTGTTGCCTTGTCATTTGCTTGTGTGTCGCATCTTGTCATGTCATCATGTGCATTGCATCATCATGTTTTCAAAATTTGCATCCGTCCGGGTCTTCCAGTTCCGTCCGTTGTCCGTTCTGAGCCCAGACACACTTGCACGCGCCCGCGGCATGTCCGAAATAGTATTTTATAAGTGGCCGGAAAATGTTCTCGGAATGGATGAGAGTTGACGTGTGGTCTTATTATAGTGTAGATAGATCGCCTGTCAAGTTTCATCGTATTCGGAGATTGTTTGTTGCCCCAACGGATAACTATAGCGGCAGTATAGCCGGTCTAACGTCGAACGTTTTCGGTCTCCGGAAACCGTGCCGGGCTGCATCTCTCCCCTCTTCTCTCAGATCAACCCGCTCTTCACAATCCGCCAGACCCAACCTAACCTCTCCCGTCAGCCCGCGGCCCTCCTCGCGCGCGTCCGAAAGTTGTCCCGAACCCGACCCGGACTGTCGCCACCGTTGTGTCCGGATCATCCCCAAACATCTACAAAACGTCTCCGTTTTCTTATATTCTCGACCGCCCGATTACGATCGGAGGGTCCTTCTAGCCCCTAATCAGCCACCTGCTGTATATATATATTGTCCAACCCTAGAAATTAGGAGGCTTGTCCCTTCACCCGCCGCCGCACTCTTCACCAAGTCCTCTTCCTCGGGATCCCCTCGCCCGATCTCCCTCGATCCCCTCGCCCGGCCAACCACCGAAGCCTGCAGCCTCCTCCCACCTTGGGATCATCGGCCGGCCAACCCAAGCCCCTCCTGCGCCCCTTCTTCTCCTTCCCTGCCGTCTACTCCCTCTTCTCACATCTCTCTCTTTCTCTCTGTACTACTGCAACAGGGAGCATGCCAGGCGCCATGGCCGCCGAAGGGACTCCGCCGCCTCACCGAAACCGCGCCTCCACCTCTCCCCCGCGTCTAGGTCGCCGTCCGTGCAGAAGGCCGTGCCAAGTCCCTCGCCGGATCTGCTCTGTTTCTTGCCTGAACCCGCAGGAGCCCGAGCTCCCTCCTCCTCTTCCCCGTGCCCGCAGCAGCAGAGCAGGATCAAGCCCCGTCGCCCTTCTCTCCTTCGCACGCACCTTCGCTCGACCCCGCCACCCTCCATCTCCATTGTAACATCGCTGGACCAGCGGCTCTGTCGCACCGGCCATGATCCTCCATGGCGGCCACCGAAGGAGCAGCAACAGCCCAGTGTGTTGCCCGAGCCTCCCCTGCTCCGTCAAGCCGTCGTCTCCGGCCGAACCCACTTCAGCGCCGCTCCATCTGCATCGCGCCCAAGTTCCCCGCCGTCGTTGTTGTCCAGTGTGCTGCGCCCCTGCTTCTTCTGCATCGAGCAGCAGGTCGAGCGCTACGCTCGCTCGCGTGCATCTGCTGCAAGTGGCCCGCCTACTTCCTCTGCAGTCCGGCCACCTCCTCCTCTGCTTCTGCTTCGAGCAGGAGGTTGACTCCCTTGCCTCGAGCCACGACCGTGTGTCCCTTGCGTGCGTTGACCGCGCCCCGGCCCAGTGCCTCGCCTCTGCTGTGTTGGCCTCTCCATCGATCTGGGCTAAGCCCATGGGTGAGCAGCCCCCCAGCGCCCCTTTGGTTTTATTTTTTTTCTGCCGGTTGGGCCAACCAGATTCAGCCCGTAGTGTTTTTTTCCACTGCTGCGAATTTGTCTATTTATCCAGAGGTTTACAGTTTTACAGAAAAACCCTCATGCTTCATGCATTTAATAACTTCACAACTATGCATCGGATTAAAATGTTTTATATATGAAACTTGCTTAGAATTTTGTCTAGATTCATAATATCCAACTTTCATCTATGTTTGAAATGTTTAAAATGTTGTTTGATTAAATTTGCTCCTATGCCATGTTAAAATGCTTTAATTCATAACTATTTAACCGTAGCTCCAAACCTAACAAACTTTGTATGTAAATGGGGGTAGAATTTTGCCTAGTTTATCATGATGTACTTGCTTTGCATGTTTAACAACTCTAAAATTGTGTTTAGGGCAGAACAGCACCAAATCTAAAATATGCATATGGGGATTTACCAGAATTTGTTGTTCGTTGTTTCCGGCCTCATTTAACCTTGACTCGATAGGTAGTTTTCATTTGCTTCACCCTCTTGCCATGCTTAACAACATTTAATATTGTTGGGTACATAAACGAGATCGAACTAAATAACTTGAACGTGGTGTTTCATCAATATGCAACAGAGTTGCATATTGAGCTCACCTTAATTTGTAGGATTGTTTGTGCATCTTGCCATGCCATGCATATTTAACCCGGACATGCATCATACTTGGTTGTGCATCATGCCATGCTTATGTAGTGGTTGTTTACTATGTTGTGTGCTTCTTTCCGGTGTTGCTTCTTCGGGTTGGTTCCGATAACGTCGGGTTTGTGAGGAATCATTCGACTACGTCCGTTTGTCTTCTTCATGGACTCGTTCTTCTTCCTTGCGGGATTTCAGGCAAGATGACCATACCCTCGAAATCACTTCTATCTTTGCTTGCTAGTTGCTCGCTCTTTTACTATGCCTATGCTGCGATACCTACCACTTGCTTGTCATGCCTCCTATATTGTTGAACCAAGCCTCTAACCCACCTTGTCCTAGCAAACCGTTGATTGGCTATGTTACCGCTTTGCTCAGCCCCTCTTATAGCATTGTTAGTTGCAGGTGAAGATTGAAGTTTGTTCCTTGTTGGAACATGGAGATGTTGTTCCTTGTTGGAACATGTTTACTTGTTGGGATATCACAATATCTCTTATCTAATTAATGCATCTATATACTTGGTAAAGGGTGGAAGGCTCGGCCTTATGCCTGGTGTTTTGTTCCACTCTTGCCCCCCAAGTTTCCGTCATATCGGTGTTATGTTCCCGGATTTTGCGTTCCTTATGCGGTTGGGTTATAATGGGAACCCCTTGACAGTTCGCCTTGAATAAAACTCCTCCAGCAATGCCCAACATTGGTTTTACCATTCGCCACCTAGCCTTTTCTTTCCCTTGGGTTTTGCAGACTCAAGGGTCATCTTTATTTTAACCCCCCGGCCCAGTGCTCCTCTGAGTGTTGGTCCAAACTGAGCTGCCTGCGGGGCCACCTCGGGGAAACTTGAGGGTTGGTTTTACTCGTAGCTAGTCTCATCTGAGTGCGCCCTGAGAACGAGATATGTGCAGCTCCTATCGGGATTTGTGAGCACATTCGGGCGGTGTTGCTGGACTTGTTTTACCATTGTCGAGGATGTCTTGTAACCGGGATTCTGAGTCTGATCGGGTCTTCCCGCTAGAAGGAATATCCTTCGTTGACCGTGAGAGCTTGTGATGGGCTAAGTTGGGACACCCCTGCAGGGATTTGAACTTTCGAAAGCCATGCCCGCTGTTATGGGTAGATGGGAATTTGTTAATGTCCGGTTGTAGAAAACCTGAAGTTGATCTTAATTAAAATACATCATCCGCGTGTGTAACCGTGATGGTCTCTTCTCGGTGGAGTCCGGGAGGTGAACACGGTGTTGGAGTTATGCTTGACTTAGGTTGTTCTAGGATCACTTCTTGATCATAATTGTTCAACCGTGCTTTTGCCTTCTCTTCTCGCTCTCATTTGTGTATGTTAGCCACCAAATATGCTAGTCGCTTGCTGCAGCTCCACCTCATACCTTTTACCCTACCTATAAGCTTAAATAGTCTTGACCGCGAGGGTGTGAGATTGCTGAGTCCCCGTGACTCACATATACTTCCAAAACCAGTTTGCAGGTGCCGATGTAACCGAGCATGTGACACAACCAAGCTCAAGGAGGAGCTCGATGAAGATCTTGTCCTTTGTGTTGTTCCGTGCTAGTTGATCAGTAGTGGAGCCCAGTCGGGACGATCGGGGATCTGTGTAGCATTTGGGGTAGTCTTCTTTTATTTTGGTTCCGTAGTCGGACCTTGAGTGTATTTGGATAATGTAATGCTTTATTCATGTAATTGTGTGTAGTGGTAATTGTAAGTGAACTATGTATCTCTTTCCCTGATGTATTACATGGGTTGTGTGAAGATTACCTCACTTGCGACATTGCTTTCAATGCGGTTATGCCTCTAAGTCGTGCTTCGACACGTGGGAGATATAGCCGCATCGAGGGCGTTACAGTGGTCTTCACTGGAATGAAGTGAGCAACCTTGGTCAAACGTTCCACTATCACCCAAATGGAATCATAACCTGAACGGGTCCTGTGTAACCTCGTGATAAAGTCCATACCAAGTTTATCCCATTTCCAATCAGGTATCGGCAACGGATGAAGTAATCCTGCTGGTTTCTGATGTTCTGCCTTTACTCTCTGACACACATCACATATTGCCACATACTCGGCAATTTCTCTCTTCATACCGGCCCACCAAAAACTTTCCTTCAAGTCCAAATACATCTTGGTATTGCCTGGGTGTATCGAATATGGTGAGTCGTGAGCCTCCTGAAGAATCAACTTCCTGATCTCCGGGTCATTGGGTACACAAATCCGTTGCTCAAACCATATGGTTCCATGTTCATCCTCACGGAATCCTTCTGCTTTCCCTTTGCTCATCATTTCTTTGATCTCAACAATACCTTGGTCCAACTTCTGGGCTTCTCTGATTCTTCCCAACAAGGTGGATTGCACCTCGAGTGCGACAACATAACCTCTTGGAACTATTTCCAATTGAAGGTCTCTAAGCTCATCACATAACTCCTGAGGTAAACCTCCTGCTGTAAGGGTATTAACATAACTCTTACGGCTCAAAGCATCTGCCACAACATTGGCTTTTCCTGGATGATAATGCAGACTCATGTCATAATCCTTTATAAGTTCCAACCATCTCCTTTGTCTGAGATTCAACTCCTCCTGCATGAAGATATACTTCAAACTCTTGTGATCTGTGTAAACATCACAACGATTCCCAATAAGATAGTGTCTCCATGTCTTGAGTGCATGCACTACAGCTGCCAACTCCAAATCATGCGTGGCATAGTTCAACTCATGAGGTCGAAGCTGTTGTGAAGCATAAGCTACAACCTTCCCCTCTTGCATAAGAACACCTCCAAGTCCCTGACGTGAAGCATCACAATACACCTGAAAGTCCTTGTGTACGTCAGGCAGGATTAACACTGGGGCTGTAGCCAAACGCTTCTTCAAATCTTGAAAGCTGGCTTCACATTATTCGGTCCAAACGAACTTGGTGTCCTTTTTCAACAATGCTGTCATGGGCCTGGCAATCTTGGAGAAATTTTCAATAAATCTCCGGTAATATCCTTCAAGTCCAAGAAAACTACGAATCTCGCCAACTGTGGTGGGTGCATTCCATTCCGTGACTGACTCTACCTTGGTAGGGTCCACTACAATCCCTTCACCTGACACTACATGTCCAAGAAATCCGACTTCCTTGAGCCAAAACTCACACTTGCTGAATTTGGCATAAAGTTGATGTTGTCTGAGCTTCTCCAAAACTAAGCGCAGATGTTCAACGTGTTCCTCCTCATTCCTTGAGTAAACCAATATTTCATCAATGAATACCACAACAAACTTATCCAAGAACTCCATGGATACTTTGTTCATCATGTTCATAAAATAGGCAGGGGCATTAGTCAAACCAAAGGACATGACTGTATACTCATAAAGCCCATACCTTGTGGTAAAAGCTGTCTTGGGTATATCCTTCTCACGGATCTTCAATTGGTGATAACCCGATCGAAGATCTATCTTGGAGAAAACACTAGCTCCTTCTAGATGGTCAAACAAGTCATTGATCATCGGTAGGGGATACTTGTTCTTGATGGTTACCTCATTCAAAGAGCGGTAATCCACACACATTCTCAAGGTTCCATCCTTCTTCTCCACTAAAAGTACTGGGGCTCCCCAAGGTGATGAACTCGGGCGAATATACCCTTTCTCTAGTAACTCCTTAATCTGTTTCTTGACTTCCTCTAAATCATTAGCAGGCATTCGATGCGGCCTCTTGGAGATAGGCCCTGTGCCTGGCAGCAACTCAATCAAAAACTCAATCTCCCGATCTGGGGGCATACCCGGTAACTCATCCGGAAATACATTGGGATAATCCTTCACCACTGGTACTTCTTCCTGGACAACTCCCCTAAGAGAGTTCACCTGAGTCCTCTTAGGCTTAAGCCTGGATACGTACTTGATCCTCTTCTTCTCTGGGGTGGTGAGAAAAATCGATCTACTAGCACAATCAATGTTTCCCTCATACTTGGACATCCAATCCATCCCTAGGATTACATCCAAGCCTTGTGATTCTAGTATAATCATATCTGTGGGAAAAACATCTCCCCCTATGTTCAAAGGCAATTGGAAACATCCCTGACTAGCCATAGACTCGGCTCCTGGGGAACTCACTAGAATGGGTGCCTTAAGAGCTATGGTAGGCAACTTATGTTTATCCACAAATCCCCTTGATATGAATGAATGTGATGCACCAGTGTCAAAAAGAATGAGTGCTGGAAATGAATTAACCAAGAACTTACCAATCACTGCGTCAGGCTGCTCATAAACCTCTTCCACATTGACATGATTCACATGTCCCTTAGTGAAAGGATTGGGCTTCTTGCCTCCGGAATTCCCATTGCCATTTCCATTTCCATTCTGCGCCCCAGGGCACTCATTGGAGTAGTGACCTGTCTTCTTGCACTTGAAGCAGGTGATGTGACTCAGGTCCTTCTTCATCGGTGTGGAAGAATTGAAATGCTGCTGATTGCCATTTCCTCCATTACCATTGCCCTGCTTGTGACCATGGTGGTTGTGTCCATTCCCTCCATGATGAATGTGGCCTCCATGGTTATGGTGATTCCCTCCAAACTTGCTAGTGCCTGATCCAAAACTCCCTGAGTACGGGCTGTAGCGGGGTTTCTGTTGAACTCCTGAGTTATACTTCCCGTGACTATACTTCCTCTTACGATTATCCATCTACTGGTGCTTGCCTTCAAGAATGGTAGCCTTATCAGCCAGCTCCTGATAGTCCACAAATGTTGCCACAGTCAACTGAACTCCTAACTCATCGTTCAGTCCCTCCAAAAACTTCTCCTGCTTGGCTGCATCGGTGGCCACGTCCTCTGGGGCGTAACGGGCCAACTTACTAAACTCATCAACATACTGAGATACCGTGTGTCCTCCCTGGCGCAAGCTGCAGAACTCCTTCTTCTTCAGACTCATGGCTCCAGCTAAGACATGAGCAGTGCGGAATGCCTGCTGGAACTGAGCCCAAGTCACATTCTCCATGGGGTATGTGGTGGTGTAGTTCTCCCACCAAGCAGCTGTCGGTCCATCTAGCTGGTGGGTAGCAAACCTCACCTTCTCCGCATCATTGCATCCTGCTGTGGCCAACTCCCTTCCTATCTTGCGGAGCCAGTCATCTGCGATGATCGGCTCCGTGCTGCTGGAGAACACGGGTGGGTTCAGCCTCAGAAAACGGGTAAGACTGTCAACCGGGGGTGGCGGCGGTGGGTTGTTGTTGTTGTTGTTGTTGTTGTTGTTGTTGTTGTTGTTGTTGTTGTTATTATTGTTGTTGTTGTTGTTGTTGTTGTTGTTGTTATTGTTGTTGTTGTTGTTGTTGTTCTGGTTCTGGTTCTGAATGAGCATCTGCATAAGAGCATTCTGTTGCTGGATCAATTGCGTAAGCTCCGGCGGAAAGTTGAATCCAGGGTCACGTCTTGGAGGCATCTGATGGGTTTCAGAGTGGATGAGGAGTTAGAATAGAACAAGGCATAGTGAGTAAAAATCACACTACCCATATGCACATGATAGCAATAAAACTTCAAATCACTACAATTCAATTTCAAACAAAGAGGTTCACACGAATAATCAAACCTAAGGTAAGCCGTGTCACAAGATTTGACAAGGTCTTACAAATGAAATAAAACTAATCGGATAATGAAATCGAATTTCTAAACTCTCATGGTGGCATAAAATCTAACTCTCATCAGATGAGGACCAGTCAACCATGTCGACATCGGGTGTCCTTGCATCGCTCTCCGCGTCGTCATCTCCGAGCTCATCATTTTGGTCCCTCTCCTGACTGACATAGGCACCATACGAGTGATCCTCCTGGATGTTTTCTCCCTCATCCAGCTTCTCCTCGGCCTCCTCGAGCTCAAGCTTCAGGTCGTCTATTCTTCACCTGCAGTGCGTCCAACTCTCCCTCATGCTCGATGCGAGCGTCCTGGAGCTCCTCCTCTAGCTCATCCTTGTGGGTCATGAGGTTCTTGATGACGACCATGTTGTCAGATAGCTCCAGCTCCATCATACGAATGTGCTCCTCCATGTCCTGAATATGGGATGCTATCGTCTCGTCCTCCAGGGTACACACCACATCTCCATTTGCGCCGCGGCGTCTGTACATCACGAAGGAGGTCCTCTTGAGGTCTTCGTCATACACCTCCCGAATGCGTCCGAGAGCAATGTGAGCAGCGATACCCCTGCCCAAGCCCCATGTTGCGGTATCCACATGGAAATCAATGGGCTTGGTGCAGTTTCCGAGGATGCGTCCGGGGATATGAGCATCGATCCTCCAACGTGTCTCCTCGGGCAGGGTGGCTGTGAAGGTTCCAGTGAATGTGGGAAGCCCAATCTTCAGGTGCTTCGTGATCTTCACCACCTGCCTTCCAAAGGGCATGGTCTCATCGGGCTGCTCGAACTCAACAAGGGTGGACAACATCTACATTTTGAGAAAGATAAGAAATTAGTATTGAGCAGAGAAGGTACGAGACCAAAGGATATATATGGAAAATGAAAAATATAGTTTTTATCCTATGGCTTTTCTCCATTTCTAGGGGTCGCGTCCTACAGTCAACGTGTGCTCTGATACCATCTTGTAGCGACCCGACTCGGTAAGAGTCGAAGTCTCTGTGCTTACCGTGCTAGTCCCTGGATCGACTTGCTAGCACACACAGTACTCGATGAAATAACAGAAATAACACACATCTCTTTATTACATTGATAGTCCAGGAGCAATACATTTATTACAAAATAGGGCATAGAGCCAATAAGCAAATACTGCGGAAGCAAAGAAGTAAATGAGTCCAACTCCACGAGCAAGGTTGAGTGTAGAACATCGACCTATCGCACCTTAATCCTCGTCAGATATATCTGCAACGTGATAAGTTGCAGCCAAATGGGTCAGTACATTGAATGTACTGGCAATGTCACATTATAGTGTAATGAACCTACTTTTACATGCAATTTGGCTGGTGGAAAGCTCTAAGTTTAGTTTTTGCATAAAGCTAGTTTTTCCCTATTAGAAAAGATGTTATTCTACTACTACACATTTGCATAGGATGAGTTAGCAAACCCAACTCCATCCGTTCCCAAGTTTCATTTAAAACCCAACTATTTAATTAAAGGTGAGGAGATCTCCCGGCATTTCCACTACTAGATGCTCAAGTTGTCTGTAACCGGGGACACGGCAAATCGATTAGGTTGAAACTCTGCAGAGGTTGCGCACTTTTACCCACAGGACTCGACCACCTCCATGATCGGAAGATCGAGACATAGCCTTTCAAAAAGGCTCCCCCTTAACCCATAGATAGGCCGGTACACCTACATCATTCTACATCCGCTAGCCCATCCTGGAAGGGGTCACACCAACTACTCAACTAAGCCACAGCCCATATTGGCTTGTGGCTGCACACTTAAGCTTCTAGACATGGGAATACGATTGATCTCTTTGAGCCTGAGCGAACAGTCCACTAGTGGTGCACCACCATGGATTTCCCATGCGTGCCCCACTGTACTTCGCCACCATTCCCACAAGTTTTTGCCCAGGTAGTTCATTAATTAACTTAGGTCCTATTTACTACATTGTCACTCAAACTTTACAATGATCACTAATGTCTACTACACAACCTTCTTCTTGTAGACATTGTTGGGCCTCCAAGTGCAGAGGTTTGTAGGACAGTAGCAAATTTTCCTCAAGTGGATGACCTAAGGTTTATCAATCCGTAGGAGGCGTAGGATGAAGATGGTCTCTCTCAAGCAACCCTGCAACCAAATAACAAAGAGTCTCTTGTGTCCCCAACACACCCAATACAATGGTAAATTGTTTAGGTGCACTAGTTCGGCAAAGAGATGGTGATACAAGTGGTATATGGATAGTAGATAATAGTTTTTGTAATCTGAAAATATAAAAAAAGCAAGGTAATGAATGATAAAAGTGAGCGTAAACGGTATTGCAATGCGTTGAAACAAGGCCTAGGGTTCATACTTTCGCTAGTGCAAGTTCCCTCAACAATAATAACATAATTGGATCACATAATTATCCCTCAACATGCAACAAAGAGTCACTCCAAAGTCACTAATAGCGGAGAACGAACGAAGAGATTATGGTAGGGTACGAAACCACCTCAAAGTTATTCTTTCCAATCAATCCATTGGGCTATTCCTATAAGTGTCACAAACAGCCCTAGAGTTCGTACTAGAATAACACCTTAAGACACAAATCAACCAAAACCCTAATGTCACCTAGATACTCCAATGTCACCTCAAGTATCCGTGGGTATGATTATACGATATGCATCACACAATCTCAGATTCATCTATTCAACCAACACATAGAACCTCAAAGAGCGCCCCAAAGTTTCTACCGGAGAATCACGATGAAAACGTGTGCCAACCCCTATGCATAGGTTCATGGCGGAACCCGCAAGTTGATCACCAAAACATACATCAAGTGAATCACGTGGTATCCCATTGTCACCATATATACGCACGACAAGACATACATCAAGTGTTCTCAAATCTTTAAAGACTCAATCCGATAAGATAACTTCAAAGGGGAAACTCAATCCATTACAAGAGAGTAGAGGGGGAGAAACATCATAGGATCTAAATATAATAGTAAAGCTCGCGATACATCAAGATCGTATCACCTCAAGAACACGAGAGAGAGAGAGAGAGAGAGATCAAACACATAGCTACTGGTACATACCCTCAGCCCCGAGGGAGAACTACTCCCTCCTCGTCATGGAGAGCACCGGGATAATGAAGATGGCCACCGGAAAGGGATTCCCCCTCTGGCAGGGTGCCGGAACGGGTCTAGATTGGCTTTCGGTGGCTACGGAGGCTTGTAGCGGCGGAACTCCCGATCTATTGTGCTCACGGATGTTTTTAGGTATATGTAGATATATAGGCAGAAGAAGTCCGTCAGGGGGGCCACGAGGGGCTCACGAGGGTGGAGGGCGCGCCTAGGGGGGTGGGCGCGCCCCCCTGCCTCGTGACCTCCTCGCAGATCCCCCGACGTGCACTCCAAGTCTTCTGGGCTTCTTTCCTTCCAAAATGAGTTCCATGAAGTTTCAGGTCAATTGGACTCCGTTTGATTTTCCTTTTCTTCGAAACCCTAAAACAGGGTAAAAAATAGAAACTGGCACTGGGCTCTGGGTTAATAGGTTAGTCCCAAAAATGATATAAAAGTGTATAATAAAGCCCATAAACATTCAAAACATTAGATAATATAGCATGGAGCAATCAGAAATTATAGATACGTTGGAGACGTATCAATCACTCCCCAATCCACGTCTACTTAGCATAGCAACATAAAGTAAAACGATGGTGACAAAGTTATATGGTTCAGACCTACCTCAATGAACTACTGGGTGAAAAGCAAAGTCATGTGGCACCAGTTTCCTACCATGCAGTCCTACCGCAAAGAACTAAGTGCATAATAAAAACATAGGTAATGAAACATGATCAAGATGCAACTTGCCTTGGTACTGCTGGTTGAATTCTAAAGACTGATAATATTCTGCTTCGCACTCCGGGCAATCTATCGCAAAGAAGATAACAAACATAAGCAAACATTCCAGAGAACCAAAAGAACATGCATAGCAAAAAGTCTCAGAAAAACCAAATGAACATACAACACACTAAGCTACTACAGAAATACTCTAAGTGCAAAACATCATAGGCCTATGGTTCAAAGAGTGATGTGAAATATAGTGCATACTATGCATACTAGTAAAAAAAACATTAAAGGGCAGATTCTAGCGTGTGAAAATTATTGTGACAAAGGTCCAGGTGATAGGGCTTTGCTACGGTGACAGCATGCAAAAGGAATCAACTTAATCGGAGCTACGGTTTGGGAGATATGGCCATTTGAAATTCGAATTCGAATTCGAATCTGAATAAATTCAAACTTGAATCTGACAAAAGTTTGCAAAAACTATACTACTGGATAGATCTAAACAATACAAAGAATTTGCCGCTGGTTTCATCGAGTTTGGATCTATGGTTTAAAAGTTATGGCTAATCTAAGATCAGGGACTAATCTGCTATTTACAGGGACTAAATGGTGAAGAAAAACTACCGCAAACATGTCCCTGGCCATGTGGCAGCTCCTGGCTGGCCGAGCAGCGTCCGCTGCGGAGGATATACGGCGAACGGCCGCTAAATAAGAAAAAAAAACAACGACGGTGGCTAATTAAAGAAAAACCGACGCTCGGTTTAAATAAACCGCACGGTCTAAGGGAACCGCGGTTAACCGTGTACCTCTTCTCAAAATAAAAATAACGGACCTAATCTAATCTGGGCCATCCACGGTAGATCGAACGGGCGAGGGTGGGGTGGTGGCTCACAGTGGGTGGTGGTGATGGCCGGCGACGATGAAGACAACGGCGCGACGTCGGTGACGGAGGGGGCGGCGGCTGCGGTGGTCCTCGGCGTTGGGGAAGGAGACGGGGAGGTGCGGCACGGCTTGGGCGTCCGGATGGCGGCGTCGGGGTGCGTTGGCGGCGTCCGAACGGGGCGGGGCAAAGACGGCGGCCTTCGGTGCTCCGGTGGCTCCGGCGTCGATGGTGCGGCGTCTCCGACGGAACCTAGGGGAGGAAAAGGTGTCAAACGGGTGCGCTTTGCCGCGGGGAGCCATTTGACGAAGAAGGGGAAGGCCATGGTGACTTACTGGCGACGGAAGGGACGACAGAGCAGCGCGGCTCCTGCGGGATGCAAACGGCGACAGCGGCGGCTATGGGCGGCGTGGGGAGAAGCGGGACGGCGAGGTCGACAGAGGGGAGCCCGGGGCATTTATAGGCGAGGGGAGGGCGTGCGGGTGCCGCGGATAAGCTCTATTCAAGCGCGAGGCGTCCGACGGTTGCGGGTGGCGAGGCGCGGGTGTTTATCCCGTGCGATGCGGGAGGTTGGGGACGAGCTGACGAGCGGGGCCCGCCTGGCAGCGGCAGTGAGAGGAGGTGAGCGAGAGGGGGCGCGGGCGGTCGACCGGGCAGAAGGCGTCGGGCGCTGGGGTGCTGGCCTTGGGCCAAAATGGTCAGCTGGGCCGGTCCGGCGCTCCTGGGCCGAATCCAGTTTCGGTCCAGGCTGCGTGCGTGTGTGTGTGTGTGTTTTTATCAGGAGACCAAAATGCTCATAACTAATTCAATTGATTAATAAAAACACCAAATTAATCTCTAAAATAACTACATAATATTTAGATCCTAATGAACATTAACTAAAGCACAGAACATTTTGAAAATAATTTTCCTAATGCAATTAATGCACTTTTTGCAAATAAAATAAATACCAAACAACTCCAAAACTTAAAGTAATATTCAAAATAAAATTTCTCACTCTTTTTTTTATATTTTGAGGAAGTCATCTTATCCTCTCTCATTTGTTTTTCTCGAGTGGAAAAGTATTATTTGAATATTTCAAAACTCCAAAATGCAAAGAAATATGATATGCATTGAAATTAACATCCAAATTTAATAAAATTGGGATGTTACAATGGAGTGCTCTAGTATGTCATTTTCTTGCTCTACTTTTGCTAAATAATGTTGCTGGCAGATTGTTAACATGTTAATCGATATTGCCATGTGCTTTTGCTAGTGGTCCATGCATCCTATGAACATGATATTGCTATGTTTAGAATCTTGAACATGTCTATTTACTGTTGGTTACCTTGATATGTCATTTAATGCATTGTGGTGAGTGGAATGAGCTTGCAAAGTTGCTATCATGAATCTGTTTATGTCATGCTCTGTTTTTCTTCTAAGCCTGAAACTGTTAATATAACTTGCTACGTTTACATGGGTGCCATCATATCGTCTGTGCCTTTTTGGCTCGTGTTCAGTAAGGGAGTTTTGTTAAGTGCATTTAGTAGAAGCATGGCATGCCTTTGTTTGCCATGATATGTTCCTGTAGTATGTTGTCTGCTTGCTCTAAACTTTGCTTCCTGATGTTGTTTTTGACTAGTATTTTCACTAAGTCTGTGAAGCTGATATCTTTTGCACTTTTGCCATGCTTGTTTGGACCTGTTCTATTGTGATTTAGCCATAGCTCAGTGTTCATGTTTTGTCAAGCATCTCTTGTATATCACTGCCATATGCTTTGTTGCTATGTTCGAGTGCAGTAGCTTAGTTTCTTGTTGCATTCTAAGTGCTATCATGTTGTTAATAGCAGATTTGCGGCATTCTTGTTTTGCTTGCCATTTGCAAACCGTGCATTCGTTTCCGGTGATCCTTATATCGATTTCGACCGAAATCACCTCATCTTTCCAGCGACATACTTGGTTTGCCAAGTTGATTCCTTGATCATTCTTTCCCTTCCGGAGCACGCATATGCATTGCATATCATATCTTGCATATCATGCCATGTATTGCATCATGTTGCTTGTGCATTGCACCGTGATTGATTGTTGTTCCATTGCTTGTGTTCTTAATTTGGGTAGAGATAGGAGAAGAGTACGTGAACGAGGAACATGTTGAGTACGCTAACGAGGATCAAGCTTTCGACAACTCTAAGAACATTGCAGGCAAGATGACCATACCCTCGATATTTCTTCTATCTTTGCTTGCTAGTTGTTTCGCTCTATCGCTATGTCGCGCTACCTACCACTTGTTATATCATGCCTCCCATATTGCCATGTCAAGCCTCTAACACACCTTCCTAGCTGTCGGTGTGGAACGACACCTATGGGATCACGAGAATCCCTACTATGGTTAGCGGGGCGCGGGGTCGTGAGTAGAGCGGATCTAGCAGGTAGCACACGGTTCGTTTATCCAGGTTCGGGCTGCAAGGATGCGTAAAACCCTACTCCTGCTTTGGTGGATTGTATATTTGTGTTCTTGAGCTAGCTATGGGGCGTGGGGAGCTCCAAAAAGCCGAATCCTTCTCCTGGTCGCCTCGGGCCTCCTTTTATAGGAAAAGGGGTTGCCACAGTGGCACACAGGAGGTGGAAAGGGTACAATGATACGAGGTTATCCCTCGCATTACATGACAAGGCGCATTTAATGCATCTTGCTTAGGTGTCCTTGCTTTATCGGGGACGGGGGAGAGATCTGTCTCGTCCGTCGCCGCTCCTTCTTGTGTCGACACGCGCCCTGGCCAACGATGCCTGAGATGCCACGTAGGTAGGCAGGCAGCTGAGGTGGCGCAGTGGTGGGTCTTCACGAAGATCTGCATGCCGCCACGCAGGTGCCTGCCCAGCTGGTTGGGTCGGCAGTTGCATGCATGCGGTGGTGGAGGCTCAGTCGGCGTGGGCCTGATGGTGGCCCTGCGGGTGTCCTCGGCAAGGGCCTTGCCGGGCCCCCGGCAAGGGTCTTGCCGAGGCGCCTGCTGTCATCCCCGGCAAGGCACTTACCGGGGGCCTTGTGGTCCTCCTCGGCTGGGATCCTGCCAAGGGTTGTCGCCTCCTTAGTGCGTATCTGATCTTGAATGTCTTCATGAAGATCTGCATGCTGCCACGGGGATGTCTCCCGAATCCTAGCCCCTTGGGGGCAGTGGACTCAAGGGTGATTCGCCCCGTAGGCGCGGGACGAGTCGCTGTGGCAAGGGTCTTGCCGGGGCTGCTAGAACTGTTTCCCGGCAAGGATCTTGCCGGGGGAGTCCGCTTCGTCCCCTTTGCTCTTCTGGTCTTGGCCTTGGCGTCGTAGTTCTCTTGAGCTTCGGTCTTACCCTGGCTCACCTCCCTTGCCTTGCTTGGTGTGGTGGTGCCCATGGCTCAGACTGCCCGTGCACAGTTATAGGGGTACAAAAAGTGTACCCCTCTTTTTGTACACCGACAGGAGCCCCCGGTCCTGGTCCACACATAAGCGCAACGCGTTGTTTGGGCTAGGCCCAAAAACGGTGCGCGGGTAGGCGGGGCGGTTTTATCGTGGTAAGATTCTTCGCGCGTTGCGCTTCCCATGATTCCCGCGCGTGGCACGGCGTGTGGAGGCGCGTGTGACATGGGCGGCATGCGTGGGGTTGGTTCCCGCAGGCATGCGTCACGTCGTAGTAAAGGGGGCGGTTCGCGCCTTCCCCATAAACGGAGGGAGGCGTGGAGGCGCAGCCCATTCACTGAATGGAGCCGAGGCGCGGTCCTCGAGGCGTCCACTCCCCACGATCACGGGGTGGGGAGAGGTCGCCTCACCCGTCCCGTCGGTTCTGCACGTTCGCCACGTGTCTCCGATGCGCTTGGGGTGGCAAACGGTGGAGGCGGGAAACTGGGCCGTCGCTGGTTGGGGCAGCGGGTCGGCCCTGGCTCCCTGCGCCTCCCGTGTCTTGATTGGCCGAGCGGGGCGGCCAAGCCCCAACCCCGATCCTTTATAAAGAGCGGGAGGGGGGATGGCGTCCCGCATTCTTTCATCTTCTTCTTCCTTCAGCTTCTGCTCCTCCGTTCCATCCGTCATGGAGAGAGCGAACCCCGGTCCTTCAACAGTGGCGGCGAGGGTCACCGCTCGATAACGCGTCCCTCCTTCTCCTGTGCCTGCGGTGGCAGAGCCAGCCGTGAGGGGAAGGGGGAGGGGGCGAGGCCGTGGGCGAGGCCGGGGCGCTCGGGGAAGAAGAGGACAGGGTGGCGCGCCGGCCTCGCCTCCGCCAGCAGCTCCTCCTCCAATGGAGGGCCATGTTGGGGATGACCCTTGTGAGTTCTTCGTCAGGCTGCGCCGGCCGCCGCGTCGTCCCCTTCGTCTCCTGACTCCATTTGCGCGGGAGATGGAGCTGGATCCACCGGAGTCGTTGTGGCTGCACATGAGGGGCTACGGGATCAGTGGCACGCGGGCCCACGTCGACTTCCCCGCCCCTCACGTGATGTATCTCCGTCGGGGATGGAAGACGTTTGCCCATATCCACCACTTGACGGAGGGGCTTACTCTCCATTTTAAGCTGATGGAGGGTGGCCTTGTCTCCGTCAAGGTCTTCCGGTGCTTTGGGACCCGTGCAAGGTGCTGCGTGGAGAGCTCTTCTGATAGGGAAGACTCCTCCTCGGGCGGGAGTGACGAGGAGGATAGCGGCAGCGACGACGAGGGTAGTAGGCGGCAGGATGACGGGTCCGATTAGGTGTTGGGTGCCGCTCCGTGAGGCACCGGCGACACCATCATCTGCGTCGCCGGCTCCCTGAACTTCTCAGGGTCGTCTCCTTGGGCGGCTGGCGTTGGGAGGCTGCGGAAGAGGAAGAGGGCGGGTGGCAAGGCCGTCAAGTCGGAGTACGCGGGCATCGACGCCTTCGACGCGTGCTGACGTCCCGCCGCCTCGTCTTCGAGCTCTGCTTCCGGCGCCGCCATCACCATCCAGCCTTTGGACGGCCACCAAGATGTTCTCTTGGTGTCTTCTGCCACCCGTAGCTCGCCTAGGCGCTCCTTTTGTCTCTTTCGCCTCCTTGACCCGCCTCTTGAGGAGAGGGACAAGAAAGGGATTACAGGCACCTTATCTCTTTTTAGTTTGTAAGCCTTCGGGCCTTTGTTGAATTTAAAACTTGTAATCCCATCATTCATGTTTTTCATTCCCTATGGACTGTACCTGAGTGGAATGTTTTTAATGAAAAAGGGATGCTTGCCGGGTCATTTGTTTCCGGGTGGAACCCACGACAAGGATTAAATCCTTGATATCTTCAAGATAAACATTTCCTTGCCCGGCAACAGGCCTTGCCGTCTCCCCACTTCGCTCGACCTTCCTCACGCCCTTGGCGGAGGCAGGGATGAGGCGGGTTCAGGCTCCTTGTTTCATCCTTTCGCCGCCGCGACTACGACCAAACTTGGCCCCAGGAATGAGCCCTAGGGCCTAGAGTTATGGGAGCACGGTAGCTTGGGGGAAAACGAGGTTTCACATACCTCAGTCCATAATGGAATGCATGATAAGGGATGAAGAACTTATCTGAAGCTGCAGCCCCCGGCAACCCTGGTTCGCCGTGGGTGAATCTTTGCTCTTGCAGCCCCCGGCAATACTCGCTTGCCGGGGGATAGATGCTGGTCTGCTCATTTTCTTTTCCTCCCCAAGTGGTTCGGCACGGATATCCGTGTGTCCTGTGAACCAAAGAAGACAAAAGAAAGACAAAGAGACACACACTCGACCTCTAAGCTAGGGGTTAGTCGCCGCTAAGCACTTTCGACCCTAACCAAGGACGAGACTCGACCTAGCATGCATGCTATAACTCAGGGCGCCAGCGCTTCATTTACTTATGCTCAGGGTCTGCGCCTGGCTTTGTACAAAGGGTTACATGCGTCATCGGCAATGCTCGTACAAAAGGTGGCTTGCCGGGGGCCCCGGCAAGCCGCGCCTTACGGGTAAAACTTGCAAAGATGCTCAATGTTCCAGGAGTTACTCACCGGAATGGCATCTTCGGTCTCCAGGCGGATTGCGTCGGGCCTGGTGACTCGTATTACCCGATAAGGGCCTTTTCCCACTTTGGCGTCAACTTGTTGGAATTTTTGGCCGATTGAACGTGCCGAAGAACAAGGTCACCTTCCTCAAAGCTTCGGGCATGAACCTTGCGGCTATTTTAGCGGCGCAATGCTTGCTGGTAGCGCGCTGCTCTCACAGCCGCCCGAAGACGATCTTCCTCAAGGAGTGTTGCGTCATCTTGCCGCAATTGCTCTTGCTCAAGCTCGTCAAAAGCGAGTACTCGAGGTGACCCGTATATGAGTTCCGTGGGGAGAACTGCTTCTGCCCCGTACACCAGGGCAAAGGGTGTCTGGCCGGTGGCTCGATTTGGTGTCGTTCTGATTGACCAAAGAACCGCTGGCAATTCATCAATCCAGTGCCTTCCACTCTTGTGCAGCCTGTCAAAGGTCTTTGTCCTTAAGCCTCGCAGTACTTCAGCGTTTGCCCTCTCAGCTTGACCATTGCTTCGTGGGTGAGCAACGGAAGCAAAATAGACTTTGCTGCCGAGGTCTTGGGTATATTGCATGAAGGTGCGGCTTGTGAACTGTGTACCATTATCGGTGATAACCCTGTTGGGTACACCAAAACGACACACTAGTCCCTTGAAGAATTTGACGGCTGACTGAGCTGTGACCTTCCTCACTGCTTCCACCTCTGGCCACTTTGTGAACTTGTCGATTGCGATGTATAAGTACTCAAAGCCCCCGACAGCATGGGGGAAAGGGCCCAGTATGTCGAGCCCCCAGACCGAGAAGGGCCAGGAGAGAGGAATGGTTTGAAGGGCTTGAGCTGCCTGATGAAGCTTCTTTGAATGGAACTGACACGCTTCACACCTGGTGACTAGTGTCGTCGCATCCTGGAGGGCGGTGGGCCAGAAGAAGCCTTGCCGAAACGCTTTGCCAGCAAGGTCCCTTGACCCGATGTGGGATCCACATATGCCTCCATGTATCTCCGCCAACAGCCCCAGTCCTTCCTCTCGAGGGTTACACTTCAATTTCACGCCGTTCGACCTCTTTATGTACAGGACGTCATCGACGAACTGGTACATAGTAGAGCGATGGGCTACTTTTTCCGCTTCTTCCTGCTCCTCAGGAAGTTCCCCTATTTGGAGGAATCGGATGGTATGCTGTGCCCATGCTGGAGCCTGGGGCTCGATGGCGAGGACTAAAGGCGTTTCCCCCGCTACAGGAGCGGCTGTCTCGACGGCAAGAGCTTGATGCTCCGACGGAGCTAGCCGTCCCGTGGCGGGCTCAGTATCTCCGGCAACATCCTTGCCGGCGGCTCCGGGGAGCTCGGCGGGAAAGTACTTGTCGGGCCCTGATTTCCTCCTCTTGTTTTTCTCTGTTGATGGATCAACGGATGGTTGAGTTAGCTGGAGCACAAAGGTACCTGGTTCCACAGGTAGCTTGAGGGCAGCGCGCTTTGACAGGTAATCAGCAATGTCGTTCTCCGCTCGGGGAACGTGTTCTGCCTGTATACCGTCAAAACGCTCTTCCAGCTTTCTCACTTCATCGACGTAGGCCTTCATCAACGGGCTCTGGTAATCTTTGTTAACTTGCTTGACGACAAGTTGCGAGTCGCCTCTGACGACGAGTTTCTTGATTCCGAGGTCTGCTGCAATCCTAAGACTGGCAAGCAGCCCTTCGTACTCAGCAGTATTGTTTGTTGACACCTCCCTGGGGAAGTGCATCTGGATCACGTACTTGAGGTGCTCTCCGGTGGGCGCGACAAGCAGTACGCCAGCCCCGGCGCCCTGTAAGGCGAAAGCTCCATCAAAGTACATGATCCAGTCGCAACTTGCCTCCTTGCCGGGGAGAGCAGTCTCTTGGGTTTCTTCATCAGGCGTCGCGGTCCATTCTGCAACGAACTCTGCCAAGACTCGGCTTTGAATCGTCGAGGTACTCTCAAACTTGAGGCCAAAGCTGGACAGTTCCAGTGCCCACTCTACGATCCTTCCCGTTGCGTCTAGATTGTGCAATATCCGTTGTAGAGGGAGGCGAGTGACGACAGTGATTTTGTGTGCCTGGAAGTAGTGACGCAGCTTCCTCGAGGCCATAAGAAGGCCGAAGAGCAGTTTCTACACACCGGAGTACCTTGATCTAGCCCCCTGCAGAAGGGACCTAACAAAGTAGACCGGGTGCTGCATCATCTTCTTCCTTGGCGGCACTCCAACCGTCTACGTCGTCTCGGCATCGGTGGCATCGGGCTCCGTCGCTGCTATTACCTCATCATCAATTTCTCTCTGCACCACTAGTGCGGCATTGACCACCTGGTTCGTTGCCGCCAGGTACAGCAGCAACGGTTCCTGTGGCCTAGGCACAACTAGTATTGGCGCGGAGGAGAGGTACCTCTTCAAATCTTGCAATGCTGCTTCGGCTTCTGGTGTCCACTCCATCGGGCCCGCCTTTTTCAAAATCTTGAAAAAGGGAAGGGCGCGCTCGGCGGACTTGGAAATGAACCTGCTCATGGCGGCAACGCAACTAGCAAGCCGACGCACATCCTTGACTCGCTTGGGCGCTTCAATCTGCTCTATAGCTTTGATCTTATCCGGACTGACCTCTATCCCACGCTGTGACACAAAGAACCCAAGAAGCTTGCCAGACGGGACGCCGAAGACGCACTTCTGAGGGTTCAGCTTGAGATTGATCTTGCGTAGGTTTGCAAATGTTTCTTGTAAATCTGATATGAGGGTTGCCCTGTTCTTGGTTTTGACCACTATATCATCCATATAGGCTTCCATATTTCTATGGAGCTAGGGTTCAAAACCAATCTGGACCGCCCTTGCAAACGTTGAACCAGCACTCTTCAACCTGAAAGGCATCCGTATAAAGCAATACGTACCACATGGGGTGATGAATGCCGTTTTCTCTTCATCTTCCCTTGCCATGAAGATCTGGTGGTAGCCGGAGTAGGCATCGAGGAATGACAACAGATCACACCCAGCTGTGGAGTCAACAATCTGGTCGATGCACGGCAACGGGAAGGGGTCTTTGGGACAAGCCTTATTAATATCTGTGTAATCAATACATAGCCTCCACTTCCCATTTTCCTTGCGCACTACCACCGGATTGGCCAACCACGTTGGATGGAGCACTCCTCTTACCAAACCCGTTGCTTCCAGTTTCCGGATCTCCCCTGTGATGAACTCTTGTCGTTCCAAAGCTTGCTTTCTGACCTTCTGCTTGACGGGCCGCGCATGAGGACAGACAACAAGGTGGTGCTCAATCACCTTCCTGGGAATGCCGGGGATGTCGGATGCTTGCCAGGCAAACACATCGACATTCGCCCGCAGGAAGGTGACGAGCGCGTCTTCCTATTTGTCGTCAAGGGTGGAGCTTATGGTAAAAGCTCCTCCCGTGTCGTCCTCCTTGACAGAAACCTTCTTGGTTCCCGGCGGTGTGGCCCTGGACTTCTTGTTTCTATCGGCGGAGCTCTCTGGCACGTCCTCGACAGGAGCGCTACACTCTGAAGAGGTGCGCTTGCCGGAGTGGGTGCCTGAGGTCTCACCGGTCTTCTTCTTTTGCCTTCCCGGGGCTCCAGCGGCAGGAGCAAGCGCCTTGGCAGTGGCGGCTGCTGCAACTGCTTGTTGATAGAGTTGGTCAGCGCAAATTAGCGCGTCCTTCTTGTCTGATGGGACGGTGATGATCGTCACATGCCCCGACATCTTCAGGGTGTTGTAGGCGTAATGTGACGCCGCCATGAACTTGTCCAGCGCAGGGCGGCCAAGGATCCCATTGTAAGGCAAGGGGATCTTGGCAACGTCGAACACAACCCTTTCTGTCCTATAGTTCAGATCGCTCCCAAAAGTCACGGGCAACATGACCTTTCCCTTAGGTTGACTTCTTCCCAGGTTGACCCCCTGAAACGTGCCCGTCTCTTCGAGGTCTTCATCAGGAATCTGCAATTTCTCGATCACGGCAGGCGAGATTAAGTTCAGACCGGCCCCGCCATCGACTAGCATCTTTGTCACCTTGAGGTTGCATATTGTTGGTGAAACCAACAATGGCAAGCACCCGACTGCAGTAGTGCGATCAGGGTGATCCTCAGTGTCAAAAATGATAGGTGTGCTGGACCACTTCAGCGGCCTTTGGGCATCAAACGACGGTTCCGCCGCTGTAATCTCACGCGCCCACTGTTTAAGCTGGCGGTGAGAGGTATGCAGCGAGGTGCCGCCATCGACGCACATGGCCTCTGTAGCTTTCTGAAATCCTTGGTTACCAGACTCATCGTCCTCTTCGTGATCATCGTCTTCTGGCTTTTTGTCACGGCCCCGGGCGGGCCTCTCCCGCTGTTTATCTTTGTCGTGACGGCCCGCCTGGCCGTCACGCTTCTTGCCGGACCCCTCAGCACCGTCCTGGCCTTTCTCCTTGTCCCTCCTCTCATATTCAGCCCTCTGCTTCTCAGCAAGGAGCTCAACCTGTTGGCAGTTCTGGAGATCATGGCCTTTGGTGCGATGGATCTTGCAGTATTGCTTGTCGGAGTTTCCTGGCTTCTCGGCAGCCGCCAAGGCCTGGCAGGCAACACATCCGGCAATTTCCTTGCCGGGGTCATCTGCCTTGGTTTTCTTGGCGGAGCCAGAGTCGCTAGATCCCTCGACGGCAAGCACAACTTTACCTTTCCGCTTCCTGTTGCGGCGCCGGCCTTTCTTCGCCGGGGCGGCAGTATCCTCATCTGAGGAGTCGGACGCCGGCATCTTCGCCGGGGTACTTCCTCCCCTCTTCAGCCCGGGCACATTTGTCAGCAAGAACATAGAGTTCTGCCACATCATTCACCTTGTTCATTTCTAGTTCTTCGCGCATCTTGCGGTTACGCACGTTCTGATGGAACGCGCTGATGATGGCGGCAGGGTGAACATCAGGGATATTGTACTGTACCCGGCTGAACCTCTGTATATACTTGCGCAGACTCTCGCCTCCCTTCTCGGGAATGACATATAGGTCACTTGTTTGGCCGTGGGCTTGGTGACCCCCAGTAAAGGCGCCCACAAACTCATGGCACAAATTTGACCAGGAGGAAATAGAGTCTCCCAGCAAGTGCATCAACCACGACATGGCGTTAGGTTTAAGAGCCAATGGAAAGTAATTCGCAAGCACCTTATCATCGTAGGCTCCGGCTGCTTGCATCGCGATGGTGTACATGCTGAGGAACTCAGACGGGTGAGTCTTGCCGCTGTACTTTTCGCCAACGTCAGGTTTGAAGGTGCAGTGAGTGGGCCACTGGAACTGCCACATCTCACGGGTAAAAGCCGGACAACCTATCTCGTAAGGTAGGCCTCCAGGGCTCTCCGGGGCCGGGTGGTTCACAGCAGGCCCTGCTCGCCTGTCTGACTGGTGGCGCGCTCCGCGCTGGCACTCGATAGTGGTTCGAGCGTCTTCATGGGCTCGTTCCCGAAGAACTTGCCGCTGGTCATAGTGGGTCCGCGGGTCAGACGATGCTATGGAGATGGCGTCGCCCGTGACGTCGCGACCAGCCGGCGCCCATGGTACCGGATGAGGAAGAGGTGAATGCACCGTGGTCGCGGCGCCGCCGGCTTTTCCGCCACTGGTCCATGGGACTCCATCGGAGCATCGACCCGGGGGCCTCACCGGACTTGGTTCGTCTTTGTTGGCCACCGCAACAAGGCTTCGGATAGTGGCTCTCCATTCATCGAGTTTCCCCGTAGTGGGAGGAAAATCGAGGAGCAACTGCGCGCGCGCCAGGGCCTCTGCTGGCATCGGCGGCAGCGAAACCTGCACGGATCGCGACGTGCTTCGACTTCTGACCATGTCAGAAGGAGCTCTATCACGACCCCGCGGTCGCATGCCGCTTTCACCAGCGCCTCGGTGAGTGGGCAGGTCTTCTACGTCCCGGGAGTGGCGCTCGGGGCTCTTCCCGCGGCGACGCCCGGGATCTTCGGCGTGATTACGCCGTTCGTCGCACGTTGCCTGGGAGGAGCGCGCTGTTGACGCCGGCGTGGGAGTCTTGGAGTCCCTCGCGTCGCCTTCGGGCATGGCGACGATGACCTTGGAAGGCCCCGCTCCACCCGCGAAGGACTTGGCTCCGCCTTTGGATTTGGCGATGTGTGGCCCGTTACCAGGCGCACAAACATCGCCGCCTCCCAAACTCCGGCTGCTGGGATGGTGTTGGTGTTCGGGAGCAGCCCCCCGGGTCCTCTCTGCGACCGGTCCGCTGCTCGCCCGCGTCGGGACGGGCTGTCCGGCTTCTGACTGGCCAACCGCCACCGTCGTCTTCTTCTTGGGCGCCATGATGATGAAGAAGCATCGAACTAACTGCTAAAGCCGATTCTCACAACTGCGCCCCCTACCTGGCGCGCCAGAGATGTCGGTGTGTAACGACACCTATGGGATCACGAGAATCCCTACTATGGTTAGCGGGGCGCGGGGTCGTGAGTAGAGCGGATCTAGCAGGTAGCACACGGTTCGTTTATCCAGGTTCGGGCCGCAAGGATGCGTAAAACCCTACTCCTGCTTTGGTGGATTGTATATTTGTGTTCTTGAGCTAGCTATGGGGCGTGGGGAGCTCCAAAAAGCCGAATCCTTCTCCTGGTCGCCTCGGGCCTCCTTTTATAGGAAAAGGGGTTGCCACAGTGGCACACAGGAGGTGGAAAGGGTACAATGATACGAGGTTATCCCTCGCATTACATGACAAGGTGCATTTAATGCGTCTTGCTTAGGTGTCCTTGCTTTATCGGGGACGGGGGAGAGATCTGTCTCGTCCGTTGCCGTTCCTTCTTGTGTCGACACGCGCCCTGGCCAGCGATGCCTGAGATGCCACGTAGGTAGGCAGGCAGCTGAGGTGGCGCAGTGGTGGGTCTTCACGAAGATCTGCATGCCGCCACGCAGGTGCCTTCCCAGCTGGTTGGGTCGGCAGCTGCATGCATGCGGTGGTGGAGGCTCAGTCGGCGTGGGCCTGATGGTGGCCCTGCGGGTGTCCTCGGCAAGGGCCTTGCCGGGCCCCCGGCAAAGGTCTTGCCGAGGCGCCTGCTGTCATCCCCGGCAAGGCACTTACCGGGGGCCTTGTGGTCCTCCTCGGCTGGGATCCCGCCAAGGGTTGTCGCCTCCTTAGTGCGTATCTGATCTTGAATGTCTTCATGAAGATCTGCATGCTGCCACGGGGATGTCTCCCGAATCCTTGCCCCTTGGGGGCAGTGGACTCAAGGGTGATTCGCCCCGTAGGCGTGGGACGAGTCGTTGTGGCAAGGGTCTTGCCGGGGCTGCTAGAACTGTCTCCCGGCAAGGATCTTGCCGGGGGAGTCCGCTTCGTCCCCTTTGCTCTTCTGGTCTTGGCCTTGGCGTCGTAGTTCTCTTGAGCTTCGGTCTTACCCTGGCTCACCTCCCTTGCCTTGCTTGGTGTGGTGGTGCCCATGGCTCAGACTGCCCGTGCACAGTTATTGGGGTACAAAAAGTGTACCCCTCTTTTTGTACACCGACAGGAGCCCCCGGTCCTAGTCCACACATAAGCGCAACGCGTTGTTTGGGCTAGGCCCAAAAACGGTGCGCTGGTAGGCGGGGCGGTTTTACCGTGGTAAGATTCTTCGCGCGCTACGCTTCCCATGATTCCCGTGCGTGGCGCGGCGTGGGGAGGCGCGTGTGACGTGGGCGACATGTGTGGGGTTGGTTCCCGCAGGCATGCGTCATGTCGTAGTAAAGGGGGCGGTTCGCGCCTTCCCCATAAACGGAGGGAGGCGTGGAGGCGCAGCCCATTCACTGAATGGAGCCGAGGCGCGGTCCTCGAGGCGTCCACTCCCCACGATCACGGGGTGGGGAGAGGTCGCCTCACCCGTCCCCTCGGTTCTGCACGTTCCCCACGTGTCTCCGATGCGCTTGGGGTGGCAAACGGTGGAGGCGGGAAACCGGGCCGTCGCTGGTTGGGGCAGCGGGTCGGCCCTAGCTCCCTGCGCCTCCCGTGTCTTGATTGGCCGAGCGGGGCGGCCAAGCCCCAACCCCGATCCTTTATAAAGAGCGGGAGGGGGGGATGGCGTCCCGCATTCTTTCATCTTCTTCTTCCTTCAGCTTCTGCTCCTCCCTTCCATCCGTCATGGAGAGAGGGAACCCCGGTCCTTCAACAGTGGTGGTGAGGGTCGCCGCTCGATAACGCGTCCCTCCTTCTCCTGCGCCTGCGATGGCAGAGCCAGCCGCGAGGGGAAGGGGGAGGGGGCGAGGCCGTGGGCGAGGACGGGGCGCTCGGGGAAGAGGAGGACAGGGTGGCGCGCCGGCCTCGCCTCCGCCAGCAGCTCCTCCTCCAATGGAGGGCCATGTTGGGGATGACCCTTGTGAGTTCTTCGTCAGGCTGCGCCGGCCGCCGCGTCGTCGCCTTCGTCTCCCGACTCCATTTGCGTGGGAGATGGAGCTGGATCCGCCGGAGTCGTTGTGGCTGCACATGAGGGGCTGCGGGATCATTGGCACGCGGGCCCACGTCGACTTCCCCGCCCCTCACGTGATGTATCTCCGTCGGGGATGGAAGACGTTTGCCCATATCCACCGCTTGACAGAGGGGCTTACTCTCCATTTTAAGCTGATGGAGGGTGGCCTTGTCTCCGTCAAGGTCTTGGGGTGCTTTGGGACCCGTGCAAGGTGCTGCGTGGAGAGCTCTTCTGATAGTGAAGACTCCTCCTCGGGCGGGAGTGACGAGGAGGACAGCGGCAGCGACAACGAGGGTAGTAGGCGGCAGGATGACGGGTCCGATTAGGTGTTGGGTGCCGCTCTGTGAGGCACCGGCGACCCCATCATCCGCGTCGCCGGCTCCCTGAACTTCTCGGGGTCGTCTCCTTGGGCGGCTGGCGTTGGGAGGCTGCGGAAGAGGAAGAGGGCGGGCATTGACGCCTTCGACGCGTGCTGACGTCCTGCCGCCTTGTCTTCGAGCTCTGCTTCCGGCGCCGCCATCACCATCCAGCCTTTGGACGGCCACCAAGATGTTCTCTTGGTGTCTTCTGCCACCCGTAGCTCGCCTAGGCGCTCCTTTTTTTTCTTTCGCCTCCTTGACCTGCCTCCTGAGGAGAGGGGCAAGAAAGGGATTACAGGCACCTTATCTCTTTTTAGTTTGTAAGCCTTCGGGCCTTTGTTGAATTTAAAACTTGTAATCCCATCATTCATGTTTTTCATTCCCTATGGACTGTACCTGAGTGGAATGTTTTTAATGAAAAAGGGATGCTTGCCGGGTCATTTGTTTGCGGGTGGAACCCACGACAAGGAGTAAATCCTTGATATCTTCAAGATAAACATTTCCTTGCCCGGCAACAGGCCTTGCCGTCTCCCCACTTCGCTCGACCTTCCTCACGCCCTTGGCGGAGGCAGGGATGAGGCGGGTTCAGGCTCCTTGTTTCATTCTTTCGCCGCCGCGACTATGACCAAACTTGGCCCCAGGAACGAGCCCTAGGGCCTAGAGTTATGGGAGCACGGTAGCTTGGGGGAAAACGAGGTTTCACATACCTCAGTCCATAATGGAATGCATGATAAGGGATGAAGAACTTATCTGAAGCTGCAGCCCCGGGCAACCCTGGTTCGCTGTGGGTGAATCTTTGCTCTTGCAGCCCCCAGCAATACTGGCTTGCCGGGGGCTAGATGCTGGTCTGTTCATTTTCTTTTCCTCCCCAAGTGGTTCGGCACGGATATCCGTGTGTCCTGTGAACCAAAGAAGACAAAAGAAAGACAAAGAGACACACACTCGACCTCTAAGCTAGGGGTTAGTCGCCGCTAAGCACTATCGACCCTAACCAAGGACGAGACTCGACCTAGCATGCATGCTATAACTCAGGGCGCCAGCGCTTCATTTACTTATGCTCAGGGTCTGCGCCTGGCTTTGTACAAAGGGTTACATGCATCATCGGCAATGCTCGTACAAAAGGTGGCTTGCCGGGGGCCTCGGCAAGCCGCGCCTTACGGGTAAAACTTGCAAAGATGCTCAATGTTCCAGGAGTTACTCACCGGAATGGCATCTTCAGTCTCCAGGCGGATTGCGTCGGGCCTGGTGACTCGTATTACCCGATAAGGGCCTTCCCACTTCGGTGTCAACTTGTTGGAATTTTTGGCCGATTGAACGTGCCGAAGAACAAGGTCGCCTTCCTGAAAGCTTCGGGCATGAACCTTGCGGCTATGGTAGTGGCGCAATGCTTGCTGGTAGCGCGCTGCTCTCACAGCCGCCCGAAGACGATCTTCCTCAAGGAGTGTTGCGTCATCTTGCCGCAATTGCTCTTGCTCAAGCTCGTCAAAAGCGAGTACTCGAGGTGACCCGTATATGAGTTCCATGGGGAGAACTGCTTCTGCCCCGTATACCAGGTCAAAGGGTGTCTGGCCGGTGGCTCGATTTGGTGTCGTTCTGATTGACCAAAGAACCGCTGGCAATTCATCAATCCAGTGCCTTCCACTCTTGTGCAGCCTGTCAAAGGTCTTTGTCCTTAAGCCTCGCAGTACTTCAGCGTTTGCCCTCTCAGCTTGACCATTGCTTCGTGGGTGACCAACGGAAGCAAAATAGACTTTGCTGCTGAGGTCTTGGGTATATTGCATGAAGGTGCGGCTTGTGAACTATGTACCGTTATCGGTGATAACCCTATTGGGTACACCAAAACGACGCACTAGTCCCTTGAAGAATTTGACGGCTGACTGAGCTGTGACCTTCCTCACTGCTTCCACCTCTGGCCACTTTGTGAACTTGTCGATTGCGACGTACAAGTACTCAAAGCCCCCGACAGCGTGGGGGAAAGGGCCCAGTATGTCGAGCCCCCAGACCGAGAAGGGCCAGGAGAGAGGAATGGTTTGAAGGGCTTGAGCTGCCTGATGAAGCTTCTTTGAATGGAACTGACATGCTTCACACCTGGTGACTAGTGTCGTCGCATCCTGGAGGGCGGTGGGCCAGAAGAAGCCTTGCCGAAACGCTTTGCCGGCAAGGTCCCTTGACCCGATGTGGGATCCACATATGCCTCCATGTATCTCCGCCAACAGCCCCAATCCTTCCTCTCGAGGGATACACTTCAATTTCACACCGTTCGGCCTCTTTATGTACAGGACGTCATCGACGAACTGGTACATAGTAGAGCGATGGGCTACTTTTTCCGCTTCTTCCTGCTCCTCAGGAAGTTCCCCTGTTTGGAGGAATCGGATGGTATGCTGTGCCCATGCTGGAGCCTGGGGCTCGACGGCGAGGACTAAAGGCGTTTCCCCCGCTACAGGAGCGGCTGTCTCGACGACAAGAGCTTGATGCTCCGCCGGAGCTAGCCGTCCCGTGGCGGGCTCAGTATCTCCGGCAACATCCTTGCCGGCGGCTTCGGGGAGCTCGGCGGGAAAGTACTTGTCGGGCCCTGATTTCCTCCTCTTGTTTTGCTCTGTTGATGGATCAACGGATGGTTGAGTTAGCTGGAGCACAAAGGTACCTGGTTCCACAGGTAGCTTGAGGGCAGCGCGCTTTGACAGGTAATCGGCGATGTCGTTCTCCGCTCGGGGAACGTGTTCTGCCTGTATACCGTCAAAACGCTCTTCCAGCTTTCTCACTTCATCGACGTAGGCCTTCATCAACGGGCTCTGGTAATCTTTGTTGACTTGCTTGACGACAAGTTGCGAGTCACCTCTGACGGCGAGTTTCTTGATTCCGAGGTCCGCCGCGATCCAAAGACTGGCAAGCAGCCCTTCGTACTCAGCCGTATTGTTTGTTGACACCTCCCTGGGGAAGTGCATCTGGATCACGTACTTGAGGTGCTCTCCGGTGGGCGCGACAAGCAGTACGCCAGCCCCGGCGCCCTGTAAGGAGAAAGCTCCATCAAAGTACATGATCCAGTCGCAACTTGCCTCCTTGCCGGGGAGAGGAGTCTCTTGGGTTTCTTCGTCAGGCGTCGCGGTCCATTCTGCAACGAACTCTGCCAAGACTCGGCTTTGAATCGTCGAGGTACTCTCAAACTTGAGGCCAAAGCTGGACAGTTCCAGTGCCCACTCTACGATCCTTCCCGTTGCGTCTGGATTGTGCAATATCCGTTGCAGAGGGAGGCGAGTGACGACAGTGATTTCGTGCACCTGGAAGTAGTGACAGCTTCCTCGAGGCCATAAGAAGGCCGAAGAGCAGTTTCCGCACACCGGAGTACCTTGATCTAGCCCCCTGCAGAAGGGACCTAACAAAGTAGACCGGGTGCTGCATCATCTTCTTCCTTGGCGGCACTCCAACCGTCTACGTCGTCTCGGCATCGGTGGCATCGGGCTCCATCGCTGCTATTACCTCATCATCAATTTCTTTCTGCACCACTAGTGCGGCATTGACCACCTGGTTCGTTGCTGCCAGGTACAGCAGCAACGGTTCCTGTGGCCTAGGCGCAACTAGTATTGGCGCGGAGGAGAGGTACCTTTTCAAATCTTGCAATGCTGCTTCGGCTTCTGGTGTCCACTCCATCGGGCCCGCCTTTTTCAAAATCTTGAAAAAGGGAAGGGCGCGCTCGGCGGACTTGGAAACGAACCTGCTCATGGCGGCAACGCAACCAGCAAGCCGACGCACATCCTTGACTCGCTTGGGCGCTTCAATCTGCTCTATAGCTTTGATCTTGTCCGGATTGACCTCTATCCCACGATGTGACACAAAGAACCCGAGAAGCTTGCCAGACGGGACGCCGAAGACGCACTTCTCAGGGTTCAGCTTGAGATTGATCTTGCGTAGGTTTGCAAATGTTTCTTGTAAATCTGATATGAGGGTTGCCCTGTTCTTGGTTTTGACCACTATATCATCCATATAGGCTTCCATATTTCTATGGAGCTGGGGTTCAAAACCAATCTGGACCGCCCTTGCAAACGTTGAACCAGCACTCTTCAACCTGAAAGGCATCCGTATAAAGCAATACGTACCACATGGGGTGATGAATGCCGTTTTCTCTTCATCTTCCCTTGCCATGAAGATCTGGTGGTAGCCGGAGTAGGCATCGAGGAATGACAACAGATCACACCCAGCTGTGGAGTCAACAATCTGGTCGATGCGCGGCAACGGAAAGGGGTCTTTGGGACAAGCCTTATTTATATCTGTGTAATCAATACACAGCCTCCACTTCCCATTTTCCTTGCGCACTACCACCGGATTGGCCAACCACATTGGATGGAGCACTCCTCTTACCAAACCCGTTGCTTCCAGTTTCCGGATCTCCCCTGTGATGAACTCTTGTCGTTCCAAAGCTTGCTTTCTGACCTTCTGCTTGACGGGCCGCGCATGAGGACAGACAACAAGGTGGTGCTCAATCACCTTCCTGGGAATGCCGGGGATGTCGGATGCTTGCCAGGCAAACACATCGACATTCGCCCGCAGGAAGGTGACGAGCGCGTCTTCCTATTTGTCGTCAAGGGTGGAGCTTATGGTAAAAGCTCCTCCCGTGCCGTCCTCCTTGACAGAAACCTTCTTGGTTCCCGGCGGTGTGGCCCTGGACTTCTTGTTTCTATCGGCGGAGCTCTCTGGCACGTCCTCGACAGGAGCGGTACACTCTGAAGAGGTGCGCTTGCCGGAGTGGGTGCCTGAGGTCTCACCGGTCTTCTTCTTTTGCCTTCCCGGGGCTCCAGCGGCAGGAGCAAGCGCCTTGGCAGTGGCGGCTGCTGCAACTGCTTGTTGATAGAGTTGGTCAGCGCAAATTAGCGCATCCTTCTTGTCTGATGGGACGGTGATGATCGTCACATGCCCCAGCATCTTCAGGGTGTTGTAGGCGTAATGTGACGCCGCCATGAACTTGTCCAGCGCAGGGCGGCCAAGGATCCCGTTGTAAGGCAAGGGGATCTTGGCAACGTCGAACACAACCCTTTCTGTCCTGTAGTTCAGATCGCTCCCAAAAGTCACGGGCAACGTGACCTTTCCCTTAGGTTGACTTCTTCCCAGGTTGACCCCCTGAAACGTGCCCGTCTCTTCGAGGTCTTCATCAGGAATCTGCAATTTCTCGATCACGGCAGGCGAGATTAAGTTCAGACCGGCCCCGCCATCGACTAGCATCTTTGTCACCTTGAGGTTGCGTATTGTTGGTGAAACCAACAATGGCAAGCACCAGACTGCAGTAGTGCGATCAGGGTGATCCTCAGTGTCAAAAATGATAGGTGTGCTGGACCACTTCAGCGGCCTTTGGGCATCAAACGATGGTTCCGCCGCTGTAATCTCACGCGCCCACTGTTTAAGCTGGCGGTGAGAGGTATGCAGCGAGGTGCCACCATCGAGGCACATGGCCTCTGTAGCTTTCTGAAATCCTTGGTCACCAGACTCGTCGTCCTCTTCGTGATCATCGTCTTCTGGCTTTTTGTCACGGCCCCGGGCGGGCCTCTCCCACTGTTTATCTTTGTCGTGACGACCCGCCTGGCCGTCACGCTTCTTGCCGGACCCCTCAGCACCGTCCTGGCCTTTCTCCTTGTCCCGCCTCTCATATTCAGCCCTCTGCTTCTCAGCAAGGAGCTCAACCTGTTTGCAGTTCTGGAGATCATGGCCGTTGGTGCGATGGATCTTGCAGTATTGCTTGTCGGAGTTTCCTGGCTTCTCGGCAGCCGCCAAGGCCCGGCAGGCGACACATTCGGCAATTTCCTTGCCGGGGTCATCTGCCTTGTTTTCTTGGCAGAGCCGGAGTCGCTAGATCCCTCGACGGCAAGCACAACTTTACCTTTCCGCTTCCTGTTGCGGCGCCGGCCTTTCTTCGCCGGGGCGGCAGTATCCTCATCTGAGGAGTCGGTTTCCACGCCGGCATCTTCGCCGGGGTACTTCCTCCCCTCTTCAGCCCGGGCACATTTGTCAGCAAGAACATAGAGTTCTGCCACATCATTCACCTTGTTCATTTCTAGTTCTTCGCGCATCTTGCGGTTACGCACGTTCTGATGGAACGCGCTGATGATGGCGGCAGGGTGAACATCAGGGATATTGTACTGTACTCGGCTGAACCTCTGTATATACTTGCGCAGACTCTCGCCTCCCTTCTGGGGAATGACATATAGGTCGCTTGCTTGGCCGTGGGCTTGGTGACCCCCAGTAAAGGCGCCCACAAACTCATGGCACAAATCTGACCAGGAGGAAATAGAGTCTCCCAGCAAGTGCATCAACCACGACATGGTGTTAGGTTTAAGAGCCAATGGAAAGTAATTCGCAAGCACCTTATCATCGTAGGCTCCGGCGGCTTGCATCACGATGGTGTAGATGCTGAGGAACTCAGACGGGTGAGTCTTACCGCTGTACTTTTCGCCAACGTCAGGTTTGAAGGTGCAGTGAGTGGGCCACTGGAACTGCCACATCTCACGGGTAAAAGCCGGACAACCTATCTCGTAAGGTAGGCCTCCAGGGCTCTCCGGGGCCGGGTGGTTCACAGCAGGCCCTGCTCGCCTGTCTGACTGGTGGCGCGCTCCGCGTCGGCGGTCGATAGTGGTTCGAGCGTCTTCATGGGCTCGTTCCCGAAGAACTTGGCGCTGGTCATAGTGGGTCCGCGGGTCAGACGATGCTATGGAGATGGCGTCGCCCGTGACGTCGCGACCAGCCGGCGCCCACGGTACCGGATGAGGAAGAGGTGAATGCACCGTGGTCGCGGCACCGCCGGCTTTTCCACCACTGGTCCGTGGGACTCCATCGGAGCGTCGACCCGGGGGCCTCACTGGACTTGGTTCGTCTTTGTTGGCCACCGCAACAAGGCTTCAGATAGTGGCTCTCCATTCATCGAGTTTCCCCATAGTGGGAGGAAAATCGAGGAGCAACTGCGCGCGCGCCAGGGCCTCTGCTGGCATCGGCGGCAGCGAAACCTGCACGGATCGCGACGCGCTTCGATTTCTGACCATGTCAGAAGGAGCTCTATCACGACCCCGCGGTCGCATGCCGCTTTCACCAGCGCCTTGGTGAGTGGGCAGGTCTTCTACGTCCCGGGAGTGGCGCTCGGGGCTCTTCCCGCGGCGACGCCCGGGATCTTCGGCGTGATTACGCCGTTCGTCGCACGCTGCCTGGGAGGAGCGAGCTGTTGACGCCGGCGTGGGAGTCTTGGAGGCCCTCGCGTCGCCTTTGGGCAGGGCGACGATGACCTTGGAAGGCCCCGCTCCACCCGCGAAGGACTTGGCTCCGCCTTTGGATTTGGCGATGTGTGGCCCGTTACCAGGCACACAAATATCGCCGCCTCCCAAACTCCGGCTGCTGGGATGGTGTTGGTGTTCGCGAGCAGCCCCCCGGGTCCTCTCTGCGACCAGTCCGCTGCTCGCCCGCGTCGGGACGGGCTGTCCGGCTTCTGACTGGCCAACCGCCACCGCCGTCTTCTTCTTGGGTGCCATGATGATGAAGAAGCGTCGAACTAACTGCTAAAGCCGATTCTCACAACTGCGCCCCCTACCTGGCGCGCCAGAGATGTCGGTGTGTAACGACACCTATGGGATCACGAGAATCCCTACTACGGTTAGCGGGGCGCGGGGTCGTGAGAAGAGCGGATCTAGCAGGTAGCACACGGTTCGTTTATCCAGGTTCGGGCCGCAAGGATGCGTAAAACCCTACTCCTGCTTTGGTGGATTGTATATTTGTGTTCTTGAGCTAGCTATGGGGCGTGGGGAGCTTCAAAAAGCCGAATCCTTCTCCTGGTCGCCTCGGGCCTCCTTTTATAGGAAAAGGGGTTGCCATAGTGGCACACAGGAGGTGGAAAGGGTACAGTGATGCGAGGTTATCCCTCGCATTACATGACAAGGCACATTTAATGCGTCTTGCTTAGGTGTCCTTGCTTTATCAGGGACGGCGAAGAGATCTGTCTCGTCCGTCGCCGCTCCTTCTTGTGTCGACACGCGCCCTGGCCAGCGATGCCTGAGATGCCTTGTAGGTAGGCATGCAGCTGAGGTGGCGCAATGGTGGGTCTTCACGAAGATCTGCATGCCACCACGCAGGTGCCTGCCTAGCTGGTTGGGTCGGCAGCTGCATGCATGCGGTGGTGGAGGCTCAGTCGGCGTGGGCCTGATGGTGGCCCTGTGGGTGTCCTCGGCAAGGGCCTTGCCGGGGCCCCGGCAAGGGTCTTGCCGAGGCACCTGCTGTCATCCCCGGCAAGGCGCTTGCCGGGGGCCTTGTGGTCCTCCTCGGCTGGGATCCCGCCAAGGGTTGTCGCCTCCTTAGTGCGTATCTGATCTTGAATGTCTTCACAAAGATCTGCATGCTGCCACGGGGATGTCTCCTGAATCCTTGCCCCTTGGGGGCACTGGACTCAAGGGTGATTCGCCCCATAGGCGCGGGACGAGTCGCTGCGGCAAGGGTCTTGCCGGGGCTGCTAGAACTGTCTCCCGGCAAGGATCTTGCCGGGGGAGTCCGCTTCGTCCCCTTTGCTCTTCTGGTCTTGGCCTTGGCATCGTAGTTCTCTTGAGCTTCGGTCTTACCCTGGCTCACCTCCCTTGCCTTGCTTGGTGTGGTGGTGCCCATGGCTCAGACTGCCCGTGCACAGTTATAGGGGTACAAAAAGTGTACCCCTCTTTTTGTACACCGACACTAGCAAACCGTTGTTTGGCTATATTACCGCTTTTGCTCAGCCCCTCTTATAGCGTTGCTAGTTACAGGTGAAGTTGAAATTTGTTCCATGTTGGAACATGGAGATGTTGGGATATCACTTTATCTCTTATTTAACTAACGCATCTATATACTTGGTAAAGGGTGGAAGGCTCGGTTGACCATGAGATCTTGTGATGGGCTAAGTTGGGACATCCCTGCAGGGTATAAACTTCCGAGAGTCGTGCCCGCGGTTTTGTGGCAGATGGGAATTTGTTAATATCCGGTTGTAGATAACTTGACACTTGACTTAATTAAAAAGAATAAACTGCATGTGTAGCTGTGATGGTCTCTTTTTGGCGGAGTCCGGGAAGTGAACATGGTCTTGTGTTATGCTTGAACGTAAGTAGTTTCAGGATCACTTCTTGATCACTTATAGCTTCATGACCATTGCATAGCTTCTCATCTTACTCTTATTTGCGTATGTTAGCCACTATTTTTGCTTAGCGCTTGTTGCAGCTCTACCTCACCACCTTATCCTACCCATAAGCTTAAATAGTCTTGATCTCGCGGGTGTGAGATTGCTGAGTCCTCGTGACTCACGGATACTTCCAAAGAGTTGCAGGTGCCGATGTTACCAGTGCATGCGATGCTACCGAACTCAAGTGGGAGTTTGACGAGGACCTCGGTCATTAAAATGTTCTGTTTCCCGATGATCAGTAGTGGAGCCCAGTTGGGACGATCGGGGATCTAGCATTTGGGGTTTATCTTCCTTTTATTCGGTTTTGACCGTAGTCGGTGATGTAGGGTGGAACCCTATACGGCCGATATTTCACGAAAGGAGCGGATCTCGCGAAGAACATGAAGAACACGAGGGGGGAAACGAGGGGAATCATGAGGGGAAACATGAGAGAATCACTCAAACCAACAAGATTTAGTCACACATGTGCTAGATCCTCGAAACACAAAGATATACACGATCCAAATCCAACAAAGGACGATACATAGGGTAACCGATTCTTCTCCATAAGGAGGTCTTGAATCCACGAGGGATCTTGCCGTGAGGGGTCTTGAATCCAAGATGGATCTTCTCTGTAGAGGGGCTGCGGTCTCTCTCGTGGAGTAGATCCGTAATGGATGAGCAAAGATCTATCTCTAATGAGCTACTATGTTGCTAACCCTCAAATGGTGGCAGTGGAGGAGTATTTATAGTCTAGAGCCATGAAGGGGTAAGTGAGGGGCAAGGGGGTACATGGGCCTCGGGCCTGATACACTGTGCATAGACAGGCGTGGGACGTCCGATGGGTACCGGTCGTCCGGTGTCTCACGGGCGTCCGGACGTCCGGTAGTCGCCGGACTTCCGCTCGATCTAGTTCGGTTGAGGAGGCAGTGGATTTCCGGAGGTGGCCGGTCGCCGGTCGTCCGGTGGCGTCGTACATCCACTGGTTTGGCTCGGGTGCGGTGTCGCCGGTCGTCCGGTCCTGGCCGGACGTCCACTTGCTGTGAGAGGCCGGTCGTTCGGTGTCGTCCGGACGTCCGCTCGCTGGAGCTTCTTCGGTAGTTCTTGTACAAAGTGTCCTCGCCGTCTTGTCCATGGTCTTCCTCTTTGTTCCTGGTCATGCATAGCACATATATATGAGGTAGTAGCCATGTCTCACATGTGGAAAGTGATGGTTCGAAGAGGAGCGAGTTCACCTTGTGTCCAATGGTGTATGTACAAGGTCTCGTCATATGTCCTCTTGGGGCTTGGAGAGTAGTTGGGGTGTACATGGGGATGAACATGGGATGCTCCGCATCATCTCCCCCCTTGGGAAAGATCTGACCTCGGATCGTGATCCTCATCACCATGGAAACGGTTGTCGGGGACGAACTTGTAGTTGGACGGCGTTGAAAACATGGCGCAATACAAGTACTCTAAGGTGTCGCCAGAGTGGTATACATGCAAAAAGAGCAAACACAAACAACACTCGGAAATACAATGGTTAGCACTCAAAAGGTGTCCACCAAGTAAGCATAATGCCGTCCAATGGAGTTGTTCATAGCAAGGCACAAGATGCTTGTCCAAATGATGTAAAATGACATGTAAAGCATTCATGTTGGCAAATGTAATCATTGTGCACACCAATGTGTTGTGAATATGATCAATGCAACCACGGTGCAAAATGATGTCATAATGGGATGGTTTATCAAAAGCATGAACATGGTAATGGGTGCTCAAAATGAGTATGTGATCATGCAATTGATGATGGGCAATATGATCATGATGTATGAATATGCCATCAAGAAAGATCACAACAAATTTGCTAAGAAAATGCACAAGCTCATATGTCATGGATGACATGTGAATACAAGATGCAACAAGGCAATCATAATATGGGTCAATCCATGCATAAGATGCAAATTTTTCATGAGTGTGAGATGTCTAATGAGCATGACATCTGTGAGCACAATCAACAAATATGGAGGTGTTGGTGTACCAATGCTCGATGTCATGGCATGCGTGGAGGTTCGAAGGTGCTTCCAATAAGTCCGAGCGCTCCTCAATGTGAAGGTCCATAGAGCCAATCTTCAATGTCGCTCCTCCGTTCGCGAGATGTACAATGTAGACAACAAGAAGGAAACAACAATGAAAGAGTGACCCATCCAATATGCATATTTGAGGATGGCTCAAAGGGAAGGAGTTCACCTTTAGGAGATTCTCGCAAATGTTGGTGTTGCAGATCGTGTATGCCTTCACATGACCAAATTGTCTCATGACGGTATCGCCTTATGAATCCTTTAAAATGAAAGAACATGACAAACACTTGCACTACAAGAAATATGTCAACTTATGACCTTCTGTCAGTGACCCTGGAAGAATTGGTCATAAATCTATGAGCATTTTAGACCAATTGGTCAAAAGCTGTTCGGGGGGCTCCAAACCCTAAACCATTGCGACCATTTTGGTCAGAAAGGTCATAATTTCCTTACACAAAATGGTCATAAAGCAGACAACACTAGTCCGCTGCCTTATTTCTAGCTGATCATGACCAATATAGATGGTCATAACCTTGTAAATTGTGGTGGATTGGTATGACTTGGTGCCACCTCATCAGTTTTGCCTATGTGTCATGTCCATGTGTCAATTTTTGCCCTAGGTTGTGAAGCAACCTATATTTTTGTCATTCTGAAAATTCCCAAAAAAGTCTCATAAATTCTTTGGGTCATATATTCGTCAAATATGTAAAAATACTTCCTTGACTAGTTCAAAAATAATTCAACAATATTCATTTTCCTATTCTGTTCACAACATCACTTTATGAAGGAAGTGCTATTTATATATTCTTGATTGCCCTCGGAATTCTTGGGCACTCTTTCCTATCCAAATCATTGCCGCATGACAAAATTCAGCTCCATTTGCCTAGCAAATCTTCCTCGGCATATTTCCAAAGTTTTTGTCCACCTAGAAGCATTGTGAAGGAAGTACCTTTTTTATATATCCAAATGACATGAAATTTATACGGTTCCTTCATATGCCCAAATTATCACCCTCCTCCAAATTACAGCTCAGTCAAATTATCTATGTGAGCCCAGGTTCAATTTATATTTTATGGCCAGATTGGCACATTGCAAAGCAAGTGTTATCTAGACCCCTCCTATTACACTCAAACTATTTGGGCACTCTTCCATACCCAAATCATTGCCACATGTTAATATTCAGCTCCATTTTCCTAGTAAATCTTTCTCAGGAAATTTCCAAAGTTTCTACCTCGAGAGAAGCTTTGTGAAGTAAGTACTAGCTAGGATTACCCAAATGATCTGAAATTCTACCAAGGCATAACCATACCTATGTAACTTACCTACACCAAATTTGAGCTCATTTCATTCATCCAATTTCTCTCACTAGTTTTCCCAAGTTTCTGTCCATAGAAGAGCATTGTGAAGGAAGTACCACTTTGGCATGTCCAAATGGTATCAATTTTCTACGGTGCTTTTCCAATGCCCAAATAACCATCCTCCACCAAATTTCAGCTCAATCCATTCATTATTTTGAGCCCAGCTTCAACATTCATATTTCTGTCCAGTGTGGTACTTTACAAAGCAAGTACCACCTACGATCCTCCTTTTGATCTGAAAATTTGCGAAGACATTCTTCTTAGTAGATTATCATCCTCAGCCAAAACTCATGCCCATTGTCCATGTGCATTTCTCGTACTACCAATCAAACACTTGGCTGCTAATTAATCTTTGAGCATAGGTCGGACTCCTCGTGAGATTCTTCTGTTGTAATTTTCTTCCTAGCACCTACTCGGGGAGTGTCCAACCTGCTAGACATGCCTAGGCCTCCCAGAACGCATGTCAACGCCAAGGTCACGTGGTGACCACGCACCAGGCATGCGAGTTCACGCGCTTTGGAGTTGGGGCCCTGGGCCACCATCCAAACCTCGACGTATCGCCACCAAACCATGTAATTATGCTTAAATAGATACTTATCTAACTAGAATTGATTTTTGGAAAAAATAAAGAGGAAACAATAAGGCAACTGCAGTTCAAATTTGACCTGCTTCCTACTGAATCGACGGGAATTTGTCTTTTTCACCAGAGGTGGATCAAAACTTTTGACACCCAACCATTTTGTCAATTGTGCATTAAATATGGCCTAGTATTTTAGAAAATTGATTCAGTCCAATTTTGCAACAAATATATGGTAGGTCCTTCACAAAAAAAACTCATTTCGGGCACTCGGAAAATGGAAAATGAATTTTCCGTGCAAAGAAAATGAAAACTCCCTTCGGCAACATTGTTTGGAATTCCAATATGCACCCTTGTGCACAATATGATATCATTTGAACAAACTATGCCATGAATGTGGCCATAAGATTGATTATTTCGCTTGAAAACCCTGAATCTTCACGCGTGATAGCTCATTTCCGAGAACACTTTTTTAAAATAATTGCCGTATTACAAGTTTATTATTTTTCCTGGAAACTTGGTCACATATAATGACACAATGCGAAGGTTTCCTAATTTTTTGATTTTTTTTGAATTTTTTATGCTCGTTTCAAAATGCGGTCAAAACGGCGGGCATGACTGTTCCTAGCTGGTGGTTGAATCTTGGAATTTTTTTGGTGTTTCTCTGATTAAATAGATACTTATGTACCTAGACATGATTTTTGGAAAAAAATAAAGAGCAAACTATGAGGCAGCTGCAGTTCAAATTTGACCCGCTTCTTACTAAATCGACGGGAATTTGTCTTTTTCACCAGAGGTGGATCAGAACTTTTGACACCCAAACATTTTGTCAATTGTGAATCAAATATGGCCTAGTATTTTAGAAAAATGATTTGGTCCAATTTTGCAACAAATATATGGTAGGTCCTTCACAAAAAGAACTCAATTCGGGCACTCAGAAAATGGAAAATGAATTTTCCGTGCAAAGAAAATGAAAACTCCCTTAGGGAACATTGTTTTCCATTCCAATATGCATCCTTGTTCACAATATGAGATCATTTGAACAAACTATGCCATGAATGTGGCCATAAGATTGATCATTTGGCTTGAAAGCCATGAATCATCACGCATGATAGCTCATTTCTGTGAACACCTTTTTAAAATAATTGCCGTATTACAATTTATTATTTTTCCTGGAAACTTGGTCACATATAATGACACAATGCGAAGGTTTTCCCATTTTTTATTTTATTTTTATTTTTTATGCCCGTTTCAAAATGCGGTCAAAACAGCGGGAATGACCGTTCCTAGCTAGTGGTTGAATCTTGGAATTTTTTGGTGTTTCTCTGATTAAATAGATACTTTTATACCTAGAAATGATTTTTGGAAAAAATAAATAGCAAACTATGAGGCAGCCGCAGTTCAAATTTGACCCGCTTCTAGCTGAATCGGCGGAAATTTGTCTTTTTCACTAGAGGTGGATCAAAACTTTTTACACCCAACCATTTGGTCAATTGTGAATTAAATATGGCCTAGTATTTTAGAAAAATTATTTGGTCCAATTCTGCAACAATTATTTGGTAGGTTCTTCACAAAAAAACCTCATTTGGGGCACTCGACAAATGGAAAATGATTTTTTGTCCAAAGAAAATGAAAATTTTCTTAGGCAACATTGTTTGCCATTCCAATATGCACCCTTTTGCACAATATGAGATCATTTGAACAAACTATGCCATGAATGTGGCCATAAGATTGATCATTTGGCTTGAAAGCCATTGATCTCCACACATGATAGCTCGTTTCTGAGAACATTTTTTAAAAAGAATTGCCGTATTACAAATTTATTATTTTTTCTGGTAACTTGGTCACATATGATGACACAATGCGAAGGTTTTCCAATTTTTTGATTTTTTTGAATTTTTTATGCCCGTTTCAAAATGGGGTCAAAACGGCGGGCATGACCATTCCCAGATAGTGGTTGAATCTTGGATTTTTTTGATGTTTCTCTGATTAAATAGATAGCTATGTACCTATAAATGATTTTTGAAAAACTAAAGAGCAAACTACGAGGTAGCTACAGTTCAAATTTGACCCACTTCCACCTGAATCGGCGGAAATTTGTCTTTTTCACGAGAGGTGGATTGAAACTTTTGACACCCAAACATTTGGTCAATTGTGCACTAAATATATCCTAGTATTTTGGAAAATTGATTTGTTACAATTTTGCAACAAATATATGGTAGGTCCTTCACAAAAAAAACTCATTTTGGGCACTCGAAAATTGGAAAATGATTTTTTCGTCCAAAGAAAATGAAAATTTCCTTAGGAAGCATTGTTTACCATTCCAATATGCACCCTTGTGCACAATATGAGATCATTTGAACAAACTATGCCATGAATGTGACCATAAGATTGATCATTTGGCTTGAAAGCCATTGATCTCCACACATGATAGCTTGTTTCTAAGAACATTTTTTAAAAAAATTGTCGTATTATAAGTTTATTATTTTTCCTGGTAACTTGGTCACATATAATGACACAATGCGAAGGTTTTCCAATTTTTTGATTTTTTTGAATTTTTTATGCCCGTTTCAAAATGCGGTCGAAACGGCGGGCTTGACCGTTCCTAGCTAGTGGTTGAATCTTTTTTTGGTGTTTCTCTGATTAAATAGATACTTTTGTACCTAAAAAAGATTTTTGAAAAAAATAAATAGCAAACTATGAGGCAGCCGCAGTTCAAATTTGACCCGCTTCCAGTTGAAATGGCGGAAATTTGTCTTTTTCACCAGAGGTGGATCAAAACTTTTGACACCCAACCATTTGGTCAATTATACACTAAATATGGCCTAGTATTTTAGAAAATTTATTTGGTCCAGTTTTGCAACAAATATATGGCAGATCTTTCACAAAAAACCCTCATTTTGGGCACTCAAAAATTTATTTTTAGTCAACTACGACCAATTTAGATGGTCATAACGTCGTACTACATTCTGATTGGTTCATGGACGTAGCACGCGGATCGTGCATCAATCACCGTCGGATGCTGCGGATCCAACGATAGTCCTCAACCCTTCCACACCAACCCTGAAACCCTAGATGGTCATTTTGCATCCACCCCCCGCCTCCTTTATTTCCACACCCATCCATCCATCGATCCCCTTCCAGATCCCCCCATCTCCTCGTTGTCTCGCCCGATGGAGAGAGCCCGCCTCCTTCCTTCCAGACCCATCACCGCCGCCACCTCCCTCCGGCGGAGCTCGCTGCCGTTCATGGCCTCCCCCACGCCCTCCTCCTCTCGCCCCTCCCCTTCCCTCACCAGAAGGGAGAGAAGAACCCGAGGGAGGGAGATCCAACGCGATCCAGCCTCGGTCTCCACTGCCTCGGCCTCGCGCCTCGCCAGAGCATCTTCGCCGTCGATCGAAGTCCCGCAGGTCGCCGTGTTCCCCCGCTCTTCTTCCCCCTCTGTTTGTGTCTCCATTTTTCTCTCAAGTCTCAATCCCCTCTGTACATCTCTGTGCAAGGATGCCCGAGGTCCTCCACTCCGACCCACACCCCGGCGGCCTTGCCGACATCGTCGCCGAGGTGAGCCACAGCCTCGATGGAGGTCCGGCTTCCGGTTCCGAGCCGCAGACACCCACCCGTGGAGAAACGAAAAGATCTTCATTTCGTTTCATTTTCGTCTGCTTCAGCTCCTGCTTCGTCGTTCACCCCCGCACGCATGAGAAGCAGGAAGATGTAGTTCTTCGTCAAGACCTCACGAGGAAGACCATCACCCTCGAGGTCGAGAGTAGACCAAAATCCAGGTGCGCCGCCAGCCCCGCCGCCCACCCCCTCCCAATCCTGTACCCGCTGATTGGTCTGGTTTGATTTTGCTGGGCCGATGTGCCCAGTAGTCGATGTGTGCTGCTCCTGTCCCGTCCAGGGGGGCATCTAGTTCTGCCATAGCTTTTTAGATGGTGTGTTGTTTCTACGCATGTTTATTAGGATTCAGCTTGCGCTGCGTTTTTTTAGGCAGGCTATGTTCAGGTTTCTTGGCAGGGAAATTATCTGGTGAAGTTTGGATTGCTCGAATTAGGGCAAGCATGCTGGGACATTTCTAGCAAACTCTATAGGGTTTCTCTTTGCGGGGCTGCGCCTAAAGTTGTACCCAAGGGTTCACCCCCTTTCTTCTGTCGAGTTATACAAATCCGTTCTGGTGTGCAAAATTAGAACAACCAAGTAGTTTGTCCTTTTGAAGTTGAGACCCATGTAGTAGACGAGTTGTATACAAATTCTATCATTGTGTTGTATAGTGGGTATCTGAGTCCATGCTTTATCATAACACATGGATATCTCACGTGGTATCTTGTGCTAGTGTTGCTCCCTGTGATAGAGTAGAATGATACTTCATGACAATTTCATTGATTTTATGTTCTATGTAGAAGTATCGATCTTTTCAGCACTGTCATGATTCTTGTGTCATCACATTTTGCTCAGAGTTATCTGCTCATGTCTTCTGCTGCTGTCTCTGTGGGGTCATGAGGGAAGATATACCATATATGTTCATGCCTCGAGGGAGAAGCCAGAACATGTCAGTGGCTTATTTATTGGTCGAGATATACACAGTGAAAAGGTAATGACATTGTAAATAATGCACAGTTTGAACGCTATTACAGCAAGGCATGCACTATTCATATGATGACCTGTCGATCATTTTTTATATCATCATCTTATTAACGTGACAAAAACTTACTATTGTTCTTGCCCTTGCAGATCGAGGATATTGTCCGACCGGACAGGCGAGCCTGCTACAGAGCGTTGCCCATGGCGGCAACTGCGTGATCGAAATTTCCCTTTACTCTGCCCATGCTTTTTCCCGTCGCCCGCCCGACCAGAAACTTGTGTATTCCATAATGGTATCCACAATTTCCCAAAACTCGAAGCGTGTTAAATTTTTGTAGGTGTGCCTTAACAAATCTTGCAGAAAATTCAGTCCCCTGATATTTTGTGGCTCTTGTATAGTGTGAAATTCAGTAGATGAATTAGTAACAAACTCAGCCAACATGAAGTTTGAATCAACACAGATGCTAGTGTTCTGCAATCATATATAGGTCTTTGAACTCACAGACTGGAATATATATATGGGGTGTTTGTGACTTCTTGCATGACAAGAATGTTACTAGTACATTTGTCATCAGTAGTGTTTTCATCATTTTATAGTTTACTACATGTGTTAAATGATGAAAGTTCATGGCCGGTTCTCTAACTTGGAGGTGTTGTCTAGGCAAAAACAATAGTTAATTATGGCACCATATCTGGTGATCTGCTACAGCTATGCACTGATTCCATGGACAACATATGTCTTGTATTTTTATTGTACCACCGTTCTCAACATTTATTTTTTGCTGTTCCTTGAGATAACTAGTATTAACTGTTTGCTTGCTTCTGTACCATGCTATCTATGGGTTATTAGTATTGTTCATCCCCTCAAGCTATCCCCACGAGCTATCTATGGGTATTTAATGTGCTTAGCTCTCCCCTCGAGCTGGGCAGCCCTAAATTATCAGCTTCTTGTGATGGTTTGCATGGTTAAAAGATGCATCTTGTGTGTATTACACTATTTTTCAGCCTAATCTAGATTCAGCAGCTTAGATTATACCATCTGTTCTGCCTACTTTTGATTATGTGAAGCATTAATTTTTTGCTTCATAATGTCAACATTATCCCTGTAAAGAAATAATTAACAATGTCAGAATCAACAACTTCCAGTTTAAAAGTAATAGAAACATATAGCTCTGTGCTACGAACTTAATTGATTTCTGTTGTGATTTGGTTGCAGGTGAGGAAGGTGGACATGCTCGACAGAGTCACCATCTTGAGGTCTGAGAAGGTCAAGAATGAGATCGTCCTTGATGGCAACGACATCGAGCTTGTCTCCCACTCTGTCGCCCTCATCAATTAGGTGAATTAGACAGGACCCAGAACCTGTCCTTGTTCATGTGCATGCTGTGCTGCCTAATAATTTGGTTGATGTGATGCAAATGATATTGTATCATGTTTGCTTATGCTCTTTGCGGAAACTAGTATGCTAGATGTGCTTAGAAGTCATTGCAATGTATTCAGATGTTGGATGTCGAGTGTTCTTTGTTTGTGATGCATATATGGCTGCTTGTGCTGTTCAACATGATGGAAACAGGGCTACTTCTGCCATTGTGCTATTGTTGTTTGTGGTTTGCAACCTGCAGGGTTCAGACTGCTCCTTTGTGTTATCTTTTTGCCTTGAGATTGTTTCAAGTTTCAGAAGTGAGCAGTTTTGCATGGCTCAGATTTTGACGCCTCTGAATTAGTAGTGCTAATTATTCCCAGGTCACAAGAGTCTGTAGCTTCTTAATTTAATTGTATGCACGCAACACTTAATGGGATTGTTGTGCAATTCGTATCGAGCATGCATCGACAGTAGGAGTGCCCAGTGCATGCATCAACAACTATCTATATGTTTGGTTTGGATTATTTTGGTTTGATTGCAGCACTTGTAAATGTATGGGTTGGACTGGGTTTGATTTGGATTACAAACTATTGCCAGGTTGTCATAATGTGCCTAATATTTTCAAATTTTGTGGCACTGAATTGTACTTAGTTATCTGATTTACTCATGTTCATGCTACTTGTTAAGTGATTATCTTTATGTTCTTGCTACTAATAGGATGGTCAATACATGCTTGTTCTGTAACTTTAGATCTTTCCCGAAACTCTTGGTCCTTCATATCTAAATTTTACATGTACTATTGAAGCTCTACTTTATGCTAATACCTGCCTATGTAACATTTTGCATGGTATACTTCTAAATGGACAAGTACATGTGGCGTCCATCATCAACGATGATGCGGACTAGATGTTCAACTACAGAACCATCCATCACATCAACACAAAGTCAGGTATGTTCTTGTCTTGTTGAACAGATAGGGGCCTAATGCTTGATGGCCTTATGCTTGATGCATGTATCATGTGACACACACATTAGTAAATCTGAATTAACTTTGACATAGTTGCTTATTGATTGAATATGAGTATTATTCCTTATACTCAAATGGAACTTTGATCTGCTGTAACTTTGAATGGTTGTTTTTAAACCTTGTCGTGTATGTGAAACATTCAATGCTTATTTGCTGCTAAGTTTGTCATATGTGCCAATTTAGTTCGCAATTTTGATGAATAGGCCTATTCCAGATAAGTAGAATGATCTTGTTAAAATAATAATAAGTAGAATGATAAAATATTGGTGTGTCTTTAGTTTTTATTTTAAAAGTATACGTGTAATATTTCTTCTATCAGTGACATACTTTTTATTCTCTTTTGAATCTCCAGATGTTTTGCAAAAGGAAGAAGAAGTACTTGAAGAAGCAGATTACAATGTTTTCTCATCGTGAAGCACTAGATAGGCTTGTTCTATTTATTTTTCCTGTTCTAGAGTATTCCAGCACTTGAATGCTTGACTACAACATGTTATAGGTTGCTTGGATCTGTATAAAATACATATGTGATGGAAATTTGTAGAATGTGTGTTCTGAGATATTTCCATAATATTCGGCTAATTTGTGGTAACTTGATTCATATTGTTATTCAAACTAGTTTGAAAATGTTCGTTAAATGGGTTGGAGTTGGACCTTAAAGAGTCCAAGGATCAAATTATATTGGACAAATATTTTGGGTAAAAAAGTAAAACGAAAATAAATGAATGTGGAAAGGCCAAGGCGCAGGAAAGAAAAACCTAGAAAACATTGGGCTGGACTCATTTGAGAACAAAGATAAAAAGGCTGCAACATTGGGCTTGGCCCATGAAGTCGACCAAAAATTGACAGGAAAAAAATAGAAAGGCTGAATTAATGGGCTTGGCCCATCTAAAGCACCGAAATGGACCGGGCTGATTCTAAGTAATGACCTTTTCAATTGGTCGTAACTTTGCCACGTCAGATTGCCACATCGGATCCGACGTGGCCTGGGCAGACAGCCAGTGACCAAAACAAAAGGTCATGGGTTCAACGACCTTCTGTTTTGGTCGTAAACGTCTACGACCTTCTCACAGAGAAGGTCGTTAATTTCAGTTTACGACCGCCAGCTTTTGACCTTCTGTTTTTGGTCATAAAAAGGTCACAAATGAAAAACAATGACCTTTCAGTGACCAATAGTCAAGGTCACAAGTTGACATATTTCTTCTAGTGTCGGAAAAACAAATGAGGTTAGTGGAGATGCAAAACTTATCATTCATGTGGTAAAATACCCAACAAGTGGATGCATCATGCTCATCATAAGAAAGGACAAGGGAGCATTTCATAGTATGGAGGCATATGATGCCAGAACAAACAAATACAATAGGCTCAATCAAGCAAGCATGCATCACAAGTAAAGTGTCCAAGTCTCCACGATCAATAAGCATAGATGCAACAATTGGAGGCAAGCGTCAATGAACAAAATATATCATGTGAGAGGCATGAACATATACGTCATCAACCCAAGAAATCAAGTAATAATGGAACATGGGTGATGCGACAAAGCAAGCAATCATAGCAATCAAGTGGTGTGAGCTAGTAGTGCGAAGATGCAACATACTAGAGGGAATCATAGAAAGCATGTCATGGGTGCAAATAGTGTGCATGAATAATTCACATGACATAGCACAATCATGAAAGGGGGTATGAGCAAAATAGCATCAATAGCATGAGGCACATGATAAACATGGCAATAGCAACAAGGATCTCCACCAAGCATGCAAATACACATAGGAGTAGCATAACGGTGAAACATGGGTAGATGCACGCAAGGGTCACAATTGCATGGCAAAGGCATAGAAGCAAGGATAGCATGCAAAGTGAACACGGTAAATGAGCATGAAGCGACAAGCGGTATATAGCCCATAGCCATGTGAGAGCCAAGTGAGAGAGATGCGCGTAGTCGTTGCGCGAAGAGAGCGGTGGGAAGGATAGTTCACGGGATCCCAAGTCATCTTTTCTCTCAAGAGCTTGTTTCGTCAACTCTTGGGATTCAGAGGTTGATGAGTATACGTGAGTACCTACACAAAACAAAGACAAAGGGAAAATTGTGTGTGCATGGTATATGTACACATCAACCATCATGATGCGCACGTGCTTGTGTTGGTTAGCACAAAATATCCAATGCTCAAATAAATGCGATGCGTGATATAGAAACATGTCATCCATCATGAGAGGTTTGTTATTATGTAGAGCATAATGGAGACTCAAATTGTGTAATGCATCACAAGAAATATGTAGAGCATTGTTATTCATGGAATGCATATGGTGCAAGCAATTACGGGAATCATGCAAAGTATGGAATGCATCAAATTCTCCTAATATGTATGAGGAAACTATGGGGGTCTCCTCATGAGAATTAGTGGAAACATCACACGGAGAATATTGACAACATCCAAAACAATGCATAGTTGGAACATTGTGATCATGGCATGGCATAGTAGATGAATTGCGCAAATCATGTAAAGGAAGCATGGCAATATCATCACATGAAAAGCAAAAGCCAATGACCATCATCTCGTCATCTATGCCATAAGTGCAAATGAGATTTTTTGGGGCAAGCATAGTTACTATGTTGAGATTGAAATGATGCAATATGGGAGATCTCACTCATAGCATATGACAAGTTCAAAGGATTATCAAACATGATGTGACCAATAGAATTTTCACATGATATCCTATGGAGCATAGCATCAAAACTAGGCAAATCAACATGCTCATCATAATATTCATCATAGATTGGTAAGTCATGACATGAACAATTCACACTAGCATGAAGCATGGGAAGAGGTGGATCAACATCATGCAAGCAATCATTGGTGAGATAGTCCACTAGCGGGACAAGAGAAGCACCATCACCTATGTTACCTTTGGAGCATCGCTCATGTGTTGTAGGTGAGGTGTCGAAGACCGAGTCATGGTCATCTTAATCTTGATGGAACCATGTGGGGGTGCATCTTCTTCCACCATGGCCATCGTCGTCTCCATTGGAGGGATGGACTCGTCGAGGATAGGCGTGTCGTCATGTAGGAGACCTAGCACCAAAGAAGAAAACACACTCAGAGTAGAGGTTAGGTCGTTAGAAATCATAGTGGCCTCACATGCCGTGTCAACTACCTCACTCACTAAGTGTTGTGGCTCACTCACTACCTCTCGGATGCTCTCACTCATATGGTTGGTGGAGTCACTCAAATGGCTCTCAACCTCACATAGGATGTGTGGCATGCTCTCAAGTGTGGGGCTAGTGGTGGTCACACTCATCCTCTCATAGGAAATGCTCTCAATGTCACGTGCGGTGGAGTCACTCATGTCACTCATGTGGTGGTGGCTCTCCTCACATGGCAATTGGGGCATCTCGGCATATGTGGGTGTCGGAGAGATGTAGGTGCAAATGTCTCCTTGCTCAATCATGTTGTGGTCGTAGCCATGGATGAAGGCCGAAGATGGCACATTATCACTCTCCTCTAAGACCGAAGATAAGGTCTCATGTGTGGTCTCGTAGCTTGACCTGGAGTATGAGTCCAATATGGGCGCCGTCTTCATGTTGTTGAAGAGGTTCGCGCTCGTCGCCGTGGTCGAAGGGGATGGCCCTAGCTCGACCGTCTTGTCGTCGTCTTGTTATTGGAGGCCCATATGATGTGGCACCTCGTAGCTCGTCTCCATGACCGAAGGGAATTTCCCATGCTTGTCCATCTTCCTTGAGGGGCTTCCGAAGATGGAAGTGTCGCCCTCGCTCGTAGGTGGTCGCCTCGTTGGTGAAGATGTCGATGTAGGCGAACTCATGGGAAGTAGGCGAAGATGCCGTACGTCCAAAGGCGAAGATGCCTTGTTGGCACTTGGCGAAGATGCTGAAGTGGTTGTTGTAGTCGTAGCTCCGTCTTGGTGGTGCTCGTCTCGCGGTCTTCTCTTGTGCTCAGGATGTTTGGACTTGGCATGAAGTAGAGCTTGTTGGGACTTGTGCATTTGCGCGTGTTGAGCATCTTCATGATGATGGTGTCATTCTTGTACTTGAGCTCGTAGATGTCATTCGTTGTCGTCGTGCACATGATGCTTGGAGGTGACTTGCTCTTCATGATGATGTTGATCACGAACGTGATGATGGTCGCCATGGAGATGTGGATGTGGACGACTTGCGCTTGCATCATTTTTGCGCTCCGAAGACTTGTGACTTGAATGTCGCCGCCTTGAGGATGATGAAGGGGAAGAACGGTTGATCAACAAGGTCTGAATCTCCTCCATCTTTGCATCTTTCTCCTCCTTTTCTGCGGAAAGCTTGTTGTCGATGTAGTCCCTTTTCCTTGCTTCGGAGTGACAAATGTCGACGGAGAGGTTCTCTATGCGCTCTCGCAATCTTGATTGTGCGCCTTGCATTTGTCGTTGTAGATTGAAGATTGACGCTTTAGTGATGTAGTTGTTCATGCTGTCATTGTTGTCGAAGACCGAAGATGAAATGCCTTGCCTATCCATCACAATACTCGAGCAAATGTGAGTGGAGAAAGGAGAAGAACTTATACCAAATGTACCTTGAATAATGTTGAAGATGGATCAATGATCACTCAATGATGTAACAAGGAAATAACACAATTGGTACCAATTCTTGTCGGTTTCTCACACCTATGCAAATAAGGCTTATGGTGGAGCTCGGTGAGGATAGTGGCCCATAAAATTTAATGTAAAATGTTAGCAAGAGTCAATAATGTTGAAAGAGATTCACAAATTTGCAACTGAAACAAGTAGACCAATAGCAATATGTGGCACAAGGAAACACACACACACAGATAGATAAATGGGGTCGTGCAACCAAGGAATGGGCACAAAATGTGGAATCCACGGAAAACGCTCATGTTGCACAACTCAAGAGAGACGCTAGCACGATTGCTCTATAGGAGGATACGACACTTGTGCACAACCTATAAGATGCAAAATGTATGAACTTCTATCCCAAGTATGCTATGTGTATGACGTTCCGGTGGTATGATCCAAGATGATCGGATATGACAATCTTATATGCAATGTGGTATGCTGCTATGGCTCGTGCTTACAAGCTTGTTTGCTCACTCTTTTTCTTTGCTTAAAAACTTCTTCTTTTTTTGTATGTCAACAATGCGGAATGCACAAACCAAAATAGCAATTGTATATATGCGGGAACAAACTTGTCGCACAAGGAATGATATGATACCAATATGATATGGTATGTATGCAATGTATGGTGTAGATCACTAATGTGCATAAGTAACATTGCCGGCAATACTCAAATGGCTAGTCTCGATAGGCAAGTGATGCAAAATGGGCTAGGGGTTATCAATGCAATGGCAAGGGAATATACAATGGAGGGATACCACGATACCAAGATGATATGGAGGTTACCGTCCTTGTCGATGATGAGTGGCGGTGATCTTGATGGAGATACCAAGATGATGGAGACTTGTCCCTAAGTAGCCGAAACACTTTAGGAAACGGAAAAACCGCAAACTCAAAATCTCAAACGTGAAATGTCAAAATGGTGGTAGCGGGAATGCGGTGGTGGTTTTGTGGAAGCTCAATGGAATTGCGGAATGGAAATGATGGGTTGTGGAGTACGCAATGCAGAAATGGAGGGTAAGGTGGTGGACTATACACGGTGTTGGAGTTGGAAGCACGGTCCCTAAGTAGCCGAAACACCTTAGGAGACATAACTCACAACACAAACAAAATTGGGTTAAGTCGAGGGGGGTGAAAGTGTATGGTGGGTAAGCCTATGCGGTAGTGGTGGTGGTGGTTGATGAAGAAGCAACCTTCCCTAAGTAGCCGAAACACCTTAGCAGACTCAAGTCACAACTCAAACAACCGCTAATGCTATGGGGAACAAAATTGGTTAGATTGCGGAAGTCGGTGGTGGTGTAGCGGATGATGTGGTGGAAGCCCTAGGCAAAGATGCCAAAGTTTCAAAAGTTTGATGGAGTCAAAAGATGTTGGTTGTATTTTTTGGGAAGGAGGATGTCAAGAGCTTTTCAATGAGCTAAAGAACGCAAAAATCGGACTCCGGATGAATTAGTTATGGCCGAAACAAAAATCAGCCGAAGTTGATATCTATAGGTAGCGGACGTCCGGAAATGGACGGATGTCCGGTCACCGGACGTCCAGTCGGGTCGGAATCCGCTAATTTCAGCTTGGGTTAGGGGTTCCGGTCGTCCGGAAAGGTCGGACATCCGGTGCTTCCTGGGTCTCCGGACGTCCGGTAAAATGACGGTCGTCCGGTGGGTCTGGGTCAACGCGGGATTTGAGATCTGGGACGCGATTTTGGACGGAATTTGATGATTTTGGGGTCAATATTGATGAGATTTCATGGATGAAAGAATGGGGAAAATTGGGCAGATGCTAGATCCACTTGAAACCAAGCAAATCTATGGATCAAATCCAATAAAACTTCGTCAAACCAACAAATCACAAAAAAATTAGGGCTATTTTTGGTGGGGATTTTCGAAACTGGGGAAGAACACAACAAAATTAGGCTAGAAAACAACGAGGGGAGGCTCCGAAATCGTGATCAACGTGGCTCATGATACCAAGATGATGTAGGGAGGAACCCTATACAGCCGATCTTTCATGAAAGGAGCGGATCCCGCGAAGAACACGAAGAACACGAGGGGAATCACGAGGGGAAACACGAGAGAATCACTCAAACTAACAAGATTTAGTCACACATGTGCTAGATCCTCGAAACACAAATAGATACACGATCCAAATCCAACAAAGGACGATACATAGCATAACCGGTTCTTCTCCGTAAGGAGGTCTTGAATCCATGAGGGATCTTCCCGTGAGGGGTCTTGAATCCAAGATGGATCTTCTCTGTAGAGGGGCCGCGGTCTCTCTCGTGGAGTAGATCTGTAATGGATGAGCAAAGCTCTATCTCTAATGAGCTACCAATTTGCTAACCCTCAAATGGTGGGAGTGGAGGAGTATTTATAATCTAGAGCAACGAAGGGGTAAGTGAGGGACGAGGGGGTACATGGGCCTTGGGCCCGATACACTGTGCACAAACAGGCGTCGGCCGTCCAGTGGGTACCGGTCGTCCGGTGGCTCACGGGCGTCCGGACATCCGGTAGTCGCCGGACTTCCGCTCGATCTGGTTCAGTTCAGGAGGCACCGGATTTCCGGAGGTGGCCGGTCGTCCAGTCGCCGGTCGTCCAATGGCGTCGGACATCCGCTGGTTTGGCTCGGGTGCGGTGTCACCGGTCGTCCGGTCCTGGCCGGATATCCGCTCGCTGTGAGAGGCCGGTCGTCTGGTTTCGTCCGGAAGTCCGCTCGCTGGAGCTTCTTCGGTAGTTCTTGTACTTGGTGTCCTCGTCGTCTTGTCCATGGTCTTCCTCTTTGTTCCTGGTCATGCATAGCACATATATATGAGGTAGTAGCCATGTCTCACATGTGGAAAGTGATGGTTAGAAGAGGAGCGAGTTCACCTTGTGTCCAATGGTGCATGTATGAGGTCTCGTCATATGTCCTCTTGGGACTTGGAGAGTGGTCGGAGTGTACATGGGGATGAACGTGGGATGCTCCGCGTCAGTCGGTCTATGAGTGTATTTGAATGATGCATGGATTATTTATGTATTGTATGAAGTGGCGATTGTAAGCCAACTCTTTATCCCTTTCTTATTTAGTACATGGGATTGTGTGAAGATTACCCCTCTTGCGACAAAACCACCGTGCGTCTATGCCTCTAAGTCGTGCCCCGACACGTGGGAGACATAGCCGCATTGTGGGCGTTACAAGGAGTCCTCCTCCTAGTAGGATTAGGACCCCCCTTTCCTAGTCCAACTAGGAGGAGGAAGGGGGAAGGAAGGAGAGGGAGCGAAGAGAAGGAAAGGGGGGCGACGCCCCCCTTCCCTAGTCCAATTCGGACTAGAGGGGGAGGGCGCGCGGACCTGCCTTGGCCAGCCCTCTCTCTCTCTCTCTCTCTCCACTAAGGCCCATGTTGGCCCATTAGTCCCCCGGGGGTTCTGATAACCCCCCGGCACTCTGATAATTATCCGGTGACCCCCGGAACTCATCCGGTGTTTGAATATAGTCATCCAATATATCAATCTTTATGTCTCGACCATTTCGAGACTCCTCGTCATGTCCGTGATCACATCCGAGACTCCGAACTATCTTAGGTACATCAAAACACATAAACTCATAATACCGATCGTCATTGAACGTTAAGCGTGCGGACCCTATGGGTTCGAGAACTATGTAGACATGACCGAGACACATCTCCAGTCAATAGCCAATAGCGAACCTGGATGCTCATATTGGCTCCTACATATTCTACGAAGATCTTTATCGGTCAAACCGCACAACAATATACGTTGTTCCCTTTGTCATCGGTATGTTACTTGCCCAAGATTTGATCGTCGGTATCATCATACCTAGTTCAATCTCGTTACCGGCAAGTCTCTTTACTCGTTCCGTAATGCATCACCTTGCAACTAACTCATTAGTCACATTATTTGCAAGGCTTATAGTGATGTGCATTACCGAGAGGGCCCAAAGATACCTCTTCGACAATCGGAGTGACAAATCCTAATCTTGATCTATGCCAACTCAACAAACACCATCGGAGACACCTATAGAGCATCTTTATAATCACCCAGTTACGTTGTGACGTTTGATAGCACACTAAGGGTTCCTTCGATATTCAGGAGTTGCATAATATCATAGTCATAGGAACATGTATAAGTCAGGAAGAAAGCAATAGCAATAAACTAAACGATCATTATGCTAAGCTAATGGATGGGTCTTATCCATCACATCATTCTCTAATGATGTGATCATGTTCATCAAATGACAACACATGTCTATGGTCAGGAAACTTAACCATCTTTGATTAACGAGATAGTCAAGTAGAGGCATACTAGGGACACTCTGTTTTGTCTATGTATTCACACATGTACTAAGTTTCCGGTTAATACAATTCTGGCATGAATAATAAACATTTATCATGATATAAGGAAATATAAATAACAACTTTATTATTGCCTCTAGGGCATATTTCCTTCAATTGATCCATCTTCAACATTGGTCAAGGTACATTTGGTATAAGTTCTTCCCTTTCTCCCACTCACATATTTGTTTGGAATGATGGATAGGCCAAGTACTTCTACCAACCCACTCTTCATCGAGCAAGATGATGACATGTACTCCTACGTCACAAAGAGCCACCTCTTTGGTGCACAACGAGCTTTGCATCAAGAGCAACAAGCAATGAACGAACGCATCGACAACCTCGGCACCGACTTGCGACTCTCCGAGCAGCATACAAGAGACTACTTCGACAACAATCTCGATGACCACAAACAAGAGAATGATGAAAGAATGGACGAGATTCATGCTTTGTTGCTCAACCGCTCTTCTTCCACTTCGTCCTACTCAAGATGGAGCACCCGGTGCTTTCATGCAAGTCATGCATTTTGTTCTTCGACCTATATTGATGTATTTGTTGTGGTTTATTTTGACGATATTATTGTGTTTAGCAAATCTCTCAAAGATCATGTCACCCATCTTAGAACCGTGTTGCAAACTCTTAGAAAAGAACGCCTTTATGCTAATATGGACATATGCCTTTTTGGTGTTGATAAGCTTGTTTTCTTGGGTTTCATTGTGTCTTCTAAGGGTGTTCATGTAGATGAATCTAAGATCAATGCTATTAAAACTTAGCCTCAACCAACCAACTTGCAATAAGTGCATAGTTTTCTTGGTCTAGCCGGTTTCTATCATAGATTTGTGAAGGATTTTAGCACCATTGCTTCACCTTTGCATGCTTTGAGTAAGAAAAAGGTGCCATTTCTTTGGGGACCATCCCAAGATACCACATTTAATGAGCTTAAGAATTTTCTTACTCATGCTCTCGTTCTTGCATTATCCAACTTCGACAAACCCTTTGAAATTCATTGCGATGCTAGTGGTAATGGCATAAGAGGTGTGTTAACGCAAGAGAAGCGCCCCATAGCTTACTTTAGTGAGAAACTTTCCGGAGCGCAACTCAATTACCCCATCTATGACAAAGAGCTATATGCTTTAGTGCGAGTTTGGCATGAATGGGAACATTATCTTCGCCCTCATGAATTTATCATCCATACCAATCATGAAATGCTCAAGTATCTTAAGGGACAAACTAAGTTGAACAAGCGCCATGCTAAATGGAGTGAATTCATTGAGTCATGTCCTTATGTCATCAAGTATATCAAAGGCAAGGAAAATGTTGTGGCGGATGCACTTTCCCACAAATGCATGCTTGTTACTAAACTTGAATTGAATGTCATTGGCTTTGAGCACATAAAAGACTTATATGTGCATGATCCTGCTTTTGCTATTCCTTATGCCAAATGTTTGACGCATACATCTTGGGAACACTATTACATCAAAGATGACTATCTTATGAGAGCTAACAAACTTTGCATCCCCGAGTCTTCCCTTTGTTTGTTACTTTTGCAAGAATCTCATGGAGGAGGACTAATGGGACACTTTGGTCGCGACAAGACATTTGCTACGCTCTCCAAGAACTATTTTTGGCCCAAGATGTTCCGTGAAGTCTCATGCTTCACAAACCAATGTTCTACATGTCGCAAAGATAAGTCTAAGGCTCAATCTCATGGTCTTTATATGCCCCTTCCAATTCCATATCACCCGTGGGAGGATATTAGCATGGATTTTTTGGTTGGTTTGCCTAGAACTAGAAATGGAAAGGATTCCGTGTTTGTTGTTATGGACCGATTCTCTAAAATGGCACATTTCATACCATGCAACAAGATAAATGATGCTTGACATGTTGCAAATCTTTTTTGTAGAGAAATCCTGTGTCTACATGGAGTGCCAAAGACGATTGTTTCGGACCGTGACGTCAAGTTCCTAAGCTACTTTTGGAAGACGTTATGCGCCAAGCTCGGAATCAAGCTCTTGTTCTCTTCAGCATACCATCCACAAACCGACGGCCAAACGGAGGTCACAAACTGGACACTCTCCACTCTACTACGCATGTTGATCAAGAAGAACATCAAGGAGTGGGGGGAGTGTCTACCCATCGTCGAGTACGCCTACAATCGCGTAAGACATTCGACTGCCGGCAAGTCCCCCTTCGAGGTCGTCTATGACTTCAAACCATTGTCACCATTGGACATTATTCCTCTACCACTACAAGAGTGCATCAACATGGGTGCGAGTGCACGAGCAAGCTATCTCAAGAAGGTGCATCAAGATACAAGGCACACCATCGAGCGCCAAGTACAACGCCTCGCGACCAAGATCAGCACTAACAAGCACCCTATGATATTCAACACTGGAGATCTTGTGTGGCTACACCTTCGCAAGGACCGCTTCCCTAACGAATGCAAGTCCAAGCTTCTACCTCGAGCCGTCGGACCCTTCAAGGTGCTAGAACGCTACAACAACAATGCCTACAAGATTGACATCCCGCGCGACAAGTACTCAGTGAGCGACATATTCAATCTCAAAGATCTCTCTCCCTACCATGGTGATGAGGTTTTTGATCCGAGGTCGGGTCCTTCCCAAGGGGGGGGGGATGATGCGGAGCATCCTATGGCCATCCACATGGACCTATCTTCCTCTCCCAAGACACCACGTGGACCGATGAAACGAGCGCGTGCAAGGGCTATCAAGAACAAGGTTAACTCTCTCCTTGTTGAACTCCCCTTTGACCCACATGAGACATGGCTACTACCTCAAACGGAGATGCTTTGTGTGCTTAGGTACCAAGGAAGTAACCAAGGAGAAGTTACGGCGCAAGATGGACATCAAGAACATGAAGAGAATGTGCCCAGTGCAGAAATCCCGGTACAACCACCCATGTACCGCCCAACTACCGCCCAGGTGGTACAACCGCTCGACTACCGCCCAACTGCCGGTCTAGCTTCTGTGATCGAGCGGTGCAAGGCCGTTACAACACCGGTTTATCCCCGTAACAGCCATAACACCGGTACAACCGCTCAAAACACCGGTACAACCACCAAGCCCCTTCAGAAACACCTTCAGGAACCAGCACCTGGGCTCCTAGCGGTACAACCGCCCCCATGACCGGTACTACCGCCCTACCTGTGCGAAGTGAAAGGGGTTTCACCCCATGTATCCCCAACTTACCCCTTGGATTACATATAGTCGTCCCCTAGCTCCGTATTAGGGTTAGTGTTGTGTTAGCTCATATGTGAGATAGAGCTTCGCTCATCCATCCAGATCTACTCCACCGCGAGGGACCGACACCTCTTCGGAGAAGATCCTCCTTGGATCAAGACCCCTTCTGGGAATATCATCAAGACCTCCTTTGGAGATAAACTAGCTACCCTATGTATCATCCTTTGTTGGATTCGGAGCGTGTATCTCTTTGTGTTTTGAGGATCTAGCACATGTGTGATTGTTCTTGTTGGTTTGAGTGATTTCTCTCCTCGTGTTTTTCCCTCGTGTTCTTTGTAGGATCCCCTCCAACCGTGAAATATCAGGCAACTAGGGTTGTACCCTACATCACCAAGTTTGGACCCATGCCTGAAACTGAGTGCTTCTACTGCAAAGGGACTGTTCACTAGAAGCAGAACTGCCTGAAGTATTTGGCGGATAAGAAGGATGGCAAAGTGAACAAAGGTATATTTGATATACATGTTATTGATGTGTAACTTACTAATGCTCGTAGTAGCACCTGGGTATTTGATACTGGTTCTGTTGCTCATATTTGCAACTCGAAACAGGGGCTACGGATTAAACGAAGATTGGCTAAGGACGAGGTGACGATGCGCGTCGGGAATGGTTCCAAGGTCGATGTGATCGCCGTTGGCACGCTACCTCTACATCTACCTTTGGGGTTAGTTTTAGAACTGAATAATTGTTATTTGGTGCCAGCGTTGAGCATGAACATTATATCTGTATCTTGTTTGATGCGAGACGGTTATTCATTTAAATCAGAGAATAATGGTTCTTCTATTTATATGAGTAATATCTTTCTATGGTCATGATCCCTAGAAGAGTGGTCTATTTTTGTTGAATGTCGATCGTGGTGATACACATATTCATAATATTGATGCCAAAAGATGCAAAGTTGATAATGATAGTGCAACATATTTGTGGCACTGCCGTTTAGGTCATATTGGTGTAAAGCGCATGAAGAAACTCCATGCGGATGGACTTTTGGAATCACTTGATTATGAATCATTTGATCCTTGCGAACCATGCCTCATGGGAAACATGACTAAAACTCCGTTCTCCGGAACAATGGAGCGAGCCACTGACTTATTGGAAATAATACATACTGATGTATGCGGTCCGATGAGTGTTGAGACTCACGGCGGGTATCGTTATTTTTTGACCTTCACAGATGATTTGAGCAGATACGGGTATATCTACTTAATGAAACACAAGTCTGAAACATTTGAAAATTCAAAGAATTTCAGCGTGAAGTGGAGAATCATCATAACAAGAAAATAAAGTTTCTAAGATATGATCACGGAGGCGAATATTTGAGTTACGAGTTTGGCCTTCATTTAAAACAATGTGGAATAGTTTCACAACTCACGCCACCTGGAACACCACAGCGCAATGGTGTGTCCGAACGTCATAACCGTACTTTATTAGATATGGTGCTATCTATGATGTCTCTTACCAATTTACAACTATCGTTTTGGGGTTATGCATTAGGGACAACTGCATTCACGTTAAATAGGCACCATCTAAATCCATTGAGACGACACCGTATGAATTGTGGTTTGGCAAGAAACCTAAGCTATTGATACGTATCCAACATATATATAATTTTTGATGTATTCATGCCATGTTTATAATATTTTTACATGATTTTGGTATGATTTGGTTAGAACTAACCCGGACTGACACTGTTTTCAGCAGAACTACCGTGGTGTTGTTTTTGTGCAGAAATAAAAGTTCTCGGAATGCGCTGAAAATCAACGGAGATTTTTTCTGGAAAATAAAAAAAATATTGTAACGAAGAGTTACCGGAGGAGAGTCCCATGGGCCCCACGAGGGTGGAGGGCGCGCCCACCCCCCGAGGGCGTGCCCCTGTCCCTCGTGGACTCTCCATGGGGCCCCCTGACTTGTTCTCGACTCCAACCTCTCCTATAAATCCCCAAACCTCCAGAAAATAACCTAGATCAGGAGTTCCGCCACCGCAAGCCTCTGTAGCCACCAAAGACTAATCGGGACCCTGTTCCGGCACCCTGCCGGAGGGGGGAATCATCACCAGTGGCCATCTTCATCATCCCGGCGCTCTCCATGACGAGGAGGGAGTAGTTTACCCTCGGGGCTGAGGGTATGTACCAGTAGTTATGTGTTTGATCTCTCTCTGTCTCTCTTGTGTTCTTGATATGGCACAATCTTGAAGTACCGTGAGATTTGCTATTATAGTTGGATCTTATGATGTTTCTCCCCCTCTATCTCCTTGTGATGAATTGAGTTTTTCCTTTGAATTTATCTTATCGGATTGAGTCTTTAAGGATTTGAGAACACTTGATGTATGTCTTGCATGTGCTTATCTGTGGTGACAATGGGATATTCACGTGATCCACTTGATGTATGATTTGGTGATCAACTTGCGAGTTCGGTGACCTTGTGAACTTATGCATAGGGGTTGGCACACGTTTTCGTCTTAACTCTCCGGTAGAAACTTTGGGGCACTCTTTGAAGTTCTTTGTGTTGGTTGAATAGATGAATCTAAGATTGTGTGATGCATATCGTATAATCATACCCGCGGATACTTGAGGTGACATTGGAGTATCTAGGTGACATTAGGGTTTTCATTGATTTGTGTCTTAAGGTGTTATTTTACTACGAACTCTAGGGCTATTTGTGACACTTATAGGAATAGCCGAACCGATTGATCGGAAAGAATAACTTTGAGGTGGTTTCGTACCCTACGATAATCTCTTCGTTTGTTCTCCGCTATTAGTGACTTTGGAGTGACTCTTTGTTGCATGTTGAGGGATAGTTATATGATCTAATTATGTTATCCTTGTTGAGAGAACTTGCACTAGTGAAAGTATGAAACCCAAGCCTTGTTTTGAAGCATTGCAATATCGTTTGTGCTCACTTTTATCATTAGTTACCTTGTTGTTTTTATATTTTAAGATTACAAAAACCTATATCTACCATCCATATTGCACTTGTATCACCATCTCTTTGCCGAACTAGTCACCTATACAATTTGCCATTCTATTGGGTGTGTTGGGGACACAAGAGACTCTTCGTTATTTGGTTGCAGGGTTGTTTGAGAGAGACCATCTTCATCCTACGTCTCCCACGGATTGATAAACCTTAGGTCATCCACTTGAGGGAAATTTGCTACTGTCCTACAAACCTCTGCACTTGGAGGCCCAACAACGTCTACAAGAAGAAGGTTGCGTAGTAGACATCAAGTTCTTTTCTGGCGCCGTTGCCGGGGAGGCTAGCGCTTCAAGCTATATCATTAGATCTTACAAATCAAATTTTTTTAGTTTCTTGTTTTATCACTAGTTTAGTTTATAAAAGCAAATTACAAAAAAAATGGAATTGAGGTTGCCTCATATGCTTCATCGTTTTAATGTCTTTCGTGAAAATAAGGATTCTGATAATTGTGCCAAAGTGTTAGAAGAAGAATGCACTAAAATGTTTGGCACTAAATCTTCGAATGATGAGCATGATTGCAATGTTGTTAGTATGGATTATTTGAATATCCATGATGCTAATGATATGCAAAGCCACAAGCTTGAGGATGCTATGTTTGATGAAGATGATATTTTCTCTCCCCCAAGTTTTGATGAGAAAATTTATTATGATGAAAGCATGCCACCTATCTATGATGATTATTGTGATGACACGTATGCTATAAAGAATAATTATAACCATGAAACTTGTCATCTTGATTTTAATTTTCAATCCCATAATAGCTATTTTTGTGAATTTGCTCCTCCTACTACTATGAATGAGAAGAATTTTGCTTATGTAGAGAGTAGTAAAATTTATATGCTTGTGCATCATGAAAATAATGCTTTATGTGATGGTTATATTGTTGAATTTATTCATGATGCTACTGAAAATTATTATGAGGGGGGAATATATGCTTGGAGGAATTGCAATAATATCAAGTTTCCTCTCTATGTGTTAAAAGTTTTGAAGTTATGCTTGTTTTGTCTTCCTGTGCTAGTTGATTCTTGTTCCTATAAATTGTTTGCTCACAAAATCCCTATGCATAGGAAGTGGGTTAGGCTTAAATGTACTAGTTATATTCTTCATGATGCTCTCTTTATATTTCAAATCTTATCTTTTATGCGAGCATCATTGAAATCATCATGCCTAGCTAGAAAGGCATTAAAGAAAAGCACTTGTTGGGAGACAACCCAATATTTACCCCTACTGTTTTTGTGTGCCCACATGATTAAGCTACTGTAGTAATCATGTTTTATAGCTTTTGTTTCAATAAAGTGCCAAGTAAGACCTTTGGGAAGGCTTACGGTGATAGTTGATTTGATCTTGCTGAAAAACAGAAACTTTTGCGCCCAGGAGATTAGTTTTCATTTTTAGAACAAGCGCGATAAAATACTAATTCTTTTCGTAGTAAACAAATTTACTAGGACTTCCTAATTTCTCAGGATTTGGGAGTTACAGAAGTATTCGTGAGTTACATATTACTACAGACTGTTCTGTTTTTGACAGATTCTGTTTTCGATGCATAATTTTCTTGTTTTCTAGTTTCTATGGCTTATATTGCTTAATATAAATTGTAGAAATGATATGGTACAGTAGGCATCATGTGAGAAAAATTATGAATCTTGTCTTGACTGTATCTATGTGGTGATTTGCTTTCTTATACTAACGGAGCTTACGAGTTTTCTGTTGAGTTTTGTGTCGTGAAGTTTTCAAGTTTTGGGTAAAGTTTTGATGGACTACGGAATAAGGAGTGGCAAGAGCCTAAGTTGGGGATGCCCCAGATGGCATCCCCTCTTTCGTCTTAGTTCATCGGTAACCTTACTTGGAGCTATATTTTTATTCACCACATGATATGTGTTTTGCTTGGAGCGTCATTTTATTTTATTAGTATTTGCTTGCTTCTATTTAGAGTAATGTTTTGCATCTTTTAGTTCAATAAAAAGGTCAAGTATAGCCTTTACCATGCTTATTTTTCAAGTCCTTATGTTCCTAATTTAGAAAAAAGAAAGTTTGTTGTTATGTTTTGAATATTTGTGAATAGTCAGAACATGATAAAATCTTCAAATTTTTACACAATTAGCAACAACAAATTATCTACAGTGTGGTAATTTTTTCAGAATTTTTGGAGTTAGGGAAGTATGATTCCTCTTGCATTCCTTACAGACTATCTTGTTTAGACAGCTTGCTGTTATGTTTGCATTGTTTGCATATGTTTGCTAGTTTAATGATTCTATTTAATGATAGGACTCTTAAATATGTAGAGGAATTTTGTACGCAATGTCAAATTATAATTTTAGTGATTTTCTACAGTAGAGAATGATAAGGTTTAGCATGGATTTATACTAACTTATCTCACGAGTTCTTGTTGAGTTTTATGTGGATGAAGTTTTTTAAGATTTAGGGAAACCGCGAGATGAAAGGAATTAAGGAGACACAAAAGGTCAAGCTTGGGGATGCCCAAGGCATCCCTAGTAAATATTTCAAGAAGTCTCAAGCATCTAAGCTTGGGGATGCCCCGGTTGGCATCCCACCTTTCTTCTTCAACAACTATCAGTCAGTTTTGGTTGAGCCTAAGTTTTTGCTTCCTCACATGATATGTGCTATAGTTGCAATGTCATTTTATTTTGTTTTGCTTGTTGTTTGAATAAAGTACTTAAGATCTGAAATTTTATTTATGAGAAGGAGTCTTCACATAGTTGCATAATTATTCAACTACTCATTGTTCTTCGCTTACATCTTTTTGGAGTAGTTTGTCGTTTGCTCTACTGCTTCACTTATATCTTTTTAGAGCACGGCGGTGGTTTTATTTTGAAGAAATGGATGAACTCACATGCTTCACTTATATTATTTTGAGAGTCTTAAACAGCATGGTAATTTTCATTGGTTATAAATTTAGTCGTAATATGATGGGCATCCAAGAGGGATATAATAAAAACTTTCATATAAAGTGCATTGAATACTATATGAAGTTTGATTCCTTATGATTGTTTTGAGATATGAGGATGGTAATATTAGAGTCATGCTAGTGAGTAGTTGTGAATTTGAGAGATACTTGTGTTAAAGTTTGTGATTCCTGTAGCATGCACGTATGGTGAGCCGTTATGTGATGAAGTCGGAGAATAATTTATTTTTTGATTGTCTTCCTTATGAGTGGCGGTCGGGGACGAGTGAGGGAGTCCTGGACTAAGGGGTCCTCGGGCGTCCAACCTATTGGATATGGGCCGGACTGTTGGGTCGTGAAGATATGAAGACCGAAGACTCTACCCGTGTCCGGATGGGACTCTCCTTGGCATGGAAGGCAACCTTGGTGACCAACTATGAAGATTCTTTTCTCTATAACCGACCTTGTGTAACCCTAGATCCCTCTTGTGTCTATATAAACCGGAGTGCTAGGTCCGTAGATACATCCTCATAATCATAGTCAGGCTAGACTTTTAGGGTTTAGCCATTACGATCTCGTGGTAGATCAACTCTTGTAATACTCATATTCATCAAGATCAATCAAGCAGGAGGTAGGGTATTACCTCATAGAGAGGGCCCGAACCTGGGTAAACATTGTGTCCCCCGTCTCCTATTACCATCGATCCTAGACACATAATTCGGGACCCCCTACCCGAGATCCGCCGGTTTTGACACCGACATTGGTGCTTTCATTGAGAGTTCCACTGTGATGTCCTCAAACGGTTTGATGGCTCCTTCAATCATCTACAATGATGCTGTCCAAGGGGAAGTCTTTCTCCCCGTACAGATCTTCGTGTTTGGCGGCTTCACACTACGGGCTAACTCGCTTGGCCATCTGGAGCAGATCGAAAGCTATGCCCCTGGCCACCAGGCAGATTTGGAATCTTGAACTACGTCGCAGATATCCGTGGAGACTTGATCTTTGACGGATTCGAGACCACGACAGCCGCTCCCTGTCACCATGATGAACATGACCTAGATTTGTCATCAGTCCATACCCAGGAGGTAGTACCTGTAGCTGCTCTAGCCATAGATCCGGAGCAGATCGCGCCATCCGAAGACGGGAAGCTCGACCCGTCGCGGAAGCCACAGACTCAGCGGTGTTGGAGCCGCACACAAACATAACTCCATGTGACATCTATATCATCGGAGCTACGGACTCGTCTCAGGCTACAGGTTCCGAACCTTGTGCATCCGCGTACGTCGAGCTTGATCGGTCATCGATCGTCAAATTTAGCTCCGCAGACATCTTCCGACACTCGCCCTTGGGCGACGTGCTAAACTCGTTAAGAGCACTATCCTTAGCGGGGGGCTCGTAGACGAACTGTGTCCGGTTCGAACTGGAGATTGATAACGAAGAATTTTGCTTCCCACCCACCGCCCACTTCATACACACTGTTGAAGACTTAACCGACACGCTCAACTACGGCTTTGAAGATATCGATGGTATGGACGACGATGCCGATGAGGAACCGGGCCAAGACCCGCCGTTTACCGAATGCTGGACGACCACCTCTTCCTACGACGTGTACATGGTGGATACACCTAAAAGAACCAACAACGATGAGAAAGAAGATCCAGTTGAGGACGAACCTCCTGTGATACAACCAAAACACCGACGTCAGCAGCATCACTCTAAGTCACATCATGGAATAGACAACAATACTGGCACAGGGGAAAATAACACTCCGGAAGGTGCCGAAGGCAACAAAGACCCCGTCGATGCAACTGCTGTACAAAACGAACGGGAAGACGGGCAAGTTAGCCCTGATGGATAGGCCATGTACAAAGACTCGGAGAACAGTAATTATCTTCCGCTCTCCAAGGATGAGGCGAGCCTCGGCAGCGAGGATTTCGTCGTGCCGGAGGAACCTCAGGAGTAGGAGAGCTTTAAACGCTGGCTAATAGCAACTGCAAGGAGCCTGAAAAAGAAGCAGCAGCAGCTTCAAGCTGACCAAGATCTGCTCAATGATAGATGGACTGATATCCTGGCAGCCGAAGAACATGGCCTCAAGCGCCTAGCCAAAAGCTACCCGAAGCGCAAATTACTGCCTCAGTTCGACGACGAGGCGCCTGAGCACATACCACCATCGCATAATGCGGCTGACCAACCACCACGTGGTCAGGATAAAGCGGCAACCCAAGCCAAACACCAGCCAGCCCCGCCTCATCATAAAGGCAGAGGCAAAACAACTCGAGGTCATACATATGACCTTCGACAAGACCTGGACAACAAAACATGACATACCATATCGATCTACGGATCGCGAGGACGTGCCCCGACACACGACGTCGGCTATCTAGTCGGACGTAACAAGCCTAGTCACTCTCGGGCCGAAAACCGCAGACCGACTCCATCAGAGCTACGTCACAATGTGGCCCAACATAGAGGCGCCACACACCCTCTTTGCTTCATAGACGAAGTAATGGAGCATGAATTCCCAGACGGGTTTAAACCCATAAATATTGAATCATATGATGGAACAATTGATCCCGCGGTATGGATTGAGGATTTCCTTCTCCATATCCATATCGCTCGCGACGATGACCTTCATGCCATCAAATACCTCCCATTAAAACTCAAAGGTCCAGCTCGGCACTGGTTAAACAGTCTGCCCGAAAAATCTATTGGCAGCTGGGAGGATTTGGAAGACGCATTTCACGACAAATTCCAGGGCACATATGTCCAGCCACCAGATGCCGATGACTTTAGCCATATAGTTCAACAGCCCGAAGAATCAACCAGGAAGCTTTGGACTAGGTTCTTAGTTAAAAAGAACCAAATCGTCGATTGTCTGGACGCGGAAGCCCTAGCAGCCTTCAAACACAGCGTACGGGACGAGTGGCTCACCCGTTGTTAGATCAATATTCGGCGTATCTCGTAGTAGGGGTCCTAATCTAGGCGTCTTGGAGCGATGGTAACATGGACACGGGATTTTACCCAGGTTCGGGCCCTCTTGATGGAGGTAAAACCCTACGTCCTCCTTTTTATTGTATTCATATGGGGTATACTAGAGGGTACATGTATCTACCACGAGATTGATCTAATGCATATAATATTGTCTATTGACTAGCCTGGCCTCGGTTTATATAAGACACCGGAGGCCTAGGGTTTTAGGAGAGTCCTTGTCTTGGGCGCCAAGTCTTGTGGAGTCTTCCTTGTATGCGGCATGGGTTGTCCGAACTGGCCCAATAGTGAACCACCATGGGGGTCCTCCGCCCGATACACCTGTTCGGGAGACGACGTGTTGAGTACCCCCTAGTCCAGGACACCGTTAGTAGCCCCCTGAACCGGTCTTCAAGTTGGGGACGCTCCTTGATTCTTCTGAACTATTCTTCATCTTCGGTCATCGGTCTTGAAAACTGGTTCAATAAATCTTCTCATATTCGATCTTGAGGATCGCCAAAGTAAATCCGAAGAGTTTACACGTCGGGTATCCCAGGAGACCTTTAAGTTTCCGGCCTTTATCAATGCCTTGTTATTTTTAGGCCACACCTCGGGTTTGAAGTTGTTCCCGGGCGGCAGTGTCCTCTTGCGTCCGAGCTCCAACGCCGGACTGTATTCAAGGTATCTTTTGCAGCCGAGCACCAACGCCGGACCGCTTCCGAGCTCCAACGTTGGGATGTATCCGAGCTCCAACATCGGATTGTATCCGAAGAGTATTGTTACAGCCGAGCTCCAACGTCGAACTGCATCCGAGCTCCAGCGCTGGACTGTATCCGAAGTCCAACGCTGGACTATATCCGAGGTGTCATAGATCACCTTGGTTCAAAAAAGTTGAAGGAGTTTAGCCGAGCTTAATGCCGGAAATGCCCTCTATGGAGCCAGCCACTGGCGCACGAGCTTTATGCCGGACTGCTTCCGAGGTGGTGCACCACCCCGACTGCGGGCCGACTTTTTGTCAATATTTTTGATTGGTGCAATTTATTCTTTGCCGAGATATATAGCCAGTAGCCCTCAAGGTGTGTATCGGTCTAAAACCCGAGATGCACCTGAAGGATGACATAAGACCGCTGATCCCAGTAGCCCCTGAGATGCACCTAAAAATCGGCCTGAGGATCAACTCCTAGCTCGATGGAATACTTCGAGACACAAAAAGTGGTGTGCAAAGTCCCCGAGACTCAGGTTGGGTGTGGCCGACCAACCTGAGGATCATAATCTCCTCGAAAACTATATTGCACTTAAATTGTCTGGATTGGATTGTCAATGCAACAGCCCCCCCCGAGAATTGGGTTGGGCAAAATGGCCGACCCTAGGATCGTACCTCCTCAGGAACAAGTTCAACTGTCATGTATGTTTTCACAACACCGAGGTGGAGTTCAGCAGGAAAGATGCCGAACTATGGTTTTAGAAAAGAGTTTCACGCCGAACACCTCAACCAAGAGAATGTCCCTCTTCCTGAACATAAAATAGGTGAAAGATGTTATAAGCTCAAAAAAAAGGCCAACGAACATGCATAAAAAACTTTACGTCTAGATTGAATCAAGATGTTTTGGTGCCAATATGAAATTGGTCTTAAAATTATACTTTCGTCGTGCTTTGACATGACACATCTAATCTCTAGACTTCAAGTGGGTTAGCCCTCGGCTTCAACCTCCCTATCCCGAAGGCGGAGTGTTTCTCAGGCCAGTTTAGCAAACTAAACGCGAGCGGCTTTAGAGAGAAACCAGGCTACCCGGCTATTGATCATACACCTGAGTCGAGAAAGGAGTGGTAGAAAAAGACTGTGCACTGACTAATAAAAATGACTCATACTAATTCAAGAGCCCCCGAGCGACTTGGGTAAAAGAATTTTATCTATAATGAGTGTATGTACCGAAGTACTTATATCATATATGTGTTCATCCGAACTTTAAATGTGTCTTAACTGACCATCGGCTTCTCCCTCTTCGGTCAAGGGCCAAAAAGTGTTATGTACTCCACCTGTCGAGAATATCGATGGTGTTTCCGATAACCAGGCAATCAGGCCATAAGGCTGTAACAGACAAAGCGCGCTCGGGGAACTTATGCCATATTACTGACGAAGTGTAAGAAGCATCTTTGAAGAAAATAGTACCTCCACCGATACCTTTCTTCGATTGCTCATTGTTACTATGAGACTTGTGCAATAGATTTTTTGTATTCATGAGTTCCGTTGTGTGCCGACCATGGTTGAAAACAATAAGAGCGCTAGCTTTCGGCTTCACCCAGTCTGAGGCCCGAGCTCGGACGACCCAATCATGACAATCGCATAGGTGCTCCCTTTACTCCCTAGCCGAACAATCGGGAACGTAGGGGTAAACACAAGAGTAAGGCAACCCAGCTTGAGGAACACTTAAGTCAACATGGTGCATATTGTGGAGTAATACATGAACAAGAAACGAAGCCATACAAGTATAATCATATGCAAGAGGAAAGGCTTCAGAAAGGAAGCCCCCAAGTAAACGGGGTATTTGAATTTGTTTGTAACAAACAAGGTTTTGACAAAGAAAGTTTTTCGCAAACGACTTTTTGTCAAAAAAGTATAAAGCTTGGTCGAACCGAACATAATTTAAAACAGAAAATTGTTGAGCATGAAAGCGACTTAGCTGGTTAATGTTCTTGGTGTGACGTGGACGAGCTTGTAGCGGCTCAAGGTCCCAACGCCCAAACCGGTCTTGACGTACCCGAGCGAAGATCTCGGCTTGATGAAGTGATAGCACGATAGTGCCGAAGTGCCGAGGCGAAGCCCCCGGTCCCGCCGAGGAGGCAGAGTAGTTTGGCAGCGTGATAATGAAGCCCCCACGTCACAGGTCGGCATGGTGGACGTCAGTTTGATAAAGCGACGACGCGATAATGGCAACACAGGGTATCACACCATGGTGACGGTGGAATTTGGTTGATGGGGGCGAGAGGACGACTCCGTAAGCCAAGGTGACTGCGTGACGCAGCAAAAATTAATTGTCTACACACATAATATATGGCAAGCCAAAAATAACAACAGACAAAGGTAATGATAATATATATATATAATTCTTCTACTTAGTTAATTTAAGTGAAGCAAAAAATGGAATGAATATGGCCTGGGCGACAAGGTCAGCCCAGCAGAGTGGCAACGCGAAAAAGCCGACACAGGGACGCGTTGGTCGACATTGGTGGGACGACGACTTCGGCTTGCCGAGGTGTTAGCGCGACCCAACCTACATAGATTGCCTGCACACACAAAGTAGTGCAACCAAGAAATAATAGTAATGAAAAAAAGGTGCATAATTAATTTATGCGAAGTGAAAAAGTTTGGTAAATATGGCCTGGGCGCTGAGGCTAGCTCGACGGCGCGACGGTGTTGTGGCACGGCGATGTCGACGAAGGTCGGCCTGCCCAAGTGACATGGAGGAGCTGGCCGTATCGACGCTAGGTACAACGTCGGTAGAATTTCTCTGCCAAAATAATGTAGTATACGCCAATAGAAAATATTCTATGTATAATAGTGCTAAACGAATAATTTGGAAAAATAGAACCTGAACGCCAGCAGCGACGACTGTAGCAGACCGAAGGAGACGGACGACCTGAGCCGTGCCGAACATGTGTCGTGTGCTGCCATGGTGCCATGTCCCTGTTAGGGTACTGCTTCTGCACTATCTCTTCGGCGCAATGTAGGTAGTAGCATGCAGTAGTATATTACTCCTTCTCTTGCCAAGGTCAAATCAATTCAGCACGTGAAAAGGTACATGTGAGACAGATCACGAGTTAAAAAGCGTAGATTGCCTCATCTTTAATTAAATAAGTATTAAACAAAGAGAAAAAAAGGAAAGATTGAATCTCCCTGTAAGTTGCCGCATAGACGACCCATGCTGGCCTGGTGTTACTGCTCCGCGGGAAAAGTACTCGTGTGTGTGTGATCTCCATGGATGGAGCGCTGCTGGTCGGATCGCCTCCATAGCACGGGGTATAGTTCGCCTATGGGTGTGCTGCCAGTAGCAGCAGACCTCGGACCTGGTGCATTGCTAGGCAGCGGACAAAGCCATCATGGAACTATTTTGCACGTAGTAGACCGAAGAGGAAATTCTTCAAGATCCCAGATGACCTAATACTAAACTAGACCGTCCTCCAAGACAAGTTGCGGCGGCAATTGACAAAGAATCAACCAAAAAATCAAGCATTAGATTTGGCCTTACATGAATTAGAAAAGACAAGCTAAGACACACTATGCATTGATTAGATTAGATCTCGAAGAACGTGTTGCGGTTATACTAATAATACCAAAATAGAATAACTTCCCTGATGCTTTATGTGGAGTGGATTCCCTTTTTATGGGAATCATACTAGCAGCAGGAGATCGGCCAAGGAACTTGGCCTCGGACTTCAGCCGGTGGAGGAAAAAAAGGTGGCGGCCGATCATCTCCGATTTGACCACTAGTTGTGATAGTATTCGGCTGGTGCACTTGCGCTCTTCGCGACCATCCGGCCACAACGTGTGCATGACTGGACAATCAGGGATCGGTGGCGCCTGCCGCTCATGGACACGACCGCCTAAACTTCTGATCTGTGAAGATTTAGTGCGAACCAGCAATATGGTTTGAAATAAATTATTCATTGCAGAACCATCTAATCAGAAGAATATCACCTTGTTCATGCCGTCACCGAACTTTCTTTCAATCTCGATCAGCTAGGTCAGAATCGATGTAGATGAGAATCCCAACGAACCGTGGCCGACGCCCAGCAGGCTCTCAGTGAAAGCACCAATGTTGGTTCAATATCTGGCGTATCTCGTAGTAGGGGTCCTAAGCTAGGCGTCTTGGAGCAATGGTAACATGGACACGGGATTTTACCCAGGTTCGGCCCTCTTGATGGAGGTAAAACCCTACGTCCTGATTTTTATTATAGTCATATGGGGCATAGTATAGGGTACATGTATCTACCATGAGATTGATCTAATGCATATAAGATTGTCTATTGACTAGCCTGGCCTCGGTTTATATAAGACACCGAAGGCCTAGGGTTTTAGGAGAGTCCTTGTCTTGGGCGCCAAGTCTTGTGGAGTCTTCCTTGTATGCGGCATGGGTTATCCGAACTGGCCCAATAGTGAACCACCATGGGGGTCCTCAGCCCGATACACCTGTTCGGAAGATGACGTGTTGAGTACCCCCTAGTCTAGGACACCGTCACCTGCCACATCGGTCAAGAAAAACCAGAATCCATATCAGCCCTTACTGCTTTGATGACCCGCTTTTGCGCGGGAGAAGACATATGGCTCACTCGTAGAAGCAACAGCGCCAACAATCCGGGCACTTCCGAAGTCCGAAATGGCAATGGCAAACCTCGATGCAGCAAACACAAACGACACAATGATAATGAAAGAACACGCGACACAACGGTCAACGCCGGATTCAGCGGCCCCAAATCCGGTCAGCGGAAAAAGCCATTCAAGGCAAACAGAGATGAACCATCCACCTTAGACAAGATATTTGATCGACCCTGCCAGATTCATGGCAACCCCGATAAACCAGCTAGTCACACCAACAGAAGCTGTTGGGTCTTCAAGCAGGCCGACAAGCTCAACGCTGAACACAAGGGGAAAAGACCGCCCAGTGATAGCGATGACGAAGAGATTCACCACCCAAATACCGGGAGTCAGAAGCAATTTCCCCCTGAGGTAAAAGCAGTGAACATGGTATACATGACGCACGCCCCTACAGAGGAGCATGAGACGTACGCCCTCCGGACTGAGGATCATACTACGTTCCCTCCAGTCGGAGTACAAGTCAGCCTTATTAAACTGCATACCTTGTCGGCCATTAAGCCGCCGATATCCATTCAGCAAGACTGACCAATTATGGAGTTGGACAAGCAGTTCGGCCTCCGCCATCCGCCTCATACACCTGCGAAATCCATACCGCGTATACATAAATATGCACTTAAAATACCATGGGCATCGGCAGAGGCATAATACGGATGGGCTTACAAGTACCTCTATAACCCCCTTCTTTTCAATTCTTTTCTGACCACTTTTTCTTCTTTTTTCTTTATCCTTTATCATAGGTGACTCATAGGCTGGTCATCTCACCGACTCCATCAGAGTTCTGGTTTGTACATTCATCCAAAGTTACTCCCTTTAAGGAGCCCCTTCATTGAGGAAAGGCGGCGCAGACGTGCGACAGGAGGTCCAAAACAACCTTTTTAGACCGTACTCTCTATTTTGTGAGGCTGTAAAGTGCCTTCTACCTCATCCGTCGACCCTTGGCATGACAAATAGCCAAGTTCGTGGCGTTATTATATACAAAACAATGATTGGCATGTCATTCAAGTTCTAGTGAATATAATCTATATCCCGTATTCACTTTTCTCTAAAAAACTATATTTTGCTCCTTGTGTTATTTCACACGCCCTGACAAGGGCTCGATATGGGAACAACTAAATTACCAATAAGTTCGAACAGCTTTATAGTATACTTCGGCGTCGCGAGTTTGGCCTTATATGCATCAGCTTCGAATCATGTCTTGGGTCCATAGTTGGGTTGCCCGGCTCCTGTGCTTGCTACGTTACGTTCCGCTCTATCGGCTAAGGTAGTAAAGGGAGAACTACAGTGATTGTGCCCTGGTTTACCCAGGCGAGCACCTCAGTAGAGAAAGCCGAAAACTGACTATCATGATGCGGCGAGAGCTGGTCAACCACTCGACGACTTATCAGAATCTTTCGCGATTCCCTCCGTATTACACGAAGGACCTTTCTTGAGGTCATACATGTAAATGCACCACATTGGGATAACAACTTACATACCAGGGTTTATATCGTAGATCCACCATAAAACTCCTATGGCTAAGTGAAAGTGTTAACACCCTATAGTCTAATTGCCTCGTTCACCGCATTGACACCTCCTTCATGGACCAAGACGCTGGGTTAAGAGTCATCATGTGCTTTTCGGAACACCCCCGTATTTTCCACATGGGGGCTGAAGCCGACGACTAGAAGACTTTCAGATTATGCGAAAACGGTCGCATAGGAGGAACCAAAAGCTTTTAAGCAAAAATCATAATATTATCATCATATTGTCTTTTACAATTCAATTCATTTCATTCAAATATCATATCTTTCGAGCACTGACCCTCTATCAAGCGGGCACCCTCTAAGATGTCCTCGAAATAGTGTTCGGGTGCGTGATGGTCCTTACCCTTAAGGGGACTCCTCGCTACAACGTCAATGGCCTTCATCTTGGCCCAGTATGTTTTGACATGGGAAAAGGCCATCCGTGCACCTTCAATGCACGTTGAACGCTTAATGGCGTCGATACACGGCACCGCATCCACAAGCCGCTGCACAAAACCGAAGTAACTATTCAGAATGGGCTCAGTAGGCCACAACCAGACTATGACGTCCTTCATGGCGGAACCAGACATCCTGTGGAGCTCGGCCCATTGGGCCATCTTTTCATTTAGTAACAACTGACGCTTTGGAGCGCCGAACTGTGACCAAAAAAGCTTCTCCGTGGCATACCCTTCCTACACTTGGTAAAATTGCGACGCATCGGAGGCACTCTTTGGCAGGTCCAAAAAGGTGTCCGGAGAACTCCACATTTGGTTAAGCAGGGAATACTTCGGATCGCCGAACTTCGTTTGTAATAAGAAAGGCTTACTAGCCACTATCTCCCCAGCTTGTCGGATCTCTTCCCGAGCCGCTCTAGACTCAGATCGTGCTTCTTTCACCTCTTGTAAGGCCTTGTTGAGATTGTCCGCTTTGGCCCTGTTATCCTTCTCAAGGAGTTCGCACTGGACGGTGGTCTCCTCCAGCTTGCATGCCATGGTAGTAATTCTTTCCTCACACTGGTGCCGAACAACCTGTTTGGTTTTTAACTCTTCAGTCGCCTTATGGGCAGCCAAATTACTCATCCGGGTTTGTTCCTTGGCAAGGACAAGCTCAGCCCGAAGGGCCTCTACCGCAGCAGCACCATCTGTAGTTATGCATGTCTCAGTATACAATTCTAGCTTCATGCTCATGTTATCATGCATAAATATATTGGCTGACCCAAAAACATACCTTGCGCCTCGTCAAGAGGCCTATTGATCAGCGTGATGTCATCATCCGCCTCATCAATCTTCCGCTGCAGATCCGCAACCTCCATGGATCGGGCAGTTGCAGGGAAGGTAATAGCCTGTGTTCCAAGTAGTCAGATTATTTCCTGGATAAATATTTTTGATCCTCTGATTGCCTCCCTTGGGAAGCCTATTAGAGTCTCAGGGCCTACTATCTATACATATGAGTATTTTGTGAATAAAACACAATTGAAAGCATTACAACACAGACCTCGAAACCTCTTAGCAGGCTTGTGAAGGCCTCATTCAATACTCTTTTCATGGACAGGACCTTTTTAACTACCGTACCCATCAAGGTACGATGGTCTTCGGAGACAGACGCTTGTTGCAGCATGTTTGTCAATATATCCGGCGTTTCTAGGTCTCTGGAAGCAGTCATAGCAGCATGGCCCCCCTTCAAAGGGATCCGTTCATTCGCCCCTAGAGTTGTCCTCGGCTAAAAGACGGACAGTCCAGGGCCTTTATTGGTCCCTCGACCCTGGGCTACCAAAGTATCATCTTCGATTCGTGTTTTCGTCACCCCTCGCATCACTTGCGGATCAGGAGAGACCCTCCGGGCTGGCACCTCGAAGTAATCCGCCTTATTGGGCGAGGAGACTGGTGGAGGCGTCTCGATTTCCATCATCTCTGGGAGAAGATCTCTCGAGGAAGATGATTGTTGAGAAAGATTGTGCGTCGAGCTGCAAAAAACATACATTTTAGATGTTACCCTGGTCACATGAAAGGAACGGGGTATGTGTAAAACACCCTTGTTCGCTTACGATTTAGGCTTGTCCTCAGTGGAGGACTGCGTGATAATGTCGTCCTTCAAGCCCGAGCCACCCGACAGGGGCATCTTGCCTCGCTTGGGATCCTTTTCTCCCCAATCTTCGGAGACGGCCCTTTTCTTACCATAGGAGGAATGAATGTTGGCTTCTCCTTTACTTTTGCCTTCAGGCGATGGGATTTTCATCTCCCCGGACACGGCGTCTAAAATATCTTCAGGACAGAGGCCCTGTTTGGTCCTCCCGCTCTCCGTCTTGTCCTCCTTCACAGACATCTGGTATGGTGCCGGGGCCAGCATCCTTTTTAATACGGGATCAGCTGAGGCTTCTGGAAGGGGGGCCAACCACCTAATTAGTTCCGCTTTCTTTATCCAGCCTTGAAAGAAGATGGTTTTCTCAGTAATGTATTATGATATACTTAGCTACAAAGTGTTCGGAAGACGAGTGCTTACTGGGGTATCCGGACGGTTGTAGTCAAGGCCGACGTCTTCAGTGGTGTCCAGCCAATGTCTCCGTTTCCCAAAAAAACATCTTCCACATTCCTTTGTGCGTAGAGCCGAAGAAGTGTTGGAGGGTTCGTAGCCCTTCCAGATTAAACTCCCACACGCGGAGAGGCCTACGCTGGCATGGAAGGATTCGGTGGATTAGCATTACTTGAATCACGTTTACAAGATCGATGTCCCTCTCGAGGAGGGTTCGGATGTGGCTCTGTAGAGTCCGCACTTCATAAACTATTGACCCATGATGCAAGCCGTAACAGAGGGCCGTAACGGAGGGCCGGAACGGAATGCAGGTGTAGCTGCCCACTTGGTGCTACGGGGTTCCGTAACATAAAACCACTCTCGCTGCCATTGATTGGAAGTCTCGGTGAAAGAGCCTTTTGGCCAGGGAGTGTTGGTAAGCTGGCTTACTACAGCACCGCCTCACTCCACCTGTTCCCCGTCGACTACCTTTGGCTTCACACTAAAGGTCTTGAGCCATAACCCGAAGTGTGGGGGGATTCGGAGGAAGGCCTCGCACGTGACAATAAACGCCGAGACGTGAAGGAACGAATCCGGAGCTAGATCATGAAAATCTAGTCCGTAATAAAACGTTATCCCCCGGACAAAGGGGTGGAGAGCGAACCCTAGCCCTCGGACGAGGTGAGAGATGAATACGACCATCTCACCAGATCTGGGGGTCGGAATAACCTGTCCTTGAGCAGGGAGCCTGTGGTGGATCTCCGTGGTCAGGTATCTGGCCCCCTGAAGCTTTGCAATATCCTCCTATGTGATGGAGGAAGCCACCCATCGGCCTTGAGGGCTGGGTCCGGACATGATGGGGAAGCTTGAAGCAACGAAGTCGAACCTTGGGTGCTAGAACTCGAGGTTGGAAAGGATGAGGATAGGTTTGGCGTAAAAGGATGGTCCTTGGTTCCTTTATAAAGGCAACGGGTATTGAACGCCTCCTCCCAAGCCTGAAAAATCTGCCTATTCCCAAGGAGTCTTTCCAGTGGAACGGTTGGGTTACCCACGCTCGTATTAATGAGGATCCCACAATAAGGGGACACGATCTCTGCTTCGACAGAACAAGCAAATAAAAACCATGCCTCAAAACATGGAACAGGGAACGGTTTGAAATAACAACCGGGCAAACATGATGTCACGTTACAAAAGTTGTCAGTAGGTTGGACTCGTGAAATATTATGCTCTCCTCGGTTGCGTGAGGTACTTGTGTTGTAGATCCGGACACGTTTTGTTTCGTCCAAAGACTGTTTTGGAGTATTCGGGAAGGGGAACCCGCCTTGCAATGTCGAAGACAATCTGCGTGCCGGACACCTCGTCATTGAAGCCTGGTTCAATGGCTACTGAGGGAGTCCTGGACTAAGGGGTCCTCGGGCGTCCGACCTATTGGATATGGGCCGGACTGTTGGGCCGTGAAGATAGGAAGACCGAAGACTCTACCCGTGTCCGGATGGGACTCTCCTTGGCGTGGAAGGCAAGCTTGGCGACCAACTATGAAGATTCCTTTCTCTGTAACCGAAATTGTGTAACCCTAGATCCCTCTTGTGTCTATATAAACCGGAGGGCTAGGTCCGTAGATACATCCTCATAATCATAGTCAGGCTAGACTTTTAGTGTTTAGCCATTACGATCTCATGGTAGATCAACTCTTGTAATACTCATATTCATCAAGATCAATCAAGCAGGAAGTAGGGTATTACCTCCATAGAGAGGGCCCGAACCTGGGTAAACATTGTGTCCCCTGTCTCCTGTTACCATCGATCCTAGATGCATAGTTCGGGACCCCCTACCCGAGATCCGCCGGTTTTGACACCAACAACGAGCGATGGTCTTTTACTACCAATCTATCACCCTAGGAGCATGCGCGTAGTACTTCGTTTCGATGACTAATAGATTTTTTCAATAAGTATATGAGTTCTTTATGATTAATGTTGAGTCCATGGATTATACGCACTCTCACCCTTCCACCATTGCTAGCCTCTCTTGTGCCGCGCAACTTTCTCCGGTACCATACACCCACCATATACCTTCCTCAAGACAGCCACCATACCTACCTATTATGGCATTTCCATTGCCATTCCGAGATATATTGCCATGCAACTTTCCACCGTTCCGTTTATTATGACACGCTCCACCATTGTCATATTGCTTTGCATGATCATGTAGTTGACATCGTATTTGTGGCAAAGCCACCATTCATAATTCTTTTATACATGTCACTCTTGATTCATTGCACATCCCGGTACACCGCCGGAGGCATTCACATAGTCATATTTTGTTCTAAGTATCGAGTTGTAATTCTTGAGTTGTAAGTAAATAAAAGTGTGATTATCATCATTATTAAAGCATTGTCCCAGTGAGGAAAGGATGATGGGGACTATGATTCCCCCACAAGTCGGGATGAGACTCCGGACGAAAAAAGGAAAAAAAAGACACCATAAAAAAGGGAGAAAAGGCCCAAATAAAAAAAATAAAAAATGAGAGAAAAAGAGAGAAGGGACAATGTTACTATCCTTTTTCCACACTTGTGCTTCAAAGTATCACCATGATCTTCATGATAGAGAGTCTCCTATTTTGTCACTTTCTTATACTAGTGGGAATTTTTCATTATAGAACTTGGCTTGTATATTCCAATGATGGGCTTCCCCAAAATGCCCTAGGTCTTCGTGAGCAAGCAAGTTGGATGCACACCACTTAGTTTCTTTTTGAGCTTTCATACACTTATAGCTCTAGTGCATCCATAGCATGGCAATCCCTACTCACTCACATTGATATCTATTGATGGGAAACTCCATAGCTCGTTGATACGCCTAGTTGATGTGAGACAATCTTCTCCTTTTGTCTTCTCCACAACCACCATTATATTCCACCTTTGGTGCTATATCCATGGCTCATGCTCATGTGTTGTGTGAAGATTGAAAAAGTTTGAGAACATCAAAAGTATGAAACAATTGCTTGGCTTGTCATCAGGGTTGTGCATGATTTGAATATTTTGTGTGATGAAGATAGAGCATAGCCAGACTATATGATTTTGTAGGGATAGCTTTCTTTGGCCATGTTATTTTGAGAAGACATGATTGCTTTGTTAGTATGCTCGAAATATTATTGTTTTTATGTCAATGTTAAACTTCTGTTTTGAATCTTATGGATCTGAATATTCTTGCCACAATAAAGAGAATTACATGGATAAATATGTCAGGTAGCATTCTAATACGTCTCCAACGTATCTATAATTTTTTATTGTTCCATGATATTATATTATCTGTTTTGGATGTTTAATGGGCTTTATTATGCACTTTTATATTATTTTTTGGACTAACCTATTAACCGAAGACCCAGTGCAAATTGCTGTTTTTTGCCTATTTCAGTGTTTCGCAGAAAAGGAATATAAAACAGAATCCAAACGGAATGAAACCTTCCTGAGGATCGTTTTTGGAACAAACGCAATCCAGGAGACTTGGAGTGGACGTCAAGGAAGCAGTGAGGAAGCCACGAGGCAGGAGGGCGCGCCCCAGGGGGGTGGGCTCGCCCCCCACCCTCATGGGCCACTCGTAGCTCCACCGACCTACTTCTTTCGCCTATATATACTCATATACCCTGAAAACATCCAGGAGCACCATGAAACCCTATTTCCACCGCTGCAACCTTCCGTACCCACGAGATCCCATCTTGGGGCCTTTTTCGGTGCTCCGCCGGAGGGAGAATCGATCACGGAGGGCTTCTACATCAACACCATAGCCTCTCCGATGATGTGTGAGTAGTTTACCACAGACCTTCGGATCCATAGTTATTAGGTAGATGGCTTCTTCTCTCTCTTTGGATCTCAATACAAAGTTCTCCTCGATTCTCTTGGAGTTCTATTCGATGTAATTCTTTTTGCGGTGTGTTTGTTGAGATCTGATGAATTGTGGGTTTATGATCAAGATTATCTATGAACAATATTTGATTCTTCTCTGAATTCTTTTATGCATGATTTAAATATTTTTGCAAGTCTCTTCGAATTATCAGTTTGGTTTGGCCTACTAGATTGATCTTTCTTGCAATGGGAGAAGTGCTTAGCTTTGGGTTCAATCTTGCGGTCTCCTTTCCCAGTGACAGCAGGGGCAGCAAGGCACGTATTGTATTGTTGCCATCGAGGATAAAAAGATGGGGTTTATATCATATTGCTTGAGTTTATCCCTCTACATCATGTCATCTTGCCTAATGCATTACTCTGTTCTTATGAACTTAATACTCTAGATGCATGCTGGATAGCGGTTGATGTGTGGAGTAATAGTAGTAGATGCAGAATCATTTCGGCCTACTTGTCACGAACATGATGCCTATATACATGATCATGCCTACATATTCGCATAACTATTCTCTTTTCTATCAATTGCTCGATAGTAATTTGTTCACCCACCGTAGATTATGCTATCTTGAGAGAAACCACTAGTGAAACCTATGGCCCCCGGGTCTATTCTCCATTATATTATTTTCCCATCAACTTGCCAATTTCTGTTACTGTTTATTTTGCAATCTTTACTTTTCAATCTATACAACAAAAATACCAAAAATATTTGTCTTACTATCTTTATCAGATCTCACTTTTGCAAGTGGCCGTGAAGGGACTGACAACCCCTTTATCGCGTTGGTTGCACGGTTCTTGATTGTTTGTGCAGGTACGAGGGACTTGCGTGTAGTCTCCTACTGGATTGATACCTTGGTTCTCAAAAACTGAGGGAAATACTTATGCTACTTTGCTGCATCACCCTTTCCTCTTCAAGGGAAAACCAATGCATGCTCAAGAGGTAGCACATTCCACATCAAAAATTCTGTTTTTATCATTTACCTACTCGAGGACGAGCAGGAATTAAGCTTGGGGATGCTGACACGTCTCCAACGTTTCTATAATTTTTGATGTATTCATGCCATGTTTATAATATTTTCACATGATTTTGGTATGAGTTGGTTAGAAATAACCCGGACTAACGTTGTTTTCAGCAGAACTATCTTGGTGTTGTTTTTGTGCGGAAATAAAAGTTCTCGGAATGCGCTGAAAATCAACGGTGATTTTTTCTAGAAAATATAAAAAATACTGGAATGAAGAGTTACCGGAGGGGAGTCCCGTGGGCCCCATGAGGGTGGAGGGCGCGCCCCTGTGCCTCGTGGACTCTCCGTGGGGGCCCCTGACTTGTTCTCGACGCCAACCACTCCTATAAATCCCCAAACCTTTAGAAAATAACCTAGATCGGGAGTTCCGCCGCCGCAAGCCTCTGTAGCCACCAAAAACCAATCGGGACCCTGTTCCGGCACCCTGCCGGAGGGGGGAATCATCACCGGTGTCCATCTTCATCATCCCGGTGCTCTCCATGACGAGGAGGGAGTAGTTCACCCTCGGGGCTAAGGGTATGTACTAGTAGCTATGTGTTTGATCTCTCTCTCTCTCTCTCGTGTTCTTGATATGGCATGATCTTGATGTACCACGAGCTTTGCTATTATAGTTGGATCTTATGATGTTTCTCCCCCTCTATCTCCTTGTGATGAATTGAGTTTCCCTTTGAAGTTATCTTATCGGATTAAGTCTTTAAGGATTTGAGAACACTTGATGTATGTCTTGCATGTGCTTATCTGTGGTGACAATGGGATATTCACGTGATCCACTTGATGTATGTTTTGGTGATCAACTTGCGAGTTTTGTGACCTTGTGAACTTATGCATAGGGGTTGGCACACGTTTTTGTCTTGACTCTCTGGTAGAAACATTGGGGCACTCTTTGAAGTTCTTTGTGTTGGTTGAATAGATGAATCTAAGATTGTGTGATGCATATCGTATAATCATACCCACGGATACTTGAGGTGACATTGGAGTATCTAGGTGACATTAGGGTTTTGGTTTATTTGTGTCTTACGGTGTTATTTTACTACGAACTCTAGGGCTGTTTGTGACACTTATAGGAATAGCCCAATGGATTGATCGAAAAGAATAACTTTGAGGTGGTTTCGTACCCTACAATAATCTCTTCGTTTGTTCTCCACTATTAGTGACTTTGGAGTGACTCTTTGTTGCATGTTGAGGGATAGTTATATGATCTAATTATGTTATCCTTGTTGAGAGAACTTGCACTAGTGAAAGTATGAACCCTAGACCTTGTTTCGAAGCATTGCAATACCGCTTGTGCTCACTTTTATCATTAGTTACCTTGTTGTTTTTATATTTTCAGATTACAAAAACCTATATATACCACCCATATTGCACTTGTATCACCATCTCTTCGCCGAACTAGTGCACCTATACAATTTGCCATTGTATTGGGTGTGTTGGGGACACAAGAGACTCTTTGTTATTTGGTTGCAGGGTTGTTTGAGAGAGACCATCTGCATCCTACGCCTCCCACGGATTGATAAACCTTAGGTCATCCACTTGAGGGAAATTTGCTACTGTCCTACAAACCTCTGCACTTGGAGGCCCAACAACGTCTACAATAAGAAGGTTGCATAGTAGACATCAGATGTGGTTTCTTAAAGTTTAGGGTTGTGATGCTTATATGAAAAAGCTTCAGCCTGGTAAGCTCGAACCCAAATCAGAAAAGTGTGTCTTCATAGGATACCCAAAACAAACTGTTGGGTACACCTTCTATCACAGATCCGAAGGCAAGATATTTGTTTCTAAGAATGGATCCTTTCTAAAGAAGGAGTTTCTCTCGAAAGAAGTGAGTGGGAGGAAAGTAGAACTTGATGAGGTAATTGTACCTTCTCTCGAATTGGAAAGTAGCTCATCATAGAAAACCATTCCCACGATGACTACACCAACTAGCAAGGAAGTTAATGATGATGATCACGAAACTTCAGATCAAGTTACTACCGAACCTCGTAGGTCAATCAGAGTGTGTTCCGCACCAGAGAGGTACGGTAATCTTGTTCTGGAAGTCATGTTACTAGACCATGACGAACCTACGAACTATGAGGAAGCGATGATGAGCCCAGATTCCATGAAATGGCTTCAGGCCATGAAATCTGAGATGGCATCCATGTATGAAAACAAAGTATGGACTTTGGTTGACTTGCCCGATGATCGGCAAGCCATAGAGAATAAATGGATTTTCAAGAAGAAGACTGATGTTAATGGTAATGTTATTGTCTACAAAGCTCAACTTGTTGCGAAAGGTTTTTGACAAGTTCAAGGAGTTAACTACGATGAGACCTTCTCACCGGTAGTGATGCTTAAGTCTATCTGAATCATGATAGAAATTGCCGCATTTTATGATTATGAAATCTGGCAAATAGACGTCAAAACTGCATTCCTTAATGGATTTCTCAAAGAAGAGTTGTATATGATGCAACTAGAAGGTTTTATCGATCCTAAAGGTACTAACAAAGTGTGCAAGCTCCATCGATCCATTTATGGACTGGTGCAAGCATCCCGGAGTTGGAATATACGCTTTGATAGTGTGATCAAAGCATATGGTTTTATACAGACTTTTGGAGAAGTCTGTATTTACAAGAAAGTGAGTGGGAGCCCTGTAGCATTTCTAATATTATATGTGGATGACATATTATTGATTGGTAATGATATAGAATTTTTGGATAGCATAAAAGGATACTTGAATAAGAATTTTTCAATGAAAGACCTCGATGAAGCTGCTTATATATTGGGCATAAAGACCTATAGAGATAGATCAAGACGCTTAATTGGACTTTCACAAAGCACATACCTTGATAAAGTTTTGAAGAAGTTCAAAATGGATCAGTCAAAGAAAGGGTTCTTGCTTGTGTTACAAGGTGTGAAGTTGAGTCAGACTCAATGCCCGACCACTACAGAAGATAGAGAGAAAATGACAGTCATTCCCTATGCCTCAGCCATAGGTTCTATCATGTATGCAATGATGTGTACCAGACCTGATGTGTGCCTTGTTGGGGAACGCAGTATTTCAATTTTTTTCCTACGATCATGCAAGATCTATCTAGGGATGCATAGCAACGAGAGGGGAGAGTATGTCTACGTACCCTTGTAGACCGAAAGCGAAAGCGTTAAGAAACGCGGTTGATGTAGTCGAACATCTTCGCGATCCAACCGATCAAGTACCGAACGCACGGCACCTCCGCGATCTGCACATGTTCAGCTCGGTGACGTCCCTTGTACTCTTGATCCAGTTGAGGCCGAGGGAGAGTTTCGTCAGCACGACGGCGTGCTGACGGTGATGATGAAGTTACTAGCGCCGGGCTTCGCCTAAGCACTACAACGATATGACCGAGGTGTGTATCTGTGGAGGGGGGCACCGCACACGACTAAAACAATTGTCAACTTGTGTGTCTATGGGGTGCCTCCTCCCCCGAATATAAAGAAGGGGAGGAGGGTACCGGCCGGCCTCATGGTGCGCCCCCAAGGGGGGATTCCTACTCCTATTAGGAGTGGGTTTCCCCCTTTCCTAGTCCTAATAGGAGGGGGAAGGAAGGGGAAGAAGAGAAGAAGGAAAGGGGGGCCGGCCCCCTCCCAATTCAGATTTGGCTTGTGAGGGCGCCCCCCACCTCTTGGCCGCCTCCTCTCTCTTCCACTAAAGCCCATGTAGGCCCATTAAGCCCCCGAGGGGTTCCGGTAACCCCCTGGTACTCCGGTATATGCCCGAACTCATCCGAAACCATTCCAGTGTCCAGACATAACCTTCCAATATATCAATCTTCATGTCTCGACCATTTCGAGACTCCTCGTCATGTCTGTGATCACATCCGTGACTCCGAACTACCTACAGTACATCAAAACACATAAACTCATAATACCGGTCGTCATTGAACGTTAAGCGTGCAGACCCTACGGGTTCAAGAACTATGTACACATGACCGAGACTCATCTCCGGTCAATAACCAATAGCGGAACCTGGATGCTCATATTGGTTCCTACATATTCTACGAAGATCTTTATCGGTCAAACCGCATAACAACATACATTGTTCCCTTTGTCATCGGTATGTTACTTGCTCGAGATCCGATCGTCGGTATCATCATACCTTGTTCAATCTCATTACCGGCAAGTCTATTTACTCATTCCGTAATGCAACATCCCATAACTAACTCATTAGTCACATTTCTTGCAAGGCTTATAGTGATGTGCATTACCAAGAGGGCCCAGAGATACCTCTCCGACAATCGGAGTGACAAATCCTAATCTCGATCTATGCCAACTCAATAAACACCAGTGGAGACACCTGTAGAGCATCTTTATAATCACCCGGTTACGTTGTGACATTTGATAGCACACTAAGTGTTCCTCTGGTATTCGGGAGTTGCATAATCTCATAGTCATAGGAACATGTATAAGTTATGGAGAAAGCAATAGCAATAAACTAAACGATCATAGTGCTAAGCTAACGGATGGGTTAAGTCAATCACATCATTCTCTAATGATGTGATCCCGTTCATCAAATGACAACTCATGTCTATGGCTAGGAAACTTAACCAGCTTTGATTAATGAGCTAGTCAACTAGAGGCATACTAGTGACACTCTGTTTGTCTATGTATTCACACATGTACTAAGTTTCCAGTTAATACAATTCTAGCATGAATAATAAAAATCTATCATGATATAAGGAAATATAAATAACAACTTTATTATTGCCTCTAGGGCATATTTCCTTCATGCCTTGCTATAAGTTTAGCAGGGAGGTACCAAAGTAATCCAGGAGTGGATCACTGGACAACGGTCAAGAACATCCTGAAATACCTGAAAAGGATGAAGGATATGTTTGTCGTTTATGGAGGTGACAAACAGCTCATCATAAATGGTTACATCGATGCTAGTTTTGACACTGATCTGGATGACTCTAAGTCACAAACCGGATACGTATTTATATTGAATGGTGGAGCAGTCAGTTGGTGCAGTTCCAAGCAAAGCGTCGTGGCGGGATCTACGTGTGAAGCGGAGTACATAGCTGCTTTGGAAGCAGCGGATGAAGGGGTTCATATCCAATCTAAGTGTAATACCTAGTGCATCGTGTCCAATGAAAATCTTTTGTGACAATACTGGAGCAATTGCCTTAGCAAAGAAATCCAGATTTCACAAGAGAACCAAACACATCAAGAGACACTTCAACTCCATCCGTGATCAAGTCAATGAGGGAGACATAGAGATTTGCAAAATACATACGGATCTGAATGTGGCAGACCCGTTGACTAAGCCTCTTCTACAAGCAAAACATGATCAGCACCAAGACTCCATGGGTGTTAGAATAATTGCAATTTAATCTAGATTATTTACTCTAGTGCAAGTGGGAGACTGAAGGAAATATGCCCTAGAGGAAATAATAAAGTTGTTATTTATATTTCCTTATCTCATGATAATGTTTATTATTCATGCTAGAATTGTATTAACTGGAAACTTCATACATGTGTGAATACATAGACAAAAACAGTGTCCCTAGTATGCCCCTACTAGACTAGTGTCGTGGTATTCTCACGGGGGTGCAAGATGACAGATGCCACGGGGTGGCTTCGTGTGAGGGCAAGAATGCTGCCGGAATATCCAGGGATGGGTATGCGAGTATCACGTGGTAGTTTACCCAGGTTCGGGGCTCTCCGGAGAGATAATACCCCTACTCCTGCATGTCTGAGTATATATCTGGGGTGTACATCGGGCAGTACAAAGTGCTCCTGGAGCTGTATCTGAGATCAGTACCAAGTGTTTCTGATCTCGTATATATGTTGGTGGCCGGATGAGCATGCAAGCTCTAGTGGCTGAGTGGTATGTGGCTAGACATGAGCATGTGTGTGCTCATGCTTGTGTGAGTATGTGGATGGATGGCTAGCTAGCTCTCTTGCTAGCTAGTTTGCTTGTGTGTGTGCGTGAGAGTCCATCCTGGATGGATGGATGGATGCTCATATATATAGTGTGGCTAGCTTAGAGAGTAAGCTAGGTAGGCATGGGCATGGTGGCGTTGGTTGTAAGCTACCTTGGGTAGCTTACAAACCAAGCCATGTGTGAGGCATGGTGCATGTTATGCTTGTCCCTTGGGGCACTTTATAAATTAATGCCCAGGGGACACGGTACACTATAGATGACGTTGCGGCACGGCCGTCTCGTCGGTGTCTTGTCGGTGTCGGGTCGAGCTGCAGTCGGCAGCCGGCCAGGTAGTCGGCCGCGTGAAGCAGTAGGACAGGGGGCCGTCTGGGGTGGCCTGAGCAGACAGACTGAGGGGCTTTGCTAGCCCCAATGTCTTGAAATACCGTCTTGCCGTCTTCGGGGTACCCGTCGCCAATAACTCCGACAGTAGCCCCCGAGCCTCTGGGCAACTTGGCAAATTGGGCGGAGGTTCCTTGGCAGGTGTTAATGTAGTCTCCGAGCCTCACTGCGAGAAGGGAGGGGGTTCCCCACGGAAATAATCATGCAAAAGACAAATTTAGTCCATGTGGATATATCAAATGTTTGCTTTTAGTATTGCAAGTTTTATGCGAAGGGTGCCGACTCGGTTTTGTCCGAGCCCCTTCAATCTTTTTAATGTTCCCTCCCCTCTTTGGCTTGTGCTCTCGCCTGCCAGACAGCCGCTCTGCGGTCTGTGGCTGAGAGTGGGCCGCGGAGTGGAGTGTATAGTACTCAGACTCTTGAAGCAGATTTAGCCGAGCAGATACTCGTAAAGGAAACGGTCGGGTCGCCCAAACCGTTTGTCTTCCCGGATGTTTTTCGCGTGGGTGGCCTCCAGCGTTCACTCTTGCTAGCCGGATAGCAGCTCTATGGTCTGTGACTAAGAGTGGGCCTTTGGTACCGCTCACGCTACTAAGCCATCTGCGGGAACTAACGTCTCAGGCCAAGCGGCCAGCCCCCGAGCCAACTCTGGCTGGCACCGGGGCGAACAGTGATGCAACTGTAATAAAATGCGGAGATAGTCCCCCGAGCATCGCTCGGGGTTATCCGTGCTTGCGTGGTGCAAAAATATGCGGGTGAGGAGCTCATATTGGTTTTCATGTAGCCGAGGCGGAGTTTCTGGAAGACAGCCGCCGCGGCTTGGCGCTCGCGGAGCACGCCGGCGCACCCGCTGGGTGTAGCCTTCGGGTGCTCGAAGGGGGTCCCGGCCGGTCAGGCTCGTCCGGCCAGGCGGCGCCCTTTTTCTTCTTTTTTCTCTTCTGCCGGCTGCTGGCAGCCGGACAAAACTCTTCTCTTGTCTGCAATCTTCCGTGGAGGCGCGCCAGCGCACCCACTGGGTGTAGCCCCCGAGATTCGGGCCGACTGCTGAGCAGTTGGGCCGGATCTTCCGGTAACTACTTTGTCTTCTTCTTCGCGGGGGCGCGTCGGCGCAACCGCTGGGTGTAGCCCCCGAGATTTGGGCCGACTACTGAGCAGTCGGACCGGATCTCCCGACAACTTCTTTGTCTTCTTCTTCGCGGGGGCGCGGGGGCGCACCCGCTGGGTGTAGCCCCCGAGATTTGGGCCGACTGCTGAGCAGTCGGGCCGGATCTCCCAGCAACTACTTTGTCTTCTCTTTCTTCGCGGGGGCGCGTCAATGCACCCGCTGGGTGTAGCCCTCGAGATTCGGGCCGACTGCTGAGCAGTCGGGCCGGATCTCCCAGCAACTACTTTGTCTTCTCTTTCTTCGCGGGGACACATCAGCGCACCCGCTGGGTGTGTCGTCAGAGCAAGAGGCAGTCCAGCCGGCTTGGCACAGCCGGCAGCACGGGTCATGACTGACCGCCCGAGTGGCAAAGCAGGCAGACAGGTCATTCGGACGGGTTTTTCTTTTCTTCTATTTGTCCCAGCCGACTTCTTTCTCTCTCTCTCTCTCTTTTGCAGCAAGCCGGCTGTTGCCCTGGTCAGTCGGACCTCTTTTCCTTTGCACGAGTAGCCGGCCACAGCAGGCAGACAACCCTTTTTCTTTTCTCCTTCTTTCTCCCTGCACGTTCCCGCGTGGGCAGCCGACCACATCAGTGGGGGAGCGGGAGAGGGGTGCGCCGGTAGCCGGCCAGGCCGGCCGGGTGGTCGCAGTCGGCGTGCATGAGGCAGACGTGAGGCCAAGCGGCGCAGGGGAGTCGGATGGAGGCATCGGCAACCCAGAGCCGCACGACGCGTGCGGGAGGAGCCGGACTCGGCGGAGCCGCGCGGAGGCCGGGGCGAGCAGCCGAGGCCGGAGCGAGGAGTAGCCCTTGTGTGAGTCCGGGGGCAAGTGGCAGAGCCGTCCCGGGCACCGCGGGTGCGTCGAGGAGGTGGAACGGGACCCGGAACCGAACGGGGCTGATGCGGAAGCCGGACAGCGCAGGGCGGGGAGCCGGCGGGGGCGCGGCCGCGGGAGGCCGGGTGCTGGATGGCAACGCGGCCGGAGCCGGCGAGGCGCCCACGGGTGAGGCCGGTCGGGTGCGGGATGACTGAGAAGCGGGCGGGACAACGACTGGTGGTCTGGGTGCGGGCAAAGGCGTTGCAGGCGGCCAGGGGCACAGCGACCCGGAGCCGGCCGGGCAGGTGGCAAGCCGGCGGGCGTGCGAAACCGGCACGGCAGGGAGGCTAGGGCCTGCGGGCGAGGATGCGGAGCCGCGCGCAGGCGAATGCGGGAGGCGGCGAGGCCAGGTCGCGGCGACCCAACGCGAGCGCGCGACCTCGGAGGGCCATCGGGGCGCAGCCGAGCGGAGTAGGCCACGGGATGAGGTGCGGCGACGCCGGCCCGCGCTGTTGGTGGAGCGGTGCGTGCAAGGGAGCAGAGCTACAGCTGCGGGATGCTTGGGCCTGAACGCAGCGGATGGAGCCGCTCGGGCGGATGTGGTCGGCGGGAGCCTCTTAGACTATGTTGCCTCTGTATTTACACGTGTATATTGTAACGTTGTATATCATCTCATTATATATATGTGATAGGCCACCCCTAGAGGGTTGTGCCAGTTCCCCCAAAACCTATTGTCTTACATGGTATCACGCTAGGTTCCGATCGCTTCTGCTAAACCCTAAAACCCCCTGGCACCGCCGCCGCGGCCGCCATCACCGCCACTGCCGCCGCCCCGATCGTGCCTTCGCCCAATCACGTCGCTGTCATGACGAGTCCTTCCGCCTCCGGTTCCACCACTGCGGGGTTTCTGCCATCATCCCTAGCGGCGCTCTTGTCCTGCCCGCTGGATGCGTCTGCCATCCCATCTCCGCTCGGCACACGGAGCATTGGCTCGTTCTTCTCGACACCACCGGTGGCGGCGTCCCTCGGTCACGAGCTCATGGTACACACAGGTGTTGCGTCGTCTGTTTCCCCTGGTGCGGGCCTCGTCCCGCCGCTGTACCGAGGGATGTCTGAGTTCGCCTTGATGACGGGTCTTGCGGCGTCGGCGCCGGCCGCGGCGCTATCTGCCCCTGGGCCGCCTTCGGCCGCAACCCCGGTACCCCCGACTATCTCCATGGTGCTCGCGCCCTAGGCAGCCTCCTCGATGGGATCGTCACCGCTGTTGCCGTTCCACTTCGGCCACCTCATCACTATCAAGTTGTCCGCCGACAACTACATCTTCTGGCATGCGCAGGTTCTCCCGCTCCTGGGGAGCCACTATCTGCTCGGCTACGTCGACAGCTCTCTTCCCTGCCCCCCCCCATGCACTGGTGGACAGCATGTACGGTTCGGTCTACAATCCGTCCCACCGCGTTTGGACGGGGCAGGACCAGGCGAACCTCTCCTCCATCCAGGGGTCGCTCTCTCTGGCTGTCGCGGGGCTTGTTGTCTTCGCCAAGACGTCTCATGAGGCATGGATCATCCTTGAGCGCTCATTTTCGGCGCAGTCTCAGGCTCGTGTCTCTGCGCTCCGTCGTCAGCTGGGCGAGTGGGAGAAACTTGACTCCACGGCCACGGAGTTCTACAACAAGGTCAAGGGCCTTGCTGACACGTTGGCCTCCATTGGCCATCCGCTCACCGACTCCGAGTTCAATTCCTTCATTGTCAACGGGCTCGGCGAGGAGTATGATGCTTTGGTCGAGATCATCAACGAGCGGGGAAACTCGACTCCCATGATGGCACATGAGGTCTACTCCCGCCTTCTCCTCACTGAGCAGCGTGTCGAGGCGCGCCGCTCCAAGTCCAGTCACGGCTCCCTCTCCGCGAACGCCGCCACTAAGGGGGGCCGCAACTCGTCCAAGGGGCTGCCCCTGCTTCATCATCTTCGGCTCCCCCGCGTCCGCAACCCTACCAGGTGCCGGTGGTCAACGCGTGTGCCAGCTGTGTGGTATTGATGGGCACTGGTCCTCCAAGTGCCACAAACGCTTTCAACAGAGTTTTCTTGGTCTTGGAAATGATGGCAAGGACACACGTAACTTTGCTCATCAGGTTGCCATGACTGGTCGTCCGGCGCCGCCGAAGCAACAGGGGCACACTCAGTCCTACTCCATCGATCCTCACTGGTACATGGACTCTGGGGCGATGGAGCACCTAACAAGCGAGATGGGGAAGCTTCACACTCGTGAACCCAATAATGGCTCCGACAAGATCCACACCGCCAATGGAGCAGGTATGCACATCTCTCATATTGGTCAAGCATCTCTTCTCACTAGACATGCCAATAGGAGTCTTCAGCTTCGCAATGTTCTTAGAGTTACATCTGTGACACGTAATGTTCTTTCAGTTCCTAAACTCACACGTGATAATAATGTGCTTTGTGAATTTCATCCTTTTGATCTTTTTATTAAGGATCGGGGCATGAGGGACATTCTTTTTAGTGGACGGCTGTGCCAGGCCTCTACCCTCTGGAGCATCCTCGCGTCGCTCGCGTTTTCAGTGGAGTTCGGGTATCTCCGTCACAGTGGCATGCTCGTCTTGGTCACCCGGCCACACCTATTGTCCGTCATGTTTTGCGTCGTCATGAGCTTCCTAGCGTGTCTAGTAATAAAGATGTAGCAGTGTGTGATGCTTGTCAGCAGGGGAAGAGTCATCAACTTCCTTTTTTGGAGTCCAGTCGTGAGGTGAAACATCCTTTAGAACTTGTGTTTTCAGATGTATGGGGCCTTGCTCAGACTTCTGTCAGTGGTCACAATTATTATATCAGTTTTGTTGATGCTTATAGTTGATTTACCTGGCTTTATCTTATTAAACTTAAATCTGATGTGTTTGACATTTTTGTTCAGTTTCAAAAACATGTTGAACGCCTTCTCAAGCACAAAATTGTTCATATCCAGTCGGACTGGGGGGGCGAGTATCGCAACCTCAACTCCTTTTTTCAGTCGCTTGGGGTCGCTCACCATTTAGCATGTCCACACACACATCAGCAGAATGGTTCAGTAGAACGTAAGCATCGTCACATTGTTCAATCTGGTCTTACTCTTTTGGCCCATGCATCTGTCTCGTTTCGGTTTTGGAGTGATGCTTTCACCACTGCATGTTTTCTCATCAACCGTACTCCCACCCGTGTTTTGAATATGAGGACTCCCATTGAAGTTCTCCTTAATGAACAACCCGATTACACCTTCTTTAATGTTTTTGGGTGCGCCTGCTAGCCGCATCTCCATCCATATAACAAGCGCAAGCTTAAGTTTCGCTCCAAGAAGTGTGTTTTTCTTGGTTACAGCTCTCTTCATAAAGGATATAAATGTCTTCATGTTCCCACTAATTGTGTTTATATATCTCGGGATGTCGTGTTTGATGAGCATGTTTTTCCCTTTGCCAAACTTCCCGTGTCCACCGATGATCCACCATCTATGCATTCATCCTCTATTGCCTCTGACCAATTTGATGATGTTGCATATTCTCCTATATTGTTACCTAACCATGGTGCAGGCACTGGACGTGGGGCTCGCTTGGAGATTTTAAAGGCGCCATCACCTTCTTCGTCTCCCTTGCCTTCGTCGTTGGTGTCCTTAGGTGATCACATCGATCGCATGGCACCGCTGCATGGCCTTGGGTCTCGTACCCATGCACGATCATGTGATGGCCCTCTACGCCTGCCCGCTTCATCGCCCGGGTCGGCTTCGTCGCCCACTCGGCATGTGACACCAATCACACCGACCACGCCTGGGACGGCTTTCTCCGCCCCTGCCTCGCCCCTGGTGGCCAGGCCGCTGTCTCCGGGGCCGGCCTCTCCAGGCCCGTCGCCCGGCTCCGGGACTCCCGAGTCGCCCGGCTCGCCTGGCCCTGGGTCACCTCCCGAGTCGCCTGGCTCGCCTGGCACCGTGGCACCGCAGCCGTCGCCTGGTCCCCTATTGACCGGGTCACTCCCGTCGCATTTGCCCAACTCGGCTCCTGCTGCGGGCTCTTCTGCTGCCTCTCCGTCCTCATCAACAACTTCGATGGCTCCGGCTGCTGCTCTACGTCCACATACGCGCAGCCGTAGTGGCATTTTTCAGCCTAAGCAACGTCATGATGGTACGGTTGCCTGGTTAGCTGCATGCATGACTGCTGCCCTTGCGGATCCCTCCTCCGAGCCGCGCACGTATCAAGCTGCTATGCGCATTCCTCATTGGAGAGAAGCCATGGAACAGGAGTATCAAGCTCTCATCCGCAATGAGACATGGACTCTTGTTCCTCCACCATCACGGGCTAATCTCATTGATTCTAAATGGGTTTTCAAAGTGAAGAAGCATTCTGATGGGTCCATTGAGCGCTACAAAGCTCGTCTTGTTGCTCGTGGTTTTCGACAGCGTTTTGGCCTTGACTATGAAGACACCTTCAGTCCAGTGGTCAAGCCTACTACCATCAGGCTTCTTCTCTCTCTTGCAGTTACTTGAGGTTGGTTTCTTCATCAGCTTGATGTCCAGAATGCCTTCCTCCATGGTGTGTTGGATGAGGAGGTCTATATGCGTCAGCCTCCGGGTTTTTCTAATCCGGACTGTCCTGATCATGTCAGTCGTCTGTCTAAGGCACTTTATGGTCTGAAGCAAGCCCCTCGTGCTTGGCATGCTTGTCTTGCACTGGCCCTTCGTGCTCATGGTTTTACATCGTCAACTGCTGACTCCTCACTATTTCTTCTACAAAGGCCTGAGGTTACTATGAACTTGTTGGTCTATGTGGATGATATCATTCTGGTCAGTTCCTCTCAGTCTGCTGCTACTACTCTTGTTCGCTCTCTTGGTGATGATTTTGTGATCAAGGACCTTGTGAAGCTTCACTACTTCCTTGATGTGGAGGTTACTTCTCAGGCTGATGGACTTGTTATGATGCAGAGGAAGTACTCTTTGGATTTGTTGCAGCGGGCTAGGATGCTTAAGTGCAAACCGACGACTACACCCATGTCTACCACTGACAAGATTACTGTTGTTGATGGTGAGCTTCTGTCTTCTGCTGATGCGACGGAATACATGAGTATTGTTGGTGGTCTTCAGTACTTGATAATCACACGACCGGACATCTCTTTTGTTGTTAACTGAGTCTGTCAGTATCTGCAGTCACCCTGTGATCCTCATTGGTCTGCTGTTAAGCGTATCTTGTGCTACATTCGATTCACGGTGTCTCATGGCTTGCATATTCGACCGACCTCCTCTAGATGTCTCTCAGCATATTCCGATGCGGATTGGGCTGGCAATCCAGATGACAGGTGATACGTCACCGTCGTATCTACTTTTCCAAACACTTTTGCCCTTGTTTTGGACTCTAACTTGTATGATTTGAATGGAACTAACCCGGACTGGTGCTGTTTTCAGCAGAATTGCCATGATGTTGTTTTATGTGCAGAAAACAAAAGTTCTCGGAATGACCTGAAACTCCACGGAATACCTTACAATAAATAATAAAGAATCCTCGCCAAAGATGAAGACCGGGGGGCCCACACCCTTCTCACGATGGTGGCCCCCCCTAGGGCGCACCCCCTACCTCGTGGGCCCCCTGGAGACCCCCCGACTCCAACTCCAACTCTATATAACTGCTTTTGGGGAGGAAAAAATAGGAGAAAAGAAATCATCGCGTTTTATGATACAAAGCCGTCGCCAAGCCCTAAAACCTCTCGGGAGGGCTGATCTGGAGTCCGTTCGGGGCTCCGGAGACGGGGATTCATCGCCGTCGTCATCATCAACCATCCTCCATCACCAATTTCATGATGCTCACCGCCGTGCGTGAGTAATTCCATCGTAGGCTTGCTGGAGGTGATGGGCTGGATGAGATTCACCATGTAACCGAGTTAGTTTTGTTAGGGTTTGATCCCTAGTATCCACTATGTTCTGAGATTGATGTTGCTATGACTTTGCTATGCTTAATGCTTGTCACTAGGGCCCGAGTGCCATGATTTCAGATCTGAACCTATTATGTTTTCATCAATATATGAGAGTTCTAGATCCTATCTTGCCAGTCTATGGTCTATTATGTGTTATGATCCGTTAACCCCGAAGTGACAATAATCGGGATACTTACCGGTGATGACCGTAGTTTGAGGAGTTCATGTATTCACTATGTGCTAATGCTTTGTTCCGGTTCTCTATTAAAAGGAGGCCTTAATATCCCTTAGTTTCCATTAGGACCCCACTGCCATGGGAGGGTAGGACAAAAGATGTCATGCAAGTTCTTTTCCATAAGCACGTATGACTATGTTCGGAATACATGCCTACATTACATTGACGAATTGGAGCTAGTTCTGTGTCATCCTATGTTATGACTGTTACATGATGAACCGCATCCGGCATAATTATCCATCATTGATCCAATGCCTATGAGCTTTCCATATACTGGTTTACGTTTATTTACTTTCCCGTTGCTATTGTTACAATCACTACAAAATACCAAAAACATTACTTTGCTTTCATTACTCTTTTGTTACCGTTACCATCACTATTATATTACTTTGCTACTAAACACTTTGCTGCAGATACTAAGTTTCCAGGTGTGGTTGAATTGACAACTCAACTGCTAATACTTGAGAATATTCTTTGGCTCCCCTTGTGTCGAATCAATAAATTTGGGTTGGATACTCTACCCTCGAAAGCTGTTGCGATCCCCTATACTTGTGGGTTATCAAGACTAATTTCTAGCGCCGTTGCCGGGGAGCATAGATCTATTCTTTGAGTCACTTGGGATTTATATCTGCTGGACACTATGAAGAACTTAAGAGATCCAAAAACCAAGATCTATCCGTCAACTACGAGGGGAGGTAAGGAACTGCCATCTAGCTCTGCACTTGATTCACCTTCTGTTATGAGTAAGCTTGCGACACCTACACCTGCTTCTGCTATTCGTTCTGATATGTCGCATGTTATTGATGATGCTACTTCTGCTATACATGATACTTATGATCAAACTACCTCTATGCCTGATACTACTATGCCACTTAGTGATTTTCTCGAGGAACGACTTGCTAGGGCTAGAGAGATTGAAAATATTGAATCTGATTATGAAGATGAAAGTGATGATGAAGAATCACTTGTTATTCCTGAGGGTTATTTATTTGATCAAGATGCTTCTTTAGCTATTTTAGCCTGCAAAGATAGATATGAACTCAAAAGGTTATTAGCTAAATGGAATAAGCAATCTCCAAATGCTAGGATGAGACCTGACCTTGCTTTTGCTACTTCACCTATATGTGTTGCTGATAAGGATTATGAATTCTTTGTTGATCCTGATATAATTACTTTGGTTGAATCTGATCCTTTTCATGGCTATGAATCTGAAACTGTTGTAGCACATCTTACTAAATTAAATGATATAGCCACCCTGTTCACTAATGATGAGAGATCTTGCTACTTTTATATCCTTAAAATATTTCCGTTCTCATTAAAGGGTGATGCTAAGATATGGTTTAATTCTCTTGATCCTGGTTGTGTGCGTAGTCCCCAGGATATGGTTTACTACTTCTCTGCTAAATATTTCCCTGCTCATAAGAAACAAGCTGCTTTAAAGGAAATATACAACTTTGTGCAAATTAAAGAAGAGAGTCTCCCACAAGCTTGGGGGAGGCTTCTCAAGTTACTTAATGCTTTGCCTGATCATCCTCTTAAGAAAAATGAAATACTTGATATCTTTTATAATGGACTAACCGATGCTTCCAGAGATTACCTGTATAGTTGTGCTGGTTCTCTTTTCAGGGAAAGAACACCGGATGAAGCTGAAATCTTATTGAATAATATGTTGGCAAATGAAAATAATTGGGCACCTCCTGAGCCAGCTCCTGCTCCAATTAATGAGCCTATTCCTAAACCAACTCCAAAGAAGAGGGGTGTTCTATTTCTCAGTCCTGAAGATATGCAAGAGGCAAAGAAATCTATGAAAGAAAAAGGTATTAAAGCTGAAGATGTTAAGAATTTACCTCCTATTGAAGAAATACATGGTCTCAATTTACCGCCTGATGAAGAAATATATGTTCTTAATCCTTTATTTATTGAAGAACCTCCAGACCTCGATAACTCGACACAGGTAGTAAAAGTAAATTCTCTCTATAGATATGATAAAGCTGAAATCCCTCCTGCTAAAATTGCTAGCCAATTCTTGGATGGGTTTGATAATTTTATGTTTAAACAAGAAGACTTCAATGCTTATTTTGGTAGACAATTAAAACAAGATGCTGATATGATTAAATACTTGGGTGACTATATGGCTACTATTAGAGGTGAACTTAAACTTGTTAGCAAACATGCTTCTATGGTTACCACTCAGGTAGAGCAAGTACTTAAAGCTCAAAAGGAATTGCTCAATGAGATGAATAGTAAGAAAAATGATTATGCTGTTAAAGTGGCTACTAGAACTGGTAGAATGACTCAGGAACCTTTGTATCCTGAAGGCCACCCTAAGAGAATTGACCAAGATTCTTAGAGAAATAAAATTGATGCACCTAGTTCTTCTAAAAAGAAGAAAAAGTAAAATGATAGAACTGTGCAAACTTCTAGTGAACTTATTGCTGGACCACCTGATAATCCAAATGATATTTCTATTTCTGATGCTGAAACTCAATCTAGTAATGAACACGAACCTAATGAAAATGTTAATGATGATGTTCATAATAATGCTCAACCTAGTAATGATAATGATGTAGAAATTGAACCTGCTGTTGATCTTGATAACCCACAATCAAAGAATCAACGTTATGATAAGAAAGACTTTATTGCTAGGAAGCATGGTAAAGAAAGAGAGCCTTGGGTTCAGAAACCCATGCCGTTTCCTCCCAAACCATCCAAGAAAAAGGATGATGAGGATTTTGAGAGCTTTGCTGAAATGATTAGACCTATCTTTTTATGTATGCGATTGACTGATATGCTCAAAACGAATCCTTATGCTAAGTACATGAAAGATATTATTACAAATAAGAGAAAGATATCGGAAGCTGAAATTTCCACCATGCTTGCTAATTATACTTTTAAGGGTAGAATACCAAAGAAACTTGGAGATCCAGGAGTACCTACTATACCATGCTCCATTAAAAGAAACTATGTTAAAACTGCTTTATGTGATCTTGGAGCCGGTGTTAGTGTTATGCCTCTCTCTTTATATCGTAGACTTGACTTGAATAAGTTGACACCTACTGAAATATCTTTGCAAATGGCTGATAAATCAACTGCTATACCTGTCGGTATTTCTGAGGACGTGCCTGTTGTGGTTGCAAACGTTACTATTTTAACAGACTTTGTTATTCTTGATATTCCCGAGGATGATAGTATGTCTATTATTCTTGGAAGACCTTTTCTTAATACTGCAGGGGCTGTTATTGATTGCATCAAAGGCAATGTCACTTTTCATGTTAATGGTAATGAGCATACGGTACACTTTCCGAGAAAACAACCTCAAGTTCATAGTATCAATTCTATCGGAAAAAATTCCATCGATTATATTTGGAGGTTTTGAATTTCCTCTTCCTACTGTCAAGAAGAAATATGATATACTTATTATTGGGGATGTGCATATCCCCGTTGAGGTAACCTAGTGTTATTCGAAATTTCTCATGTTTCATGTTAATCGGAATGAGTTTGTTAACAAGACTTGATCAACCTTGTTAGTGGATTCCTTTTGATAAGCATGAGATGGATGAAACTAGAAGGACAACCTTTTGTACCCTCACTTTTACTTTCTGTTATTTAGTTGAAATAAAATAAAAATAAATAATTTTCTGTCTGTTATCTGATTATCCGTGCAATATAAAAATACCTCGAAAATAAAAGTTCTCCAAATGCCCTGAGAATTAAATATGATTTTTTTATAGAATATTTGAGGATTTATGGAACAAAGATCACACCAGGGGGGCCAACCACCTTGCCACGAGGGTGGAGGGCGCGCCCACCCCCCTAGGGTGCGCCCCCTGCCTCATGGGCCCACAGTGGCCCTCCTCCACTTATTCTTTCAGCCACACACTTCATCTTCCTCCCCCAAACACGAAAAACCAACTCAAACCCGAGTCCAAGCTCGTTTTGCTGCCATTTTCGATCTCCTTGCTCAAAGCACCTCTCACAAAACTGCTTGGGGAGATTGTTCCTTGAGGAAGAAATATGCTTAGGAAAATGTTCCAAGGTGGTTCTTCTAAGAAGCAAGGACCCAGGCTTGCAATGCGTGATGCTGACGAAGAGCCACCAAGAGACGCTCCAGTGCGTCCTTGTGAGTGGCCTTCTGAAAATTTTATGGATCGAGCGGGAATTAAAGAAGAATTTAACGCATATTTGCGTAATGACGATCTTGAGGACTTTGAGGCAGACAAATGCCCTAGTATCATGAGCTCACAAGATCTTTTGTGAGGAGGTTTGAGTATTCATCTTCGCGTAATTCTCCTTCAGTCATGTTTGATCTTTATGATAAATCTTATACCATGGACTTAGAGGATTTCACTTTTCCTTGCAAACTTCTACAATGGGGTAGTGTCAGGGATCCCCCTAAATCTGAATTTAGAAACTTTTTTGCTAGTATAACTGTAGGGGAATCTAGAGATATAACGCAAGCTACCATAGGGAGCATTCGCTTTCCTTCTATACATTATTTTGCTCTCTTCATAGGTAGGTGCATAAATGCTAAGGATGAAGCATGTCACATGTGTGTCCCTGACCTTAGCATTCTCAGGAGTGCTGTGTCAGGAGACCAATCTTATCATATGGGAGCCATTGTAGCTCGTAGGTTGCATCATAATAAACATAATGGAGATTTCTTTGGAGGAATTTATGCAACCCGCTTAGCTAAATTTCTTGAGATAGACGTTCGTGAAGGAGACATGGAGTTGCCTCCTGGTTATTTAGATTTTGATTCTATGGTTTCCCACCATTTTATCAAGAGGAACGAATCACCTCTCCAGTACCGACTAATCTTTGACAGACGTCATGCTGTCCATATTACTCTTCCTCCTCCTGCTTTCTTTGATTATCAGGCAAGAGGAGGATATACTATTACCAGAGAGGAGGCAGATGAGTAAGAGAGGAGAGCGGAGGCCGCTCGTCACCACACTGCAGCTCAGGAGGCGATAGCTGCTGCATCACAGTACGACCCCAACAACTATTATTATGGATATCAGCCAGGCCAGCCGTAGCCATAGGCCAACTTTGGCCAAAAGCCTAAGCTTGGGGGAGTACGTATTTCTCACCGACATTACATTTATGTTCACACACACTCATTTCCAGATGTCGGTGCTCATACTTTTTTATTGTATCATCCATGCTAGTTTATTTCCTTTTATGCTTTCTTCTTGTGTGTTTAAGAAACCTTAAGAAAAACCAAAAAAATAGTTGTAGCTTTTAATTAATTTACTTTCCATGCTTGTAGTAGTAATTAAAAAGAAAACCCAAAAATATTTCCTGTTCTTCTTTTTCTTGTTGGGAGCTTTCCCGTGTAAATAGTTTTATTTCTTTTCTTTTCTTTGGGGGTCAGTAGGAGAAGACCATGATTAAATTGTTGAAGTGGCTCTTATATGCATTATTGTTTATCTAACAAAAGAGCCCATATTGGCTTGTCTTCTCTTGTTTATTGAATGCTCGCAGATTCCAGCTTAGTCCACTGCACGTGCACTCTTATTATTATTTACATCGTTCGGTCGTGCGAGTCAAAGGCAATTATGATGATATATGATGGACTGACTGAGATGAGAAAAGCTGGTATGAACTCGACCTCTTTTGTTTTTGTAAATATGATGAGTTCATCATTCTTGATTCAGCTTGTTATGAGTAAACATGTTTGCAATGACAATTAGAGATCATAGTTGCTTGTGCCATGCTTGATTAGCTATGAGTTATAATGATTTACCTTGCGTGCCAACATGCTATTAAAATGGTTATAATGTGGTATGATAGGGTGGTATCCTCCTCTGAATGATTTAAGTGACTTGACTTGGCACATGTTCATGCATGTAGTTGAAACAAATCAACATAGCCTTCACGATATTTATGTTCATGGTGGATTATATCCTACTCATGCTTGCATCCAATGTTTATTAATTTTAATGCATGTACATGGCTGTTGTCGCTCTCTAGTTGGTCGCTTCCCAGTCTTTTGCTAGCCTTCACCTGTACTAAGCGGGAATACTGCTTGTGCATCCAAACTCCTTAAACCCCAAAGTTATTACACATGAGTCCACTATACCTTCCTATATGTGGTATCTACCTGCCGTTCCAAGTAAATTTGTATGTGCCAACCTCTAAACCTTCAAATAATCATCCTGTTATGCTCGAATAGCTCATGTATCAACTAGGGTTGTCTGTATCTTCCATGTTAGGCGGGTTATTCTCAAGAGGAGTGGACTCCGCTCCTCACTCACGAGATTAAGGGCTGGTCACCGAGATGCCTAGTCCCATGCTTTATGCAAACTAAATCAAAATAATTGCAAACAAAACTCCCCCTGGGACCTGATGTATGTTGGAGGCACTCGTTGTTTCGAGCAAGCCATGGATTGATGTTTGTTGGTGGAGGGGGAGTATAAACTTTACCATTCTGTTTGGGAACCGCCTATAATGTGTGTAGCATGGAAGATATCGCCATCTCTTGGTTGTTATGTTGACAATGAAAATATACTGCTCAAAATGTTATTCACCTCTATTTCAAAACCGAGCTCTGGCACCTCTACAAATCACTGCTTCCCTCTGCAAAGGGCCTATCTATTTACTTTTATGTTGAGTCATCACCCTCTTATAAAAAAGCACTAGCTGGAGAGCGCAACTGTCATTTGCATTCATTACTGTTAGTTTACATTGGGTGTGACTATGATTGGATCTCTTTTACCATGAATTACAATGTCTAGTCAGTCCTTGATCTTTAAAGGTGCTCTGCATTTATGTTTTGCGGTCTCAAAAAGGGCTAGCGAGATACCATCTTGTTATATCATATTATGATTGTTTTGAGAAAGTGTTGTCATCCAAGATTTATTATTATGGTTTGCTAGTTGATTATGTTATTGATATGAGTAATCATGAGACCTGAGAATTATTGCAAATGTGGTTAGTTATAATCTTTGCTGAAAACTTGAATGCTAGCTTGACATATTTACAACAACAAGAGCAAACAGAGTTTGTAAAAGTTTTTTCTTTATTTCTTTCAGTCTGTCAACTGAATTTCTTGAGGACAAGCAAGGGTTTAAGCTTGGGGGAGTTGATACGTCTCCGTCGTATCTACTTTTCCAAACACTTTTGCCCTTGTTTTGGACTCTAACTTGTATGATTTGAATGGAACTAACCCGGACTGACGCTGTTTTCAGCAGAATTGCCATGATGTTGTTTTATGTGCAGAAAACAAAAGTTTTCGGAATGACCTGAAACTCCACGGAATACCTTACAATAAATAAATAAAATCCTCACCAAAGATGAAGACCAGGGGTCCCACACCCTTCTCACGAGGGTGGGGGGCGCCCCCCCTAGGGCGCGCCCCTACCTCATGGGCCCCCTGGAGACCCCCGACTCCTACTCCAACTCTATATAACTGCTTTCGGGGAGAAAAAATAGGAGAGAAGAAATCATCGCGTTTTACGATACGGAGCCGCCGCCAAGCCCTAAAACCTCTCGGGAGGGCTGATCTGGAGTCCGTTCGGGGCTACAGAGAGGGGGATTCGTCGCCGTCGTCATCATCAACCATCCTCCATCACCAATTTCATGATGCTCACCGTCGTGCATGAGTAATTCCATCGTAGGCTTGCTGGACGGTGATGGGTTGGATGAGATTCACCATGTAATCGAGTTAGTTTTGTTAGGGTTTGATCCCTAGTATCCACTATGTTCTGAGATTGATGTTGCTATGACTTTGCTATGCTTAATGCTTGTCACTAGGGCCCGAGTGCCATGATTTCCGATCTGAACCTATTATGTTTTCATCAATATATGAGAGTTCTAGATCCTATCTTGCAAGTCTATAGTCACCTATTATGTGTTATGATCCGTTAACCCCGAAGTGACAATAATCGGGATACTTACCGGTGATGACCGTACTTTGAGGAGTTCATGTATTCACTATGTGCTAATGCTTTGTTCCGGTTCTTTATTAAAAGGATGCCTTAATATCCTTTAGTTTCCATTAGGACCCCGCTGCCACAGGAGGGTAGGACAAAAGATGGCATGCAAGTTCTTTTCCATAAGCACGTATGACTATATTCGGAATACATGCCTACATTACATTGACGAATTGGAGCTAGTTCTGTGTCACCCTATGTTATGACTGTTACATGATGAACCGCATCCGGCATAATTATCCATCATTGATCCAATGCCTACGAGCTTCCATATTACTGGTTTATGTTTATTTACTTTCCCGTTGCTATTGTTACAATCACTACAAAATACCAAAAACGTTACTTTGCTTTCATTACTCTTTTGTTACCGTTACCATCACTATTATATTACTTTGCTACTAAACACTTTGCTGCAGATACTAAGTTTCCAGGTGTGGTTGAATTGACAACTTAGCTGCTAATACTTGAGAATATTCTTTGGCTCCCCTTGTGTCGAATCAATAAATTTGGGTTGAATACTCTACCCTCGAAAGCTGTTGCGATCCCCTATACTTGTGGGTTATCAATAGGCGATCTACGGGGGGCTATGTTGTGTTCTTTGGCTCTAATGTGATCGCCTGGAGTGCTCAGAAACAGGCCACTGTCTCACGTAGCAGTACTGAAGCTGAGTATAAGGTTGTGGCCAATGCCACTTCGGAGATTATCTGGGTACAGTCTTTGCTTCAGGAATTGGGTATATCCCAACCACAGTCTCTGTTCTTTGGTGTGATAACATCGGTGCTACATACCTTTCTGCAAATCCGGTATTCCATGCCCGAATGAAACACACTGAAGTTGAATATCATTTTGTGCGTGAACGTGTCTCTCAGAAGCAGCTACAAATCAAGTTCATCTCTTCCAAGGATCAACTTGCAGACATCTTCACCAAACCATTGCCTCTACCACAGTTTGAGGCTTGTCGACGCAATCTTACCCTTCTCGTTTCTTTAGGAAGTGGCTAAGATTGAGGGAGGATGTTAGACTATGTTGCCTCTATATTTACATGTGTATATTGTAACGTTGTATATCATCTCATTATATATATGTGATAGGCCACCCCTAGAGGGTTGTGTCAGTTCCCCCAAAACCTATTGTCTTACAGAGCCACGTAGCTGGAGCAGCGGGCAAGCGCCGCAGCAGACAAGCGAGCAGGAGGGTCAGAACAGAGGCGAGCGCCGCGCGCGTGCCCGGGCGGAGAACAGCGGAGGGTCCGACTTGCATGCGGCTAGTGTATGGGGATTGTCTGGTTAGTATGTGTGTAGTGTATGGCCAATGGTTTGACCATGGTTTGACTTGTATCTAGCTAGCTTGCATAGATGGTATGTGGAGGAACAAACGCGTGTTTCGGCTGGAGCAAGGCGCAACGCGGGCCCCTGACCGCTATCGGAGAGATGGCGTGACACCGTGGTGGTGAAACCGAAGAGGCCGACGGCGAGGACGTGCCACCCCTCGCAGCCGCTTTGAGGGCGCGTCAATGTCGGGCCCCCGAGCGCTACCGGAGAGACGACGGCGACGTCGCGGTGATGACAAAAATGGTCCCACCCGGACTGCGAAACCAGCAGCAGCGCGGTAGCATAGTACTACCCCACGGTGGGCGCCAACTGTCATGGTATTCTCACGGGGGGGGGGGTGCAAGACGACAGATGCCACAGGGTGGCTTCGTGTGAGGGCAAGACTGCTGCCGAAATATCCAGGGACGGGTATGCGAGTATCACGCGGTAGTTTACCCAGGTTCGGGGCTCTCCGGAGAGATAATACCCCTACTCCTGCATGTCTGAGTATATATCTGGGGTGTACATCGGGTAGTACAAAGTGCTCCTGGAGTTGTATCTGAGATCAGTACCAAGTGCATCTGATCTCGTATATATGCGGGTGGCCGAATAAGCATGCAAGCTCTAGTGGCCGAGTGGTATGTGGCCGGACATGAGCATGTGTGTGCTCATGCGTGTGTGAGTATGTGGATGGCTGGCTAGCTAGCTCTCTTGCTAGCTAGTTTGCTTGTGTGTGTGTGTGAGAGTCCATCCTGGATGGATGGATGCTCATATATATAGTGTGGCTAGCTTAGATAGTAAGCTAGGTAGGCATGGGCATGGTGGCGTTGGTTGTAAGCTACCTTGGGTAGCTTACAAACCAAGCCATGTGTGAGGCATGGTGCATGCTATGCTTGTCCCCTGGAATACTTTATAAATCAATGTTCAGAGGACACGATACACTGTAGATGATGTTGCGGTACGGCCATCTCGTCGGTGTCGGGTCGAGCTGCAGTCGGCAGCCGGCTGGTTGGCGCAGTCGGCAGCCGGCAGCCGTCCAGGTAGTCGGCCGTGTGAAGCAGTAGGACAGGGGGCGTCTGGGGCGGCCTGAGCAGTCGTACTGAGGGGCTTTGCTAGCTCCGATGTCTTGAAATATCGTCTTGCCATCTACGGGGTACCCGTCGCCAATAACTCCGATAACTAGCTTGTTAATCAAAGATGGTTAAGTTTCCTAACCATGGACATGTGTTGTCATTTGGTGAACGGGATCACATCATTAGGAGAATGATGTGATGGACAAGACCCATCCGTTAGCTTAGCATAATGATCGTTAAGTTTTATTGCTATTGCTTTCTTCATGACTTATACATATTCCTTTGACTATGAGATTATGTAACTCTCGGATACCAGAGAAATACCTTGTGTGCTATCAAATGCCACAACGTAACTGGGTGATTATAAAGATGCTCTACAGGTATCTCCGAAGGTGTTTGTTGGGTTGGCATAGATCGAGATTAGCATTTGTCACTCCGAGTATCGGAGAGGTATCTCTGGGCCCTCTCGGTAATGCACATCATAATAAGCCTTGCAAGCAATATGACTAATGAGTTAGTTATGGATGATGCATTACGAAACGAGTAAAGAGACTTGCCGGTAACGAGATTGAACTAGGTATGAAGATACCGACTATCGAATCTCGGGCAAGTAACATACCAATGACAAAGGGAATGACGTATGTTGTCATTACGGTTTGACCGATAAAGATCTTCGTAGAATATGTAGGAACCAATATGAGCAAACAGGTTCCACTATTCGTTACTGACTAGGGAAGTGTCTCGGTCATGTTTACATAATTCTCGAACCCGTAGGGTCCGCACGCTTAATGTTCGATGACGATTTGTATTATAAGTTATGTGTTTTGGTGACCGAAGATTATTCAGAGTCCCCGATGAGATCACGGACATGACGAGGAGTCTCAAAATGGTCGAGAGGTAAATATTGATATATTGGACGATAGTATTCGGACACCGGAAGTGTTTCAGAATGTATCGGGTACGTATCGGAGTATCGGGGGGTTACTGAACCC